>NC_069118.1:957000-1274000 GCF_025612915.1 Magallana angulata
TATGCTGGAAACATCTCTTGATCTCTCGAGATCTCTCTCTCTCTCATTGAAAACACAGAAAATAAAGTTACAACATTTTTATATAAATAATCTGTCATCATAACACTACCCTGTAAATAGCTGAATAAACCATCAAGCAAATGGCTGGATTTAAATTGGACACAGTGGAAGTAAGCAACAACATGCACATACATGTACAGCTGTGGAAGAAACAGAAAACATGTACAATTCAGTTGATAACGTAGATATAGATTCACACAGAATATTCAAAAGTATATTGCACAATTTGTCTCTCAAATGCTCCCAGAATTCCTCCAATCAGCCTTCAAGAAGTCTTCTAGCATACCATTCTTGTATATCACATTGGCCGCAATTGTCAGAGCCTCACTTTGGACCAAAAAAAAGGTCAATGTCTGTTAGTCACTAAATGCATAGACTGTTGTCGAATCCTTCAGTCCTAGGATATGCCGCCCAGAGCAAGGACAGTCACAGACAACACAGAAGAGATTTTCTGAAGCAGACATCACTGGTTATCACTCTCTCATTGACAACATTCCAGTTGTTTCCTGTGGTTGTCATTTCCTGACAACTGTCACACCCGCATCACATCGGTGGGTCGTCATGGCAATATCCAGAATTTCCCAGTTCCCAGTGGTGGGGTCAAATTTTTCAATGGTGTTTAGAAGTGTGTTCCCATCGTATCTAAACAGATAAGAAGATCAAAAGTCCTCAATAATGACAGGTAATTGCCCAGGTAATTGGGATTAAGAAGATTTCCTATGACAAAGTCTTCCAGAAAATGGCATTAACAAAATTCTTATGCATGATTTACCAAAACCTTTGGCAGGCAATCTCTCTATTAGTAAGTTACCCCCAGTAACTTGCCCTGCCAAAACATACAGGTAATCCCCCAGTAAGTAACTTACATGTACCCTACCACATCAGTAACTTACCCTGCCACCAGGTAACCCCTCAGTAACTTACTTACATGTACCCTACCACCACATACAGGTAACCCCTCAATAACTTACCCTACCACCACATACAGGTAACCCCTCAATAACTTACCCTACCACCACAAACAGGTAACCCCTCAATAACTTACCCTACCTCCACATACAGGTAACCCCTCAATAACTTATCCTACCACCACATACAGGTAACCCCTCAATAACTTACCCTGCCACCACATACAGGTAACCCCTCAATAACTTATCCTACCACCACATACAGGTAACCCCTCAATAACTTACCCTACCACCACAAACAGGTAACCCCTCAATAACTTACCCTACCTCCACATACAGGTAACCCCTCAATAACTTACCCTACCACCACATACAGGTAACCCCTCAATAACTTACCCTACCACCACATACAGGTAACCCCTCAATAACTTACCCTACCACCACATACAGGTAACCCCTCAATAACTTACCCTACCACCACATACAGGTAACCCCTCAATAACTTACCCTACCACTACATACAGGTAACCCCTCAATAACTTACCCTACCACCACAAACAGGTAACCCCTCAATAACTTACCCTACCACCACAAACAGGTAACCCCTCAATAACTTACCCAGCCACCACATACAGGTAACCCCTCAATAACTTACCCTACCTCCACATACAGGTAACCCCTCAATAACTTACCCTACCACCACAAACAGGTAACCCCTCAATAACTTACCCAGCCACCACAAACAGGTAACCCCTCAATAACTTACCCTACCACCACATACAGGTAACCCCTCAATAACTTATCCTACCACCACATACAGGTAACCCCTCAATAACTTACCCTACCACTACATACAGGTAACCCCTCAATAACTTACCCTACCTCCACATACAGGTAACCCCTCAATAACTTACCCTACCACCACAAACAGGTAACCCCTCAATAACTTACCCTACCACCACATACAGGTAACCCCTCAATAACTTACCCTACCACTACATACAGGTAACCCCTCAATAACTTACCCTACCACCACATACAGGTAACCCCTCAATAACTTACCCTACCACCACAAACAGGTAACCCCTCAATAACTTACCCTACCTCCACATACAGGTAACCCCTCAATAACTTACCCTACCACCACATACAGGTAACCCCTCAATAACTTACCCTACCACCACAAACAGGTAACCCCTCAATAACTTACCCTACCTCCACATACAGGTAACCCCTCAATAACTTACCCTACCACCACATACAGGTAACCCCTCAATAACTTACCCTACCACCACATACAGGTAACCCCTCAATAACTTACCCTACCACCACAAACAGGTAACCCCTCAATAACTTACCCTACCACCACAAACAGGTAACCCCTCAATAACTTACCCAGCCACCACATACAGGTAACCCCTCAATAACTTACCCTACCACCACATACAGGTAACCCCTCAATAACTTACCCAGCCACCACATACAGGTAACCCCTCAATAACTTACCCTACCACCACATACAGGTAACCCCTCAATAACTTACCCTGCCACCACATACAGGTAACCCCTCAGTACACAAGCCCCCACATAGCACCGTGGCACCACCATATTCTGTAACTGTGTCCAGTGTTGTGTGTGAATATTGAAACACTCCACACTGGCTAGGTGGTCTGTTCCGTCATATCCCCCGCACACATAAATTAGGTCATTGGTCACCGCAACACCAGCTCCTACAACATGTAAAAATCAATTTTGTTATTGTCGTGACAACACTAGCTCCTACAACAGGCAAAAATTATGCAGTTATTGTCATGAAAAAAACAAGCCCAAACAACGTGTAAAATTAACCAAGTTAATGTTTTTACAACATCAGATTTTAGTGACCATGACTCAAATAAACATTTTGAAAACCCCTTTGTTCCGATGAGCAGATAAATACTAAAAATAACCAAAAAGAAGACACCAAGTAAGCTGAAGAGTAGAGAGCTGATATCTGTCTAGTTTTAATGTACATGTATAGGAGTGTGTATGGCTGTGCTTGGTTGTGTCTATTTTTTCAAGGTGTGCTGTGGTGTCTACATCTTTTTGGGTTTGTCAAAGTGTGTCTGGATTTGCCTTAGTTTGTCTAGGTGTTTCTCTGTGGGTCTATGCTGCTTTAGTGTGCCTCAGCATGTTTGTGTGTCTTGGTATTTGTACATGTCAGTGTATTAAGTAGTGTGTCTGAATTTTATGGGTATGTTTGGGTATGCCTGGATGTAATGTATCTTGGTTTGCCTTGGTGGGTAGAGCTGTGCCTGGGTTTGTCTACATACCTGACCGTCGGGTGGTCATTGGTGTGATGGTCTGGGTATGTCTGGGTGTGTCTGGATGTACGGTGTGTAGAGCTATGCCTTGGTGTGTAGAGCTGTGCCTTGGTTTGTCTGAATATGTAGAGCTGTGCCTAGGTTTGTCTGAATACCTAACTGCCGGATGGTCATTGGTGTGATGGTATGGGCATGTATTGGTATGTTTGGGTATGTATTGGTATGTTTGGGTGTACTGTATCTTGGTTTGCCTTGGTGTGTACTACACAGTGTAAAGCTGTGCCTAGGATTGAGTACCTGATCGTCTGGTGGTCATTGGTGTGATGGTCTGGGTATGTATGGGTGTGTCTGGATGTACGGTGTGTAGAGCTATGCCTTGGTGTGTAGAACTGTGCCTGGGTTTGTCTGTGTACCTGATCTTCGAGTGGTCATTGGTGTGATGGTCTCCCACTGCTCTGTTAGAGGACAGTATCTCTCGGCCGAGTCCAGAAGATTGATTCCATCGTACCCTCCAATACAGTATATCTTCTCCCCCGCCACTACCAGCCCTGCTCCCTCCCTACCCACTGCCATTCCACTGAGGGTGGTCCAGTGATCGTCTTTGGGGGTGTAACGCTCCATGCTGGTGTGACGGCTGTATCCATCAAAACCCCCACACACAAAAATCTCACCTGAATAACATTAAACAGGAATCTCACATCATCTATGTCACTCAAAATACATAGCTGTGTTAATACAAAGTACACTGTAGCATGCATTAGTGTAAAATATTAAAATCTTATAACACTGCATAAATCTAATCTATTAAACTATGCTTACTCCCTCACTGTGGGTATATTCCCTGACTTAATTAACCAACTTTACTTACTGACCTTTATATACACATACTCCAGCCAGCCCCCTCCTCTGTGACATGGGAGCCACAAGTTGCCACGCTGGCTCCTCCTCAGATAAATCTAGACACTCCACTGTACAGAGCCGTGATTGGCCGTCGTATCCACCAATCACATACACCCTACCATCGACTGAAGCTGCAGCCACATACCTCCGACGCTTTGACAGGTTCTATGCAAAAAAAAGAGAAATTGAGTCAGTTATGTTTTATAAATAAGACAGGCCTAAACACTGGTATATTCAGTATATCAGTCCACTATTTGGCACTTACTTAATTTCATGCTGATCAAGCACATCAGTTGTATTTTATTTAGGGTGTTGTTCTTAATAATTAGCTTGGTCTCCCTCTCCCCAGCCCCTACCCCCTCTGGCCTCATTGTATCTACAGCTTGGTATCTCCTGCCCCTACCCCCTCATTGTATTTACAGCTTGGTATCATCTGCCCCTACCCCCTCATTGTACATGTATCTACAGCTTGGTCTCCCCGTTCCCTGGCCACCCCCTCCTCACTTACCGGCAGCCTGCTCCAGGTTTGGTGTTTGGGGTCAAACTTCTCCACCGTATCCACCATGTTCTGGTGTGATCCAAATCCTCCCAACACGACTAGCAGATCGTCAGTACCTGTGCAAGATAGATTTATTGCTTAACAAAGAAATATATGGTATTGATAGAAATAAATTCTGCATTCTAACCTCTGAATTGTGTCACAATAATCTCCTTCAAAGTATACAGGAGAAATCCATATCCCTATCTTAGGAATATATTAAAACAAAGGTACCACTAAGATTTCATTTTACCATCTACGTTTCCTGTAGGACATCTATATCAACAGTGACCTACTGAATTCATTTCAACATTTCCCATTATACTTGTACATCAAGAACCACTCTTTACTCACCGACCCTAGGTGCCATTCGTGGTCCGTGCATTTCTGTGCGGAGGTCTGGACGAAGGTGAAACCTCTTGGCTTCATCCACGAGATCTCGGCAGGCGTGGCATTGTCTAATGAGGGGCTGTCAATCAAATGAAATACATTTATACTGGTGGAAAAGAGAACAGAGGGACCCTAGTCAATTAAGATATAAGATGTAACAGAAAAATACAGTGTTATCAAGAAATATCTGATGTTGCAAAGAAATAGCTGTAGCTGTGAATATAGGTGCAATGGTTTTCAGTCCGAAACTAGCACAAGTTTTTGTGTGATGTAAATTGCAACTTTTTAACATGTAAGAAACTTAAGCTTCCAGGTCGCCCATCCAAATCTTTGTCAGATCGAGAGCAACAGACCTACAGGTAACTGGAAAAGCTAGAAATGTGACTGCTACTAAAGCAACCAACAGTTTCCCTACCTCCTTATCTAAAACATCAGTGATGTATTTAGCGGACAGTAGAGGTAGGCGGACATGTTGTAGTAACCGTGGTAACTGGGACTTCCTCTCCTCCGGGTCATACTTGACCCAGTCCACCACTGCTTCATAGACCGGCTCCTCAGAGTTCACCTACAAAACAGTCAATAAACCTCCTTAGAGTTCATCTACAAGACAGATATTAAATCTCCTCAGAGATATAAAACTTCCTCAGAGTTCACCTACAAAACATATATTAAATTGTATACCAGGGTACTGTACATAAAAAATTACAAACTTAATGCCTCAACTATTTGTATTTTTTATCTGCTTGCAAGATCTTCCCAGGTATACCCCTATCTCTTACTTTTTGATATGTACATGAAATTCAAAGACCTGCCAATAAAAATATCTGTGTTTTCTTCAAATGGAAATGTTATTAAGAAAGAAATTGGAATAATGATATTAACCATAATTTTTTTTTTAGAACAATTACAAGTAACCAACAATCACTGATTAAATATCAAAGTTTGACAATGTCATGTGAGCTCCTATTTTGATACAATTATATGGTGAGTGTTAAAAACAAACTTTACTGAAACTATTTCACAAGCAACGGGTTATACCTGACCTTTCCCTTTGAAGGGAAATACAAAGGTTTTTTACATTGGCCTTATTTGCAAATTTATCCCAGTAAAACTTCCTAAATTCTAAAAAGCTGTATTTCCCTATACTTATAGCTTGTAAATCTGTGGAAACAAACTGCTATTGATAGCATCTAACATCAACAGACCTGGATTTCATTGCAGGTAAACAGCGACTCCACCTGTTGGAGAGTGAGGCTCATGAACTCTTCCTGTATCACTACTTCCTCGAAGTGCTTCAACCCAAATATATTCGCCGCATCAAATAGTTCCTGACAAGAATGCTGCTCAGCGAAAATCTTAATTCCAAGACAGTTACTGCTGTCCAGCTGTTTCTCCAGAAAAGCACAGCAAGCATTCTTCACACCTACAAAAAATATCAATAAGATGAAAGAGGCATGGTCACAATTGAAAATTTTCAAATTTAAATTCTTCCAACTTTAATGCTCACAACACTAAACTATGGGTATGTCTTATGTTCAAAACATTGAATATCAGTTGTCAAGTTATGAGATAAAAACCTATCACAAGTCTTAATTTTGTAAACATGGATTGTGCCCTGCCCCCTTTAAACAAAGTGAGATATCTGGGATGATGAAATTCTCATAAGATCATTGAATACTGTGGTTTCATCAATATTCGTTGAATACCAATTTTCGTGGATTTCGTTGTTAAGTTGATCCACGAAATTAAATGTTCATTGAAGTTCAATTTCAACAAACATTTTGTATTGATAGGATCATTGGCCACGAAATTACGTATCCTTGAAACTGTGGTTTTCAGAAAATCCACGCAAATTGATACCCACGAAAATTAATGAAACCACAGTACCCCAGCGACTGTGACGCTGATGATGGACCTCCGACCCTTGACCTTAACTCTGACCCTATGATACTGACCAGTGAGCTGCAGCAGACAGGCCGCGGGGAGGAGCTCTTGTACATTCTCCACACTAACGTTGACTGTCTCTGTGTAAACAAAGTCCAGCAGGACGTCCATTATGCCGGCGGGAACCTCGTGAAGCTCAATTACAGACTGACATTTCTCACTCATCTGTAGCAAAAACAAGCCATTAATTCACAGTTTTTATCAACTTATTCATTTAGCTATCTGTATTTTCTTTACATACAATTAGATGCTTCATTAAATTTGCAGTATTTTATCATTTCCTCCCACTAATCTTGTTATATGCATTTTGCAACTTATTGATCTGCCTCGCATTTTCTTTAAAATTCAGTTATAGTCTGCCCCAAGTTATTGCTTCCATCACTTTATGATGATTTTTAATAAAAATACACATACCTGTGAAAGAAATACAATTGAAATCGATGAAAGGGAATATATCCAAGATATCTTCATTGAACAATTATCCCTTTTCACTCATAAAATTTGACAGGAACAAAAACAAATTTCTTACGGAGATTTATAATGGGAAATGTTTACATCTTTTCTCCATTCAGAATACACTCGGAATACATTGCGCAATTTTTTAACGTTTTCATCCGGGCTAAATAATGGCTGATGCAATGCAAAATCTCCATAGACTTTCAATTTTGGGATGTGTATTGAAACCTGATGCGGTAGAGGAGGCGTTTCAAAATGGATAATCTGGACATTTTTCATATTAGCGGATGAACGTATTTTGAGCACAAAGGTATCTACTATTATTGAAATATCAAGCAAAAAGTGGTGGAAGCAAAAACTTCGGACAGAGTATAACTTGTAATAAATCATCTCATTATTAAATTATCATAATAAATTCAGTTATTTATAAATTCACTCCTTTTTTCATAAACCACCCAAGCCTAGCTCATACTCCTTCATAATGGTTATAACTGCAAAATTATTATTCAGTCTAACACTGATTATCTGAAGTTTATGTAGGAAGACTCCATCAATCAAACCAAAAGTAATATTTAATGTAACAGGAGACAGTTCACCTCGTTCGTAAACATCGCACAGAAGTAATCACTGCAGGCTGCCAAGACAATCCTGTGGGCCTTGAAACTTTGACCTTGAACCTTCAAGGTCACGTCACATAGCGTCCCGTCCTTCCTGAGGGTGTTCATCGTGGAGAGGATGGACTTGGCGTGGCTCTCCGTGAAGATCTCTTGGTCCCCCATCTCTGGAGTTTGTGCATTAAGTTATCAGAGATGGACGTCTATCTAGCAAGGGTAAATCTTACATAAACCTTTAAATTTTTCAGCCAAGAAATATGAAAATTAACATATGTGAAATATGAAAGGCAGGTCTTTCATTTTTATTCTAATGCAAGACTTGAAAGAGGTGTGTGTGTGTGGGGGGGGGGGGGGGGGGGGAGGTGTTAACTTAAAAAGTAAAGTTATCCCCCTTTGCATATAGCAATAAAATAAATCATACATATGTAACAGAGACACTTGGCATGCCAGTCCAGCACTCTACTGATCGAGCTAAAGGGTTAACGCACTAGCCAGAGCTAGTAGGAATGCCATATACCTGACTCTACCGCATTATTCCCCTCCAAGGAAAGAGGCGTCCCGACACTCCTGGAGTGCCTGCACCTATGGTGTGAAGTACTAAAAATTCTCTTCTCTTGGTATTCGAGCAGATCGATTGATTGAAGGGACACCTAAGTACAGTAGCTTACTAAATACTGAAGAAAGTAATTTGACTCAGCTGTCAAGGCAGTCTTTTTATTTTAACAATTTGTCTCGCTTGTGTCGGAGACGTGACGACATTTTTTTTGTTTTTTTCTCTCGATTTTTGTCCCTCTTTACTATTTAAATGAAAATTATAGACATAAACTTGGATACAGCAAAAGTTTTAAACAAATATATGCAAGCAACTTTATAGAAACTGAAAGTTAGAAGGCAAACGACAAAAAGGATGGGGAAAAACACTTGTCGTGAATTGACTGGATATTACTATCACAGAATCTGCAAGGTAAAATAACATGTATGCAAATTTTTTTGTCTTACTGATTAAATAATCAAGCCAGCATCTTCTTTGTCCATCACTCCATAGGAAAAACTCAATTAGGAAATTAAAGGAGAAATAAAATATGAGAACCAGAACGAAGGACATGTAACTTCCGAAATACTGGCAAATATTAAGTCATCATAAGGTTTTTGGACCGTAAAGGAAACTTTAACAATTCTTTAAATCAAGATAGATATGCTTACAATTCTAGAACCACATCATTAACAAGGATACTGGAAGCTAAATGTAAATATATTTTATAAGTTCATACAATAAATGAATATACATACATATGTTATTTACGACAACTTTTGAACAGTGCCCTTTTCACAAATGGCATAAAACATGCAATTTATAATTGTTTTTTCTTTTGGCATAATTAAGGTATTCAATGTATAACGAAAAGATATTGAACAAATTTTAACTATTTTAAATTAGTGTAAAATGTGTATTGCGAGATAACGATGAAAGTGAATCGCTTTTAGGCCCACCCACCCCCTTCTTTGTGATCAAAATTTTATAAAATAATTATATAGTAGATCTACATGTACAAAGAGTTTTTTGTGATTATTCATAGATCTTATAATAAGTTAAATAAAGCTAGAATATCTCAAAAAGGTGTTTAACCCCCCCCCCCCCCATCCCTGGAAGCTTCAAGCCCCCTGAGCCTCCATCAGGGCTTTGCTCTGGACCCACTGGAGGCCTCAAGGCTGCCCCAACTCCCAGCCTTTTTAAATTGAACCCATTTCACATATGCACTCTTATTTGAAGGGTTATCTTCCCTTTATGAAAGGAAGAAAAAATAAAAAAAAAACCAATGTCTCTGTAATATATGATTCGGTTTATTTCACGATTTAACAAAGAGGAAGTTTATGCACATATTCACCAAAAGATTTGCATTAATTTTTTAAATTTCCATTTAACAATATATCTTAACAAAACATGCGTTGCCCATAGACTGCAATTTAAAATTCAACGTGCAATTTATTTTTATTCGCATGCATTTTCCTTACAATATTTAGGAAAGGAGATTATCATATGCAACACTTTTTGTCTATAAACTAAAATGGAACGCACCTGGTGATCTCAAAATGTACATCTATTTTTTCATTGACCTAAAGAGAATAATTAATTGTTTAAGTATGTGTTTATGTGGTGGTTGGGGGGGGGGGGGGGGGGGATATAATCCCAAACCATTTTAACAACAATAAAAGTAAAGCTGAACATTAACTGAAAAGAACTCAAATCTTTGATAATTTTAACTTCAAATATATGCAAGAAAAAGAATGATTTTAAAAATATACAAAACGTCATCCTCTCATTGTTACGTGCCCGCAACGTTATAACGAAGGTTAGCCGAAGATTCGTTGTTGAATAATTTTTACGCATCGTGTTCATACCGGGTTTTTTGGGGGGTTTTTTTTGCGTCACAGTAGAATATGTGTGGCTTCTCGATCTTTTACTCGCGTCAGTAACTTTTTGCAATTTATCAAGTATAACAAATAATTTCTGAGTATTTAATTTTTGCGATGTTGAAGTGATCGCATAAAACCTAAAATGACCGGATACATTGTACATGCATGGTACCCACCCCAGTCATACGGATTTTCCGAACGCGGGGGACTCTGCCGAACGCTGAGCAGTGGTAAGTTGCCATAAAAAAGGGAAGGTTCATCAACTGTTTGCTTCAAATGTCATTTAGGTCCTAATCATTAAGGGTTGATTAATTATAAGCTTTTAAATGGTACAAAATTCTATTAGGCTAAATCAAGAATGATTTTTCCCGCTGTCGGTGTTTGAACATCAAAATCGTCGATATTTTGTAAAAAAATAATTTACAGGTATACGCCGACATTGTTAAGGGCATTCCGAATCTACAGCATCCTAATATTTAAACTCATTAAAACCCGACCCTCTTAATGAAGCATTTGTCAATTGCTTATATGTCATAAATAATTACATTTCAAATTTATAATAAGACCCACATTGTCGGGAGTTCATCTTATGCATAAATCAATCAATCTCTTTGAACTTCATTTGATTTTAATTTGGATCTAATGATTAGATCACCTATATTTTGTGTTTATTGTACATGTATGCAACCATAGGATGTGTTGTGAATAATTTTTGCATACTTCGTCATGTTGTATGTTTTCCTAATATTTCATAAGCCATTTCTGTAACCCTTCCTCAAAGGGATTATAAAATAAATTTCAATTGTTGAGACTGTTCTAATATATGTACAAGAAATCACGATATTTCAATTTTTGATTGTTTATAACCTCTTTTTCGAGATGAGTTTTGAATTTTTTAAAAACACTTTGCAATACAGCTTGATCACTAGTATTTCTCAGATGTCTGGTACATTCTCCTTTAATTAGGCCCTTGAAAACTGATGAGCTATAAGCACTGCCATTGTTTATGCTAAACCCTTTGTCAAATAAGATAACTTGACTTTTTTATACCTCTATATCCTCTGGTTAATTGAACAATAAGTAAGATTTGCCCACATCTAAGATCTGACGGCATCTAGGAATTGCCGACAAATCAAACACAACTCGTGGTTACTTTTTGTCCAGGCCCATATCGGCCATCGTAGACTCGAGGTAGTAAGGAGGTTCTTATGTATAGTTGATACCTTATTTGATAAAGAGGAAAAGTAAGACCATATTTATTACATACTAGTACGAACACCCAAATTTCATCATAGACATATTCTATAAAGAGGCTTGACCTTCTAGAAATCAGGATATAGAGTCATGTGACATTCTCCGGTTATTGGGCCGTCACACAGTGTACTGAAATATTGAGATATTGCTATTTTTTCTGGATTTTGATTCTTATATATATAAGTGTAAGAAATGGAATAAATATATTTGTCTGTTGGTCGCGTGGTCAGGGTTCCAGTCTATATAGATGGGGTGGGGAAGCTGTACACCTAGAGTCTGTTATTCCTCACACTATCACGTTTTGAGACTCCAGGGTTTACCTGTATGGAGAATGTAGGAGTTGGATTCCTCTGTAAATGTCAGGTGCCTCACGTGGAAAGACATTTATAAAATCAAAACATTCCACAACTTTCTAGAAAATTCTCAATAATTCTGTCTTCTGTTGTAGGCTTCTTGTCATGATTGGTCTACCAAAGTCAAAATAACGCGGAGGTGGGGGTTTTCCGAATTAATAAAATTTTGTTTCTGTCCGGAAGTTGGGTGCGTGTTTGCGAACGTGCGGAAGAAATTAAGCATCGTATGGTTCCCTATGATTTCTATTAAAGCAGATCAATTTTGAGAAAAACCCCATAATCAATCGGTTTCATTAGAAATCATTGAGAACCACGCAGAATACCTGTAAAGGTTCAAGTAATGATACCACACTGGCGTCGGAAGCAAATTGAAAGGGGGGGGGGGGGGGGGGGGCTAGACTAATCCTCAGGAATATTGAGAAAAAAAACTAATTCCCAAAATAATGAAAATCCTAATCCGTAAGGGGGGGGGGGGGGGGGGTAGACCTATACTTCAAAAATAAATTTACCTACCAAAATTTTTTCTTCCCAAATCATGAAATTCCTAATCTCAATCTTTCAAGGTAAATTTAGGAACAATTACATTTCCTGCGAGAAAAAGTGGGGGGGGGGGGGGGGGGGGGGACTGAACCCTCTATGATGCTATGTACCTAATGGTTAGGTCTACCTTTGCAAAAAAAGTGTGTGTGTGGGGGGGGGGGGGGGCTAAGCCCCCCTAGCCCCCCCGGTTCCGACGCCTATGTACCAATACTGCTTTTGGATATAGAATATTGCATGGTTAGATTGAATCTGACTGTGACTGCACTTGTCTCATATTTACATATGTAGGTAGAATAGACAATAATTATGAAGTTAAATTCAGATAGTGCAAAAATACAAGCTGAAAAAACCCCTCTTTGGTTTAATTAATTCTTTTAATATTTGTGATTTATGAAAGAAATTCATACACGTGTTGACATACTTTTTAATATTATATCATAATTTTATCCTGAAAAAAAAAAAACTGCCACTATGTGCACGTTATTGTGTAACACGTCGTTAGTTCAGAGAAGATTCGGAGAAGACGTTTTTGCACTTGTGACTAATACACCTTTGATGTCTTTTTTAAAATGAATTTCTTAAATGCGCACATGTCATCCAGTCGTATTGTGCACCGATCAGCACGGTGTGAGGTCATGATATAGATATAGACAGACATAGCGTACACCGGCTGGTATACCATTAAATGGCTCAACAAAGTTCAATATACATGTACATACCCAATGCAAGCCTCGTTGTTGTATGCTGTTTGCAAAATGATCGTCATTTCAATAAGATAAATTGATTTTAAATTGAATTTAATTTTAAAAGAAATAGTCACAATTAAAAGGAGAAATGTAATGATTGTTCGGCGAGATGCTATGTACATGTCGTCCCCGTACGGGCGACCTGTCTGGAAATCCAAAGATGGTGCAAATAAAAAGCATATGTACTTGTCAAATATGAAATACTAGTGCATGAAATGCATATAAATAGATCTATAACAAGAAATATCCATTGGACATTAAGGATACCTCGAGGACGCGCACACAGAGGCGGATCCAGCAATATGGGAAAGGGGAAAGTTCCAATCGATGAATATCAAAACATCTTAATTCAGTATTTGTTAAAAAAATAACAAGGATATTTTGAACTTTTTTCCGTGAGTAAAATCTAACAAACATTTATCATGGTTGAGCGCTTTGGTTTTGGTGAAAAAGATTAATTTTGCATCATTTCTACCCCTTAATAAATAAGCCCAGCACTGAGAATGTACCTCTATTCCACAGGGGCCAAGCCCGTTTTAACATTATAATTTCAATGGTTACATTTAAATTAATGTTAAAACGGGCTTGGGCCCTGTGCTCTATTCTTGATTAAAAATGTCACCAAAAACCACGGACCCCCCCCCCCCCCCCCGATTCATCCATCGACTCCCCTGTATGGTTATAAAACTCGGGGCACGTAGCATAGGGGATTTGGCCCCCACCCTCTACTTTTTCTTGCATCAAAATGTTTTCTTAAATTTACATATATGAAAAATAGATTTATCGAGGAGTCCCCCCCCCCCACACACTTTTTTGAAGGGAGGATGTAAATATTAATATTCCCTACCTGGAAAGGATTAATTTAATCTTTAACTAAAAGCAATGATGGCATTAAAAATTTACTGTCAGTAACAAAACAATTATTCAAAAGGGCGTTTGGAGACGGTCTATGTAAATTTTATAATTTATGAAATTAGGACTCATTCTTCGATCGAGTATTATGAGGTGATAATTTCGGTCGGGACATGGTCAAATCCAATAAATCCCGAAGGGATTTATGATAGAATTGATCACGCCCCGACCGAAATTATAACCTCATAATATTCAACGAATGATTCCTTATTACTTATATTTATACTAGTATTATTTCTAATTTCTACTCTTTAAAGCAACATTTTAAAACCACTATTTTTTCATGTAGCACATGCTATGTATTATGATAACTACGCGGCGTAGCCAATAGTTTGTTTCGGTTATGCTATAAAACACGCCTATTTTGTGTCACTCATGTTTTATGAAATTATTGTGCTTTAGGCTTTAAAATTGATTCGTAACGTTATCACAGAGAAAGGCAGTTGAAAATGTATATATTTAAGAATAGAATTCTCAAGTCCTTGTACATGCTGACTAAAAAATATATGTAGCTACATATTATGTACAATAGTTTTACTTTTTAGAGGGGGTGTTGTTATGTTATAAATTTTATGTACATGTACATAAGCATACTGGCTCGACTACTCTGAGTACAAGTAGACCAGTCTGATTGACCGTACAGGCACCGTCCCTTGGTGCTCTCTGTTTTCAGGTCACCTTGTTTCTGTACCTAGCCGCAGTGTCCAGGCATTATCTCTTGCATTTAGTCATATATTTCATTGTATATATTGATGAATAAATATGCATATGGTTGTTTGTAATTTGATGTGAACCTGAACACTCTGTGCTATTATTTCATTCCCAACCTCCCCCCCCCCCCCCCCACACACCCCCGATTAGGATTTTTTATGATTTGCAAATTTGCCTTTTTGGCTTGTCAAGATTAAAGATTATTGTGATGAATCTACCCCCCCTTCAAATTTATAGATTTTTTTTTAAATCAAGCATAGCTACTGGTTTTTAGACGTAAAAAATTATGTTTGGATTTGCATAAAACTTGAATTTCCGTGATTTTTCTACGTAGCATGAAAAAGATCCCATTTCAGTAAAAATCGATCAATTTCCCCATAATAATTACAAAATTGTCGTTGATTTATTTGCCCAAATGCGAGTTTAAGGTGATCTACTATATAAAAGAAAGGTGCCTACAGGTTTATGAAATACAAGACATGTTCTTTTAATAGTGCTTCACAACAATATCTTTGTTTGATAGGGTGTATCGGAGCTTAAATTTTCGGTAAACACAATGGAAGAACATGTTTTAAACTGTCATTTTCTATGAAATATGAAGGAATATTCCCAAATATGTAACATATCTTTTAAACTGTCATTTTCTTTGAAATATGAAGGAATATTCCCAAATATGTAACATATCTTTTAATTTTTAAACTGTCATTTTCTTTGAAATATGAAGGAATATTCCTAAATATGTAACATATCTTGGAGTTTTGCCCATGTTTTTACTAATGAAATATTATCTATAGAATGCCTATTTAAAGTCTCTCCAAAAAAAACAGCATTAAAAAGATCCTCTTTAAAATGATGCGAAATTGAATATGGGTTTCGGAATTACTTTTTCCATGATTTGATATCGAATGTCATTTCCATTAAAGCTAAAGAACGGGAAAACATATTCACCATTCAATTATGACGTCATTATTAATTATGATTCTAACACTAAAAAGACACTCTGGTATCATTTAGGCCTTCTCGCAAGCGCTCACCAAAATTTGTGTTTCAGGTATTGGGAATCCCGCTCTGTTTAACACGCCTTAGATCTTGACCTTAAATTAAATGATGTGCGCATATTCATATGTTTCCCATTGCTGTCTTGGTATTCAACCGTATCTAAAACGCAGAAGACATTATATGTTTGCATATGTTAAATATATTTCTTTATTCTTTTTTTAAAAAAGGTACTTTTATTTTATAAAAATCAATCGTGGAAGAACTTGGAATATTGGAAGCACGTTTTACACATGTGCGGCTGTCGGCCGCGTGACAGCAAACCTGACAAGTGACGTCACAGTTTACAATTCGACACGTGAGGAAAAGCATGATCGTAGAAGCCAACCTAAACACGTTACAAATTTCATGGCCGACGGTTGATTGAAATTTTATATCCGTCCAACTTTCTATTTATTAGTGGAAATGGTTGATTAAGGAAGATGGAGACTTGCATGGAAGAGCCGAAGAGGATAAAATTGGAAGTAAATGACAGGTAAGGAGCAATGTTGACTTCTAACGTGAGGCCAGGTTCTGCGCTTCGGATTAACTGGTCATTTATTTATTTTTCAACTGCCTGTATATTCTATAACATTAAAAAGTTAAGAAAATGTGTATTTTTTCACCCAACATAGAAAGTATGCAGTGAAATCCCATCGCAAAAAATCAAATGCAGGTCAAGTTCTATAAATAGAACTGTCTCGCACGTGTCGCTACACATGGCATGTGTGTTGAGCGGAAATAGCGAATAAACCATGCAGTGCATGAAAACAAAATTAATTATGTCCGCATACTTTAACAGAACATGCGTTGGGATTTTTGGTATGAATTTAAATAAACTGCGTTCTTTGGATTTGAATATATTACTGCAGTATAGTCATAGTCTTATAGAAGAAACATGAAACAGAACATACAAACGTACGTAGAGAACGAATCTATTAATAAAAGATTGATTGTATTCAGCGGGAGATAACTCACTTCACAGAATGACCTCTAGATTACACGAGTATAAGCTTTATGATAATAGTATTTTATTTGTTTATATTACAGACGCGAATAACATGGAGATATATGTTTTGTAAAGAATCTTAGAGATAGATGTTTTGTAAAAGCTATCGCATCTTAGTGACCCATTTTGAACTACATTTCCCGGTTAAATATTCTCCTGATTTGGTTTTCCAGCCCCAATCGAAAAATAGGGATATATCAAAATAATGTTAATTATTTTGTTTAAAATTAAAGGAAAAGTAAAATAAAATATAATTTATTAAAAAATATATGTACTGTTGTTGACCATGATCGAGTTCCGCATAGGATACGTACAGATTTGGCGGTGCCGTATAAATGTTCCTAGGTGTTATATTTAGATGTAATTTTTTGTTGATAACAATGTACACCATATCCCAGCTGATATTAATGCAATATGGCTATATTAAATAATTTTTAATTAAGTAAAATTTTATTTGAACAAATTACATGGGATTTAGCTGTTTTATCAAAGGCGCTCCCTAGGTAATTTTGTAAATGAGGAACAATTAATATCTACAGGAGTACATGTATTTATATATGTCCACCCTCTATACTATAAAATCAATTTTGTAGTTTAGAGGGTAAACATATATAGATATTGTTCGTCATTTACAAAATTAGCTGGGGAACGCCTCATATGCATTTTACCTGTTGCAAATAAGGCAATGAGCTCAGAAAACCATAGCTGTTTTTTTTTATGTATCAAATGTAGATAACGTTTGATACATACCGCCCAGTTATTGGTATTTACAATCATTTGTATGGCAATGACAGACAATATAAACATAAAAATATTTTAGACAATTTTCAATATTCTGCTGGAATACATATATAGTAACAGCGCCTCCACTTATCATTGTGGTGCAATATGATTTAAAAGACTTAAAAAGACATTTAATGCATTCTAGAAGTATTCATTTTGATCCATACCTTTATTTAATCCTAAAACAGAAGAAAATGAATTGGATAATTGGAACAGTTACCTGTAAAATGACGGCTCCATAAAAATCTGCATCTATACATGCATTTTATTTTATTTTGTATCCTGCATGCTTTTAGGGTATGTTAGAATACATACCAAACCTACTTTTGATAAAAAAAAAATCTTGTTGCAAGTAATAATTTTATTTAAGGCGCTGACCAACAATTCTATTTGCATTTTAGCATTGCAATGAACAGGAATTATTGCAGAGCGAAAGTAGGTCGACTATCTAAGACCAATATCAAATTCATATATAACCGGTAAAAATAAAAGAACTGCTAAATTTAAACGTATTGTATTAAAGATATTAATTTTTTTCTTAATCTTTTTTCTCATTAATTATTTACTAATTAATTTATGAACTATTCTGAACTTGTCAAAATTTGGAACTAGTCAAATGACTGTAGCTAGGTAAGGTTTCCTGTTTGTACTGCCCTAAATCAGCTAGAACCAAAGGAGGTTAAATTATTATTATATGTTATTATAATGCCATGCATGTAATAAGTTGAAGACTGAGTACAGGTTGTTTACCAGAACCTAAAAAATACTGGAATGTGGGCAAAATTTACTGAAAACTGTACAATATATATTGCATTGTAAATCCCTACTGTACCTCGCTTAAAAAAAAAGTAATTTAATGCATCAGTTATCAACTACGTATATCGACGTATTATTGTAGATGTTAAAAGCAGATTTTGCACATTTTAAAATTTTATTTCAGGCGTCAAAATCACATTATTTCTCAAAAATCTTATAATAACTATGGTAGATCAAAGTTCGTCGTGAATTTGATGGTGGGGCATTTATTTGATTTTAAAATTAAGATATATTTATTAAATGATGTTAGAGGATGAGTTAGGAATTTCTAAGCTAGGAAATACCCGATAAAATAAAAAAGATGTGTATTTCTAAATTTATTGAAACCTTTGGGATGCACTTTTGTTGACATCATGCGTCCTGAGCAAAATATGTGCCTCTCTTCAGCAGGACGCACATCTAGGTAAATGAATATCTAGGACACTACCTTGTTAACACAGTAAATCCTAAGTAATTGAACTCGCCCAAAGTGTGGTGACTTGGGTAAGCTGTCAAACTGG
Organism: Magallana angulata; assembly: GCF_025612915.1. NCBI lineage: Eukaryota > Metazoa > Mollusca > Bivalvia > Ostreida > Ostreidae > Magallana > Magallana angulata. The sequence continues at coordinate 976,188 of NC_069118.1, forward strand.
TATCCTATCCATCCAATGACTCTCATCTTCTTGGGTTGACCTGCCATAAAAAAGGAGTTGATGACTCTCATCTACTTTGGTTGACCTGCCTTAAAGGGGAGTTGATGACACTCGATTACTTGGGTTGACCTGCCTTAAAGGGGAGTTGATGACACTCGTCTACTTGGGTTGACCTGCCTTAAAGGGGAGTTGATGACACTCGTCTACTCGGGTTGACCTGCCTTAAAGGGGAGTTGACACTCGTCTTCTTGGGTTGACCTACCTTAAAGGGGAGTTGATGACACTCGTCTACTTGGGTTGACCTGCCTTAAAGGGGAGTTGATGACACTCGTCTACTTGGGTTGACCTACCTTAAACTGATGTTCTATTTAGGGGAGTCAATGACTCACATGGACTTTATTGCACTGGTTTTGTGACCCTCATGTCTAGGAGAAGGATTTCTCTTGACTTTTGGTAAAAACAAAGTTAATTTGAAAAATGGGTGTAAAAATGTGTCTTTTGATTTTTAAATCCAGTGCTGGAAATAACGGTTTCGGGTTATCAGAATAGCTGACCAGCTTGGCTTGATTTTTGGTCCATGAACATCCAATCATATACACAGTCAAATTTGTGAATCTTTTCTGGACCATTTGGTTAAAGCATAGCAATTGCCATAATCATTTAATCTAAAAAAAAAAATTAATTGAATTAAAGCCCCAAGTTCGGGGGAATTTAATGCAGCCACTGTATGACACACACTGCTTGTTTTAAACTCAATTTAATTGGTTTGTTATCAGAATCTGTCACCTAGCATTAGATTCAGCTGTATGTAGAGCAGCTGAGTTGCAGAGCCGTCAGCTCAGCACTGCTGGTATATCACTGACTTTCATTGATAAACACCAATTGCTAACTTTTTAAGTAAAATTTCTCAAATTAATACAATTAATTAACAGTAGCAATTATTTATCACAGCAAATAAACCATATTTACATAATATTCAGTCACCATTATCACTCTTATAGTCCGAGTCTGAACTATTCCACATCTTCAATATCTTGAAGGTTTTGCGGACAAGGTTGTTTTAAAATTAGTACGGTCAAGGTATCCAAACCCACTTAGTTTTCCTTACCTTGGACACAAGTGGGAATAAATTTCAACATATTCTTGTTATTTCATTCAGTAATGCTGTAGCTTTTTAGGCAGAGCATCACTGCAGAGTCATAAATCTGACTGGATTGTAACCTTTTGTTGACAGCAGACCCTGATAAAAAAAGTTTCTCCCATGGGAGAAAAACTGGGGCTTTAAGAATGAAATGTTTATTAACACATACTTCATACAACATTTGTATTCAATTTGTTGGTGTTTTAACTCGGCATTATATTACTCCAGTTGATATCTACAATAATTTATTTCATTTTGATTCGGATAACCTCCAATTGATGAATTAATTAATTCCTATTGAACTTATTATAAAGGTCATGCCTGATGCTACCTTTTTGGAGTTTCCTGTTGTTGCATGCATAAATGTGTGTTCACTGTCTAGTTGTCACAGAATTTGAATGATTGTTTTAAGAATTTTGCCGACAAAATGCTATAATTGTCTCAAGGTCAGGTGTTGCTTGTTTATCACTGGTGAAGGACCACAATGTACGAATTCAGTCTGCAATGTTTTCATCACGTGGGGGATGGGGGGGGGGGGCTATGAGTTACTGTCTAACTCAACTTAGCTGGTTTTGGATGGAAAAGTTCAGAAAGAAATGGATATGAAACATGTTAATATCATGTTAATGGTGGCACAAGGTCAGAAAAGGTCAGCAATTCCACATTGTTTGTGACATATTGGAGCATTTAGATCAACATATTCATGTGCATGTTTATTGTTCAGGCTGATAAACGCACAAATTTATGCACTTATAAAGTGAGAGCTCTTCAGTTTTCAGTCTTATATGATTCACTAAAACTTGACCGATTTGTCAAACATCTACTCCAGTTGTTTATGTACATATTAGATATATTAACTGCATTTGGACCCTGTATGTCCAGGGGGTTGTCAACAGTTGTTTGACTGATTCTGATCAATCTATACTTATATAAATATATAATGTATGCTTGAATTTACTGGTTATTTATTTAATTTAATTCAATTCAATTTATTGACAAAAAGCACATATGGGGCAAGTCATGCGTACAGTATACAAATATAATTAGGACATAAATTATGTATATAAATTAGGACATCTCTTAATATGTTAAATGCATCACGTATGAAGTTACAAATATTTCTTGTTGATGAAATATCTGCTGGGTGAAGAATCTTATAAAATATACACTACGTTATTTACTGTAAAAAGTGAACAATATTTACTTCATATTTGTTTATGAAGAGGACATATAAATAAAAAATGATATTCATCTTCAACAACAGTGTGACAATTAATACAATATTTTTCATCCCTTGGAGTGATAGGGTTACAATATCTGCCAACCTCTATCTCTAATTTGTGTTCATGCACTTATTCTTAATCAGAAAAAAAAGAAAGAACAAATCTTCTTTGAAATGGAAAAATTTACATATCATTATTGTTGAATTTGTTAGAGAAATTTATAATTTTTTTAGTATGTGTACATGTATTATAAATATATTTTGGGCTAGTTGAATATTTTTAATTGACATATTTTGATGAAAATTCTTTAAAAATCCCAAACGTGGAAAATGATTTTGAAATACTGACTTAATTAATCTCTGTTTATAGTTTATATATATTGAGGTGTCATTGCATGTGCATGGAGAGAGCAAATGTACTTTTAACAAATTCAACAGGTTGAAAAAAATTTAACAATATTTTGGGTACATGGTATAACCCAGATCAAATTTTTACCGTCAACTTCTCTCAAGGAGTCCAAATGAAAAATCCATCACTATAATGCTATATAAAACTTTCATTTTGACAAATGATTAAATGTACAATATGCACAGGAAAACTCATTGAATCCAGATGTTAATTGTGCATTCCGCCATGTTGTCCAATCCAGCTAAATTATTCAGTCCCATTACATTTTCCTATCATTTTATGTTTAAAAAATATTGTGCAATCCAGATCTTGTATATTCTGTAAACCAGCCGCAATGAAAAGAGCTAACTGCTTATAATTAGTAAGAGTTATCTCCTGTAATCTGGCCACTTATAGATCAGCATGATGTGTGATAATTACTGCCCAGTTATCGATCAATTTTCCTGTCGTTGCTATTGATTTGAACAACTGTGAATATAAATCCAAACTAGCAACTCATTTCAGTTTAAATGTACCATCAAGTCTTGTTCAAGAAGAATAAATATTCTTGTAGAGATAAAAGAAAAAGGTTGCAAGTACCTGTGCATCAGTGCCCAGCTCGAAGCCCTTACCTATGTACTTAGCTAACACTTGAAGACTAATCTAAAAATCCGGATAATTTAGAGTTATCAAACACTGCTGAGGATCAGAGATCATTAAAAAAATACCTGATTAGATGCTAAATCTGATTCATGAAAAAAATAACCCCAAGAGAGACCCCGCTACCCAAACACCATTCAAAGAGGAACATGTACAATGTATTTATTACAGTCTCCCACTAATTTAAAAACCCAAAACCACCATTAGGCTACACAGCTACTAGCTTAATTTTGGATCTACCACTGTAAGTTACAAACTTTACAAAGAGTTAATTTAAAATTATTAATATATACTTTATTAACATAGGATTATATACCGTATTTTCCCGACGACTCGTCGATGCGGACGACTCGTCGAATTGCCCATTTTTAGCCAAAATTTTAACAAAATCCTACGATACGTCGATCTCAGACCATACGTCGATCTTATCACTTCAAAATGGCCTATAAAACTGCAGTAACATTATCAGTGTATGATGCCACGATGTCACCGATATTGCTACCAATTATTATTAATGATTAACATTTAAACAATTACGCTTTATACTTATGCATCAAATTTTCAAATACCGGCAACTTCTACAAAGTCGCTTGCATTTCAAACAATTCCCGATATCGCGTGTTATGCAAAACTAAACTTACTTTGTCAGAAATATTTTATTCCCAAGCATTAAAATAAGTATCCACTCTGACTATCGCCAGTGTATTCGCCAATACGTAACCAGCCACCTGTTGACTCGGCGCGTGGTCAATGTTTGTTTAACAATTTCCGGTGTCATAGGCATGCACCTGTCTCGTGTCGGACTTCAAAGGGGGATCTCAAGTGCAGAAAGCTTAGCAATTACTATGATTTGATGAAACTTGTTTACTTTGTATCCAGTAATGCAGTTACACGCTATTGTTTTACATAAACACTGTTAGAAATAAATCGATCATTTGTACGACTTGATAATGACGATATACGACATACATATGTTTCCTAAAAAAATGATCTAACAATAATCAAAGAATTGGACAATAATTAATCAATGAACTATAATCACTCTTATAACGGTACTCTTTATATACACAGGGAGTGAAATTGCCGTAAAGATCTCAGCCTTAGGGCAAGATTATTAACACAACCGGTGTCAGCCTATTGTATAAACAGTAGTATTGATAATTTCGAATTACGTATTTTAAGATTGAATTTGACCATTAAATATTTCTGATGTATACTTTCCACTAACAACTCTTTACAAATAAAATAATTAAATTTAAAAAAACATCCCCGGACCTACTGCAATATTTTCTTCCATTCAAACTTGGTTTCAATTTTACTGCGCAATGTTATCTTCCTACTAGTGATACATAGAACCATGTGACGATGTGTTTATAAAAACGGAACGGTAAAACTTTTAATTGATTAAAGACAATGTAACATTTTTTAATAACTGTTGTTATTATTATGTATTTAAGTGTTGATAGATGAGTGAAAATGATAATTATTAAAGATGAACAGTGAATTCAACAACGTAATTTTCAATCACACAGCCAACTCAAGATGATTAAAACCAAGATTTTTAATGCTATTTTTAAAAAAAATTCTGACTACGAGCCTACGACAAGTCGAACAAGACGATAAGTCGGGTGCTCTGCTTCAGAGGAAAAAAATACCGACTAATCGTCGGAAAAATACGGTTATCACATTTTTAAAAAAATAAAAACTCCAAAACAATGAATCATGTTTAAATAAAGTTTATCTGTTCATTCTTTTATCGATCAAGATAGTGACGTGGATGATTTCAGAAATGTATAATTATTAACATCCGTTTTCAGAAATTATTTTGATATTTTGGATGTGTTAATTAATTTCTATTACTAATTTTAAATTAAAGTTGTTAATTGGTTCTGTATGATTTGCTTTATCATTTCCTGTTTACGTATACCTCTGTCAGTCACTGAATTTGTGAACAACTTGTCTGTGCTGGTGTTGCTAGGACACGTACCTGTCTCCATTCTTAATCACTCAGATCCAGATCACTGCTATATATGTTAAACGTAGTCAGGGTTGGCCAGGAAATACTGGTGCTGAGAATAACCGGTGGTTATTGCTGGTATTTCCTGTCCCGTAAACATAGGAAATGACTACTGATATTCTCTAAATATATATAAAGGTGTAAGGCTTATTCATATAATGATATTTACCAGTATGGCTCTTATAAAGATGTTAAGTAGACTAAAACAATTTCACATGCATGCAGCTTGCTAGATGGATTATGAACTTTAACTTATCCGTGATCTCCCATGGCAGCTTTGCTGTTTTCTATGGAAACTACCAAATACACATGAATTTTAGTACATGTATTATCCCCGTTAGTGACTATGAAACTTGTAAATTTGTGACAGATAGGCTAAGTGTCAAACTCTTATTGTTTGTCACATATTGTACTGTCACAAGTTATATCTGGTATATATTCCTAGCAATGCAGGCTTTTATTGTTGGTGTATACAGTTTGTTGGTTTTTTTATTCCAGACCATTGAACTTTGCCATTAATCCTGATGACTTTGACTTGCAATGCGTGAAAAAGCCAAAAGTTCCACGGGTATGCATTTATAATTTTTCTGAATTCTGAATTAACAATTTTTGAGCTAAGAAGTTGATGAACGTTTTAATTCTGATTTAACAGACTTTACTAAGTACTACACTTTAAAAGCGTTTTGTGTGAAGCATTTCATGCAAACCATTTAGTGTTTTGGATGTCAAGCTTGTACATTTCAGCCGTTCAGAATTTTGTGTGAACAAATGCATGTGGCAGTGAGCATTTGGTGTATTAGTACACTTCAGGGTGTATAATATTTAGAATTCTCATAACATTTTACAATTTTTCATTGAACAGGATCCAATGTCCCATCGAATCATCGAAAAGCGTCGTCGAGACCGAATGAACAACTGTTTAGCTGAACTTAGTCGATTGATACCTGCAAATTATTTAAAGCAGGTGAGATAGTAATATTTGCTTCACTCTTTGAAATATACCAAGATACTGTAACAGCATCACTTATTAAGATATTTTCCCTGTTTTCTGAAATATTTTTTTATGTAAGAAATTTTGCCTGTTTTCCAGGGTCAGGGAAGAATAGAAAAGACTGAGATTATAGAAATGGCCTCCAAGCACATCCGTCACCTACAGAATCTGAACAATTTCCATGGTATGTACACAGCTTTTTTACCAAACACACAAAAGAGAGTTGTCTTTCATTTGTAAAACAGAATTCTAAGGCCTAACAAAAAAATAGGTTTGTTTCCGCTTTCCCGACCGACCCTAACTTAAACCCGCCGACCCAAAAAAAAATTTCGAGTTTTTTTGTAAGGTTTCGTTTTTATCCGTTTTTTGTTAAAATTTTGTTTTTATCTTTTATCCGATTTAAAAATTTATTGTGTCCTCTGAATTTAATTATTTTATCTTACTCAGCTTAATAGATAAGTCAAAGTGGTTGAATATGCACAATTGAATAGATGGAGAGGGAAAAAAAAAAAAAGCCGACCTACCGACCCTAATTTTTTTCAGCCAAAAGCGAAACAAACCTATTTTTTTGTTAGGCCTAATTTATCAAAAAAGGGAATACTTTTCAAGAACTTGGATTTCTACAATACTGTAAAGAAGGGGATGTTTTTATTCATTGTGAAATGATTTTTTTACTGGTGATTGTTTGATTACTCATTGTTAAACTGATTGTGGATGGACGTTTGTACAGATGTATGGTTGGACTAATCAATATGCATTGATTGTGATTGATTATTTCAGAGGTTGTTGATTGGATTGATGTTCATTGTTTTACAGGTGGTTGATTGATTATGTATTGATTACAGGTGGTTGATTGATTATGTATTGATTATTTCAGAGGTTGTTGATTGGATTGATGTTCATTGTTTTACAGGTGGTTGGTTGATTTTTTATTGATTTAAAACAGGAGGTGGTTGATTGATATGTCTTGATTACAGGTGATTGACTTATTATTTATTGATTACAGGTGGACACATGGAGAACTTCCAGGTAGACGGGGCTGGGCGGCAGTGCTGTGAGGACAAATTTTACATGGGCTTTAAGGAGTGTCAGGATGAGGTGATGCGGTACTACGTCGAGTTTGAGGGGAGGGACATCAAAGACCCGGTCTGTGTCAACATCGGCAAGCACCTGGAACAGACCAGTCAAAAGTTCCTACGTAATGGTAACAGCTTGTCAACCCATGTTTTTTTTTCAATCAATCTTATTAAATGCTTTTTGTTAGAGACTATATAAAGGTTTGTCCAAAAGTTAATGTCATGGTCAAAGATAACATTCCATTGAAATGTGATTTATGAAATTTTAAAAATTATTTTTTTGGACCTATCAGTAGAGAGATCTTTTAAAAGTAAATTTAACAAATGCGTATTGTGATTTCAGATCACACTCGACCAAGAAAATCTGAGGACATGACGATGGAGGACACAAACAGCAGTTTGGGTGTTGGAGGGGCGGTGATACAAGAGACGCCTGTGGCGCCCCCTAGATCCTCGCATCAGGAGGTGACCACTCCCACTACCCAGGATCGGTTCCTGAGAACGCTTCTTCTACCGAAAGAACCGTCCTCGAGTTCTTTTAGTGGATCCGTCAGTGGGTCCATCAGTGGATCTGTCAGCTCTTTTGGTGGGTCCAGTTCATCTGAGTTCTACTTGTATCCAAAGTCAATGAGGAATCCGGACGGACATCAGATGTCCGGGCGGGAGGAGACGGAGGGTTGTAGCTCGGTCAGTAGTCATTCCACTGAGAAGCTGAATCAGTCCACGGATTCTGATAGGGACAGTTGTAATGGAACGAGTTCAAAGGAAAATCACGCATACAAACTCAAGCACAACATCATGAAGCGGTTTTCACAGGAGGAGAAACGAGAGCTTCACTTATCGGTGCCCTCTAGCGACACATCCTCTAGCAGCTCAAGAGAAGAAGAGAAGGAGAAAGTGAAGAGGAAGTACCCTCGCCATAAAGTACGCCCCCACAGCAGTGAAACTAGTTCCATTCACAGTAGTTCATCTGCCAGTGAAATACACGTAACTAGTAACATTCCGTTGCCAGCGTTCGTGTTGAACCCCGACGGCACACACTATCTCCCCATCTGCATACATCCCTCATTTCTGGACAATATTTTCCCTAAGAAAGAAGTGGGAAAGAACTCTATATATCATCCCATCAGCATCCCGGTCAATTTTGAAGGACCATACATTGCCATGCCACATTCCCCTCTGAGCCAGCCCTGTGGGTCGATGGAAGGGAGTGTGGGTAAAGACGTCATGCCTGGGATTCCAGAGATGAACCTCTAGGGCCAGTGTGACCTAGATATTGTGATGTGTGTATGTGGTATCCATTGTTGTACAGAGTTCCTCCCATCGTTGATCGTTTGTTGTTATCACAGTGCTTTTATCTACACAATGTACAAAAAACATGTTATTTTTTCTTATTCTTATTTATTTATGTTTTATCTGATAAAGTTATTTGTTTAAAGAAAGTTATTTCTCTTCTTAGTGCACCTGAGCAAAAGCCTTTCTGATCAAAATTAGTTTGTTCGGACTTTGTTGCATGTTTTCTGTGATCAAATGTAATATTTTTTTTTCTGGAACTAGTGTTCAAATTTGATCTGTTCTTGACACAAAAAAATCTTGACACAAAAACAATCTAATTTGCTGTTAAGTGTGTTATTTACAGGAAAGCCTTGTTATATTGATATGATTTAAATTTATTCAAACTGGGATGCCTAGGAGTGGTACAAAATACAGTATATAGAGAGGGAAAACTTTAAATTTAAGAATAACAGTGAATTACTGTGTCATCTTTTATATTCTGAAGAGTCAAGCTTTAAATTCATTGACAACGTGACTTCTGCTCAGATACCAAATAATTAAACCCCAAAAGCATCTTAGATAGTTTTGATTCAAGTTTTATCAAACTAGGAGGGATACAAAATCAATACATAGAAAAAAAACGTAGATGCCGAAGAGGAACAATAAAATATATTTTGATATTGCTGTTCTAGCTTCTTAATAAGCAAAAGAGTCAGATTTCTGTTTCATTGATGACATGACACCCCCCCCCCCCCCCCCCCCCCCCAATACCAAATAATGGAACCCCAATAGGGTGAAAGAATTCAACATTGGAAGAATAAAAAAGATGATCACAATGTTCTAATGGAAAATGACATTAGTATGGGTGCAAAGTTCAATAGAATAATATTTACAAATCCCTAAAAAAATTCCCTTTTAACTACAGTGTAGTGATTTATAATATAACAATGCAGGCTTACTGACTTAATGCAGAGAAATGTTAGTTTGTCAAGACTGAGATCACTGGACAGATGATGAGGTGATATGTGGATTGCACTTTAAGAATATCAAGGGCAGTATCTTGAAAACTGTTATTTTGAAAAGAATAATGGTAAAAATTATTGATACATATCAATACTTTTATACATGTACAAAATAACCATTCAAATAATATAAATTGTGTTATACTATATCAATCATGGGATCACAATATTAGTTTAATGCAAAAAATGCTGACATTTAGATCATGTGAGTTGTGTGGCCCATGGGCCTTTAGTTGTTGAGCTAAACTACAAAATATCCATCAGTGTTGATGATTTAATGTTCCCAGTATTTATGTTTAAGTGTTATATACTATTTTGTGTGCAGAGTTTGATAAGTAATCAGACTTGAGAAGACGGGAAGTAGAAACTAGCATTGTGAATTGCCAATTACAAAAGACTTGTCCATTAGTATTTATTTTCATTCAGGTAGCCTGTAACAGGAGTCCTCTATTCTATTTTATTGTTATTAGTAAGAGGTCTGGTTGACTGTGACCATTTTTAGACCACTATTTTATTAATCTCCTTTAAAAGAAGATCTTTTTATAACGAAATGGAAAAATCTTTAAAATTGAAAGCTGAATTGTTAAGAATCTTTTCTTTACTATTAAATCATATAGCTTATGGCCAAAAAAATCATGTCTAAAATTGTAAGGAAGATTAGATGTTGTTTTTGCAATGTTGAACACCCAGTCTCTTGTTTTACTGTAGTATATAATTGGGTTTTTGTGTTCAAAATTATAACATAATTGCCATGCTGAGCTGAATTTAATAAGTAGGAGAGAAAAAGATTATTTGAAAATTTACAGAAAAATCAATAGGGAGGTTTAAAGCCACCAGCTGTGGTGTTGCTATGAAACAAAAGTAATTAACTATTGCTTTTCTTATTTGAACATTATGAAACATCTACACACATTTGATTTAGAGCTAGAATTAATATTTGACCTTTTCTAGGACCAGGCTATATATCAGTTTTCTAGTAGTGTTATATATTTGTAAAGATAACAAACGATACCTTTTATTTCTATTGCATACAGGTGAAAACAAAATACTGAAAATTGGTGAGAAATATTCATTTTTTTTAAAAATTGGATTATGTAGAATCTAAAGTTAAGCCATTCTCTGTTGTATATACTGGTGTTCTTGGATGTAGTTTTGATTCAAAGTCGTTAAATAATGCTTTATACAGAATGATAGCTACAAAAAGTTTTTGAATATCTTTCTAATTTTATTTTTCCCACGTGCTGTACCACACATTTTCATGATCATCTAAAATTTTGACCAACAAAATACTGTCTTAAATATGGATCACCAAAATTATTATTAATATTTAATATGCCGGTACCTAGGCATATGGGGTGACCTTGATTAAATAAAATTTAATTTCTTTATATCTTTAATGACAAAACATATGTTATTGTTTAAAAATGTATAAACTGTCCCAAGATTTGTTTTGCTCGTATCACATTGGTAGAAATTATTTTTTTTTAATGATAAGAATTATGCTTTTTAACTACATCAAAAATCAGGAAAAAACCCAATTATATAAACAGAACAAAATGACATTAATTTGCCCAAAATTTAAACAAAACTATGTTTTGCACTTGCGTCATATTATGATATAGGAAAGTTTGGTTAAACTTGGCTACGTCACAATATGGCGGTTTAAATAAATTTGTTTAGCCAATTAAATGATGCTTAAAGAAGAGTGATAGCTAAATAGAGTTAGTGAATATTTTTCTAGTGTTATTTTCTCATTGTTTCACACATATTTCAAAGATCATATTTAATGTTTATCAGCAATTGTTTTGCTATGGTATAAAATGAAGTTAATCAGTTGGAGTTTGATCCCGTACACAAAACCAAAAAACTAACGAAAAATATATATAATTTATAGTAATGTCCACTGTTATTCAACAGATTGGATCTAAAAGCTTAGAATGGCAATAGGACATTGAAGTAGTGATTTCTTGTACTATTATACATGTCGTATTTAGCTCTCTTTAATAAGCAAAGAAAGAAAGGACTGCTTAGCAATTCTTTTACAGACTGTAAACAGTTGTTTGCATTTTCTTATAGTACACCCTATTATTATTGTCAACTTAGATTTTTTTTCGCTACATCGAATAGTAAGGAGAAATCATACCGTGAAAAAAAAACCAAGACAATTTACTTCAGATATTGTGATGACAGAACAATGAAGATTTTTGAGAGATTTTATAGATTACATTGATTTTATCTTGAGCTTTATTTGTATATTAGTTTTGTTGATGTTTATCACACTGTTGTATTTTGTCTGACAATGCATCATTTTTTTTGTCCATCATTCAACAACATTAAGGTGGAATGGGACAATTGATATCAATGTAGATAAAAGTACAATATGATATAATCAAAATTTTTTACCGGTTTAAAATTATTTAATTATACAATATTTGACCAAAATTCAGTTTAAAAGGACTATGTGCAGTATGGTCAAATATCTGCCCCCGATTTCAACCAATTTTTAAATAGTATTGTATAAAAATAAAATCTTCACAAATCATTGTATGGAGGATGTTTATAACTGTTATCTTGATTTTAGTCATCATTGCTCATTCACTATTTATCTATGACGTCACCAAAATGACATATTTCCCGCAAATTTGCAAACAAATGAAAATATTCTCATTTTTGCTCTATATTTTGCATGCGAAAGTATAGAGCGCAGGTCTGCTCAAGTGCGATTTTAACATATTTTTTTCTTCAGATAGTTATTCACATTATACTAAAAATGGTACTTGAGCAAGCCTGCGCTCGATGTTTCCCAGTCGAAAAACCATCGGAAAACACCCCATATTTTGCTAAAAAACATCAATTTATCAAAATAATGCAATCTTCATGACGTCATTTCTACTTTATGACGTCACTGTGGTGATAACCTTTTACACCTTTATTTCCAATATGATTTTAACTATCTTTCACCTTATTTTTAAAGCTCTCTCTAAAACTTTGATTTTGGGGGCAAAAAATGCATAAAACCGCACTTAGTCCTTTTGGGAAAGATAACAATTATAAAGCCCAAGTGAGATTTGAACTTACAGATCCGTTAACACTTTAATCCATTGCGATTCAACGCAAGGTATATATTTTTTGGGAAAGAAAAAATCATAAAGTAATGTTTATATAGATAAGAACTCTTTCATAATATCGAAGTGTCCCATATCAACTTAATCAGGTGTATTTGTACATGGTAAGCAAAGTAAGTTTGTTAGTTACAATCCGATTGAATACTTTGAGGACGTCATTGTGGTAGTGTCATATATATATTTATATAAATATAGTCACTGTACCTACATACTATTCACAATCAGGGTCGTCACATACTTTCTTTAGAAATAAGGACACCATATTGATGATGTTGATCATTGTTTACAAGTGCAATGATATACTTGTTGCTGTTTTGAGAAATAAATGTTATGATATATTTTCTTTACTTATTTGTCCTTGTTAGCCTACCAAAACAGAAATCGGAGAACTTATTATCTACCTTCTGCGTCGGATTTTTATTTTTGGAGCAGTTTTTATCTCTAAGTTATTTCTGGTTTTAACTACACCGAACATATATGGATGGTGATAACGGGAATATTTTAGAAATAAGTAGACCTGGATGCAGAATCTGAGATGGTGTTGGTCATGTGGCCGATCGCTCTAGAGTAATCAATCGACTGTCAATTGTCACCGTTGTTTGATTAGGTAAATACAGCTGTCTTTCTGAAAAGACGTGTTGCCCAATATTTTGTAAGTACTATCCCTTCTAAAATTAATAAAACTGTCCATGCTGATTCATTAGATTACATGGGATAAAAACAAAGAAAACAGAATATAGCACTACAACTTGCTGTTTAACGATAAGCTTCTATCTAATATGAAACCGAATTGAACCATTACATTTAAATGATATTGTATTAATTAATATAATAAATATTATTTGATATACGAGGGTTGTTCGGAAATTATTGAGACATTTACTATTATTTCCTTGGGGAAACAGATAAATCCTTGAAATTTCACCAAAACGTACACCAGGGTAGAGTTTATCAATGTAAAAAAAATATTGTCCATAGCATGATTGGATCATTCCTGGTAAGCTCACCGAATTGCCATCGCCCAGTGACCCGCAAACTTACCGCAACGTCATTTTGACGCTTCTTATTGATCCTATGTTTTGAAAACCTAACAAACAAAGGAAAATTAGAATTAATTCTTCATTTCTCATCTTTTGTTTACATTTCAAGATGTCAACATTCGCATATTCCCTCCATTCTTGGTTTTGTGAAAAAAATCGGGTCATTTCTAACTGAAAGTTAAATTACTGTTAAATGTCTCCTACAGTGATTCTGTGTACATATTTTAGAACTGTTTACATCAGTTAGTGTATAAAAAGTACTTGATATTAAGTCACTTTGTCTGAATTCTAGCTAAACAATTAGTGAAAAAGAGATAAACTGAAGTTCTTTATCCCTTGCCATGGTATAGTTTTGTTAAAGCAGTTGGGTGGTATTAAAAGGTCTTTTTCCGAAATTTCCATCAAATTGATGTATATTCGCTGCGCTGCCTTGACGTCAAATTTCTATATATTGTCGTTTTCAAATACCTATTGCTTGGTAAATATATCTGTACCATATCCGTATTTCAACTCAAACACCCGTGAAACTTGATCAAAAGTTAGTCACAATAAATAGCAAAATGAACAAATATAATCTGATTTCTTTTAGTATAAGCTGTAAGTTTGCGGACACTTAGATAGACGATGTTTTAGTTTTCTTATTCTCCGAGTTTATGCTTGCGCCGGGTACCCACCATCGATTTGTTAATCTACCGTTGTAAACAAAATATTAAACATTTTTTAAATATTACTTTAATTATTTGTTAAGGTTCTTCAATGTTCATGCAAATTTTCACCATAATTCGTCACTTAGAAATGGAAATATCCGTCTTGTCTCAATAATTTCCGAACAACCCTCGTAAATCTTTTATTATATGATTTTTCGTGCAGTCAAAACACGTTTTGTCATGGACGACTCTGGCGACAAAATTTCTCTATTAGAAAAAGGCGAAACCAACTAAACTCAAAAAGAAGCTGCTGGAAACGCTCCACTGGATATTGCTGACGTGGTGAAGCTCGTCACGGATGTTTTGCAATTTCAAAATTTATCAGGTCAGCTCAAAGCAGGATAGTTGGAGTCTATCACTAAATATTAAAACAAAATTTTATTTTGAAAATTAAATTTGAAGGGAACCGTGCACAGTACGAATTTAATGCCGAGATTCTCGAGGGTCTAGATAAATTAGAAACAAGAGCCTTTGACAATTAAGATAGCGAGTCAGTTACTATCATAGGAGATTTGCAGAAAAAAATAAAAACGCACCAGAAACATATTTGAATCGCTGATTCCTCTCCAGCCGGGTGGAAAACAGTAAATGAATTTCAATCAAGAGAAATTGCGGACAACTCGGATGACGATAAGAAGTGAGGAAAACCGCGCCCTCCGACAACAAAAACAAAGGCAGAAAAGGCGTTTTCACCCATATGGCACCTATAAGACACCCCCAGCGGCGGCGGCAGGCTCGGCAGCCCAGCTTAGTTCTTCTGTACCTTATGCTAATTCGTTTCAGCCATTAACATACCAGCAACAGCTCTTTCGTGGCAAATCTGCACGGCGTCAACCACAGCCCAGTGACGTGTGCTTCAATTGTTTTTCCACAGGAAAAGGGAAAACTAACTGTCCCCAAAACAAGTCACAAAGTCAATGACAAGTATAAAGGTTATAATGGCAATTCTACTATTGCTGGCCAGGTGAAATGCTTTCAAAACAATTATTTAAAGCAAAGTTCATTAATAAAACACAGTTTGAAAAAAATATTAGTAAATGGAGAGAAATTGGTACAAATCCATTTATTTTGTAAGTTATTGAATTTGGTTATGAAATTCACTTGTTTCAAATCCACCTACAATGAGTTTTCGTAATAAGAAATCTGCCATTCACAATGTTGAATTTGTTTCTTCAGATATTTCAGATTTGCTGAAAAATAAATTAAGCGTATTTTAGAAGTTCCATTTCAGCCATTTGTGTGCCGTCCCCTGAGTGTTGCAGAAAATAAAAACAAAAAGAGGTTGATTCTTGATCTCAGTAGGTTAAATAAGTACGTAAAGTATGAAAAAATAAAGTTTGAAGACTGGAAGCCGGCATTAGATTATTTCGAAAAGGGTTATTATTGCATTAAATTTGATCTGAAATCAGGATACCATCATATAGATATAGCTGAGGAATATCAGGCATATCTAGGGTTTCAGTGGGATAATAAATATTACTGCTTTACAGTTCTGCCATTTGGTCTTTCATCAGCTCCAATTATTTTTACTAATTGTTAAAGACCTCTGGTGAAGTTTCTGAGAAAAAGTGGTATAATGATTGTATTGTATCTAGATGACGGGTTAGCATTTGCTTCAACTGAGGGTCGATATATTTTAGATTTTAATTTCATTCAGAGAACATTGTCAGAAACTGGACTGGTGGTCAATATAGACAAAATCAAAAATTAATGGTTAGGTTTGACATGGAATTCAAATTCATTTTCCATTTCAGTTCTGGATAGACGAATAGAAGATGCTGTTTGTTGTTTAAAGAAAGTAATTGGTCCTTTCCCAGATATAACAACGAGAGAACCTGCACAAGTAGTTAGAGACATCATTTCCATGACACCAGTAATGGGTAACGTGTAATATAATCACACGATTTTCTTCTATGAAAATAGCTACAAAAGAATTATGGGACTCAAAATTGTATTCCTTGTAAAAATACAAGATTTCTACATTCTTCTACAGAAAAAATGTAATCATTTTTTCAGATGCAAGCAACTTAGCATCAAGTGCATGTATATACAGTTGAAGTTAATTCTAAGGTGTTCCATTTGATGTGGAAAGATGATGAGAAAAATATGAGTTCGACATGGAGAGAGTTGAAGGCCGTAGAATTGGCGTTGGCATTTTTTAAGAATGAATTTCAAGAAACGACAGTGAAGTGGTTTACTGATAACCAAAGTTGTGAGAAAATAGTACACTCTGGTAGCATGAAGCACCATTTACAAGTTATGGCATAATATTTTTAAAAATGTGCGCCGATAGTAAAATTTCACTTGATGATCAGTGGATTCCGAGATCAGAAAACGACAAATCAGATTTTCTTAGTAAAATCATAGATCATGATGATTGGGAAGTTACTGTAGAATTTTTTGATTTTGTTAGTTTTATGTTCGGGCCATTCACTGTAGACAGATGTGCAAATTTCAATAATTGTAAATTGCTTAGATACAACTCAAAATTCTGGAATCCTGAATCAGAGGCTGTAGACTGTTTTACAAAAAATTGGGTGAAGGAGAATAACTGGCTAGTTCCTCCCATTCATTTAAGTCCCACCCACCCGCCCATTGCTTCGTATTATATATTAAAAAGATGTATCCACTGTCTAAAATTTGTGATTTTATTTTGTAGATGAGGAAGATGTGGTTTGAAAGAAAGAAAATTTTGTTATATTGAATTTAATTTAAAAACAACTGCACTTTCAGAGTGCTTCACATCCTACTCAGGAGTTTGTGTTTATTTCATAAATATTTTATGTTCGTTTGAGTGAAACGAATAAGAACATAAAGAAACTGTAATAAAATATTTCCTTGTGGACTGATAAAACAGAGCATAAACGATTTTCCTTTGGGATAATTGGTTAACAATATATACCTGTTTTAATGAATAGTGAATGTGCACTTATTCTTAATCTTGTTAGCTGGGATCTTTCATGCTTTTTCAAGGAAAACTTTAGGTAATCTTGCAACTAGTACTCACTAGTATTTATTATTTTACTGTAAAAATGAAGTTTATCTGAGTTAAAGGTTGAGATTTTGTTTAATTGCTCAAAGATCATATCAACAAAAATTTATGTAACTTAAACTTCAAATCCTTATGGGAAATATCTAAAGATGTAAAGTTTAGTTTTTGTTGGAGATTAAAAACCTTGTTTTGCCATGAAGTATAACTCTTTTTCGAAGCTTAACCTTTGTCTTCTTTAAAAGCTGTAACTAAAAGTGCATTATTATTTGTGGTATTTGATTACATATTTCTTGGTCTGATATAATATATAAACATGTTTTCATAACAAAAATAGTAAAATGGATAAGAACCTAGTTCAGCATTGACTGCTAAATTTGATGATATTCTATGTACACCTAGTATATCTTTGAATATATGATTCTGAATTTTTTCAAATAGAAAACATTCTGAGGATTTTAAATGAAAAAATGACAATAACAAATCGTGAACCATCTCTAAAATCCATAAAACGAAATACATATTCAAAGCAGAGCAACACGGACCTCCAAATAGATAGAGGTAGGATTTTATATCTTGTTTATAGTCTGAGATCCTTATTTCAGTTCCATATGTTATAATTGGTACAATCATTGAATGGTATTGTTTAAGTAACACTTGAACTTAAAGGTTATTATTTCCAGGTATACTTGATTTTAGTGCATAATATGCCTTTTTAGCTCGTTCTTAAAGTTGTTCAGAGGCAAACTAAAGCTTTCCATTTGATGTAAACACTTGTCCTAAGCATTAATATTGATCTAGTTATAGGTAAATTTGCTTATGATAAAAACCATACATATCTTTCACTGTGGTTTTTCTGGAGAAAATCATTGCGTTGGTTTTATCCATATTAACTCGTAACTGCTAATCAGTTCAATATTTTTCCAAAGCTTTCAAACAATGTTGGAGCCCAGATGGAGATTCAGAAATTAAAACTAAGTCATCAACAAAAACATGTGATTATCAGGTATTGAATCTAAATATGCTGGTAAAGTATCTTAACTATGCAAGTATTCTAAAAAGTCATCAACATATAAATTGTGAACAAATTTCCTAAACAACAAGTGACAGTTAATCCTTCCTATTTATTTATGTCATTAGGATCTCCACTTCTGTACAAGGATATTATAATATTTAAAGATAGAATAGGTTCCATCGAACTATGAAATAGTAATCGAAATATTACAAAAGTTGTACGGATGAAAAAAAGACAATAACAAACCGTGAACCATCTCAAAAAATCCATAAAAAAATAAACAAATTCAAAGCAGAGCAACACGAACCTTCAAATAGATAAAGGTAGGATCAGGTGCCTAGGAGGAGTAAGCACCCTCTGCTTACCGGTCACACCCGCCGTGTGCTCTATGTCGTAATCGGGAAAAAAATCGGAAAAGTCTGTAGACAATTAAGTGATTAATTATGGTCTAACAATTATAGTATGAAATACGTCAGTCAGCATGCGACCCAGTGGAAGATGCCAAAAGATGACTTCAAACGAGACTGTTGATTGTCCTGTTTTATCCACTTGTTTGTCAGTAGCTTGCTTCGTCTTAGAAACTGTTCATACGAAGAGCATGCCGTTGTGTATCGAATCAAGTGAGAGACAAAAACACCATATGCAGGTGAAAAAGGTATATTGCTACATAAGTAAGGAAAGTTGACTATAGAAAAATTGAAGTCATCGCGTTTATCATATTTATAATTTTGTCCATAGGTTACCATCAATGTCCATGTCCAGTAAAATATCCAAATATGAAGAGATGACGCAGACTTTGTGGAATCTTTTATTTCAAGTTCACTTGGATATATCGTGTCGACGTAAGTATGGAAATAACAATTGTTAATTGAAAATACGTCGTCAATATACCTGAATGTTGAGTTGAAGGCCACAGCGAGTGATTAATTTTTTTCACGTACAAGTTTTTGAATAAATTCTGCTTCATATGAATACAATAATAAATCTGCTAACAATGGGGCACAATTGGTATCCATGGGAATTTCAACAGATTGTTGGAAGATTTGATTTCCAAAAACTACATCGATGTTGTCTATCAGAAACTCAAGCATCTTTTAAATGTCAATTTCAGAGTACTTGTGTGTGTAATCAGAATGGTTTTTAACAAAATAATTTTTTAGATTTCCAATGACAAGGTATGCATTTTTACGACTTCCATTTTTATTGAAGATATCGATAATATCAAAAAGCCTAGATTTTAATTTGTCATGGGGAATGGTTGTATAAACGTTGGAAAATCGTACGTTTTGATGCTATTGATTTTGGTAAGATTTTGTTACCTCAAAGTTTCTAATAATTCTTTAGAGTTTTTCAATATCCACATATGATTCACACAACTTCTGGAGTATATAATTGTGCAAAACTTTTAAAGTTTCTCCTTCACTACTGTAAGAATTTTAGTAAGGAGTAAAGAGAGAGGTTTGGCAGAACATTTACTGGAAACCATTCATCAATAATGAACTAAGTCTTGTCAACGGTGATGATTTGTGCTTAGGTCCAAACGCTGTTTCAGTTTCGGATTGTCAGAGTAACTGCGTAGGAGAATTGATTAAAATCAACTTGCAGAAATGATATTCAAGTAATGCACTGGCAAAGTTTTGACTCTACAGAGAGAAGCTGTAACCGAAGATTGCGGTTTTAATTTTAACATCAACACACCAAAAACTAAATGCTAGACAAAAAAGGAAAAGACATATTGTCTCTTTATTACTTTATCTTTTATATGCTATGAAATGACTGCTTGCGAGTCTTGATAAAACTGAAATCAAACTTCGTATCCGAATAAAGCACCAATTTTGACTTTTAATGTTTTAACCACCCTGCAAGTCTGATTAGGGTATGACAAGTAGATAGCACAGATTTGCATCATCTAATGAGTAATCCAGTTAAACATGGTCAGGCGCCGAACATATCCACACATATTCGTAGCCAGTTTTATGTTTATCCAGAACTCCATAAAACATGCACTTTGGAATTTGTTTGAACCAGATTTTTTTTGGACAGATTAAACCCGTTATCGAACACTGTTTGATAATCAAGGTCTTCATCTTAATTTATTGTCAACTTAATTATGCAAATTAACAAGATTGGTTTCAGGACATATTCTTTGAATACTGAACCGCTTCAGAAACTGTATCCTTCTCAAAAATAGTAGTCCCTCTTTACTATCAAGTACCTGTGTTTATTCAATATTCAATTTAATTGAGTGTTTTAAAGGGGCATGGTCACAATTTTGGTCAAATTCTATTTTTTGTTTTATTATTCAAAATGCTCCAGGGCTTCCTTTTCCAAAAAAACTTACGACAACGTCGTAAATATTTTCAACATCATGGAACTATCTTTAATGAAAAAAATGATACAAAACCAGTGATTAACAACTATTTTCAATTCTATATTTGTATTTCAAAATTAAAAAATTGAATTAATTATTCAATTATTTATTATATTGATTAATATATGATTTACAGAATTCAATATTTTGGTCATAAGTCGTAAGTCCCTTTGAAAAATGCGGCCTATGAATTCATGTCTTATGATCAAATGAAATTTGAGAGTCAGTCGTAGAGTTGAATTAAGCAACGTACAGGAATCACATTTCCTAGTCATGTAAACAATGCTCGAGCCCTGTTTTTGTTTACAAAGTTTCAACATACCAGTGAAAAAAGTTTTAAGCCGATTTTTTTTTTATGTTTTTATTCATTTTAAGCATTTATAAACAGTTTCAACGTTTACAAACGTTCGTTTAAGGACTAAAACTTGAATGTTTACTTTGACATTTAAAATGTAATAATCTAATTCTGGTTGTAACATGCTTTCAGATTGGTTGAAAAATTTATTTTACATCGTATAAAGAATGTTGCCTACGTCATAGTAAGACTAACGTCAAAAACGTATCAATCCGCCTGGCGTCACGTTTGAATTTTGTACAATTTGATGTCATTTTATCGATCAAATGACTGTTTTTATCAACAGTTGATAGCAAAAAATTAAATTATAAGTAGTGAATTCAATATTTATTAGTTTTATACGATATAAAATGGTTTGAAACAGTTTTCGCTTTTTTTATAAACCGTTTCGCGGTTTATAAAGCGTAAACTGCCCCAAACCTTTTTATATCGTATAAAACTAATAAATATTGAATTCATTCCTTAAATCAAAAGCTTTGTTTACATAGCAAAGAATTGTAAGCTCTGTAATTCGTAAATAACTCAACAAATGACACTCAAATTTTGGTTGGATATTAGAATTGAATAACTGAAGCATTGTAAACATTACAATCGGAAACATGAATCTTAACGTTTTTCTCCCAAGTTTGGTGAAACCTTTACGTATAAGAACTAGATATGACCATCATCAAAGGGCACCTAATCGAAAATGTTACTTGCTCCAGCATCAACTGAATTGAATATTTTCCGGCACCAACGCAAAACATGTATTATAGATTTTCTTAGATGGCCTTGCATTTGCATCATAGAATTATATACCTTTCATTTCTTAGTAAAGATATGACTTTTTGCATCCACACCAAATATTTTAACCTACTCCAGCACTGAAAGATAAAGAATCAAATCAGTCTATAATGTTAAAAAATAAAGGATCGAATCCGTCTACAGCACTGAGAAAGAATCAAATCCGTCTACAGCATTATAAAAAAGGATCGAATAAGTCTACAGAATTTAAAAATAAAGGATCGAATCAGTCTACAGCGTTATATAAAAATAAAGGATCGAATCATTCTAAAGCATTATAAAAAAGGATCGAATAAGTCTACCCCATTTGAAAAAATTAAAGGATCAGTCTACAGCATTGAAAAATAAAAGATCGAACCAGTTTACAGCATTGAAAAAAGGATCAAGTCAGTCTACAGCATTGAAAAATAAAGGATCAGATCAGTTTACAGCATTGAAAAATAAAGGATCAAATAAGTCTACAGCATTGAAAAATTAAATGACCAAATCAGTCTACAGCATTGAACAAATAGGATCGAATCAGTCTGCACTATTGAAAAACAAAGGATCGAATCATTCTAAAGGTGCTCCCGAAGGATTACTCGAAAATGTGTTGAAGGTATTTTCAGTTATAACTTTAAAGATGTACCTCCTCCAGAAATCTCAACGCCAAAGTCGAGAATATAACGCTTCATGACACCGTATGAGTAATGTGGGCAGATTTAAAATTACAAAATGTTTATTATACAACAAAATTTATTACTTTCAAATGCATATGGTTTTAAATTTACAATATCTAATTATGAATTAAGTTACGCTAGTTCTTGTGCGCAGGTGAGTTGAATTTGTGAACACTTTCTTTACTTTTCTATTGGCTGTTGTTCCCATTGGATAGTATTATCGAATCAGATCATTTCTATTATTGTAAAACCCGGTAACTTTTGATTTTGTTTCACTCTGGGTCCGGCGATTTTGTACACCAACACCTCGCACAAGGTATTAATTGTAATAATTTGTATAACTTTTAACTTTTCTTAGTGTGTACATAAAGTAAACTAAGATTATAATAAAGATTAAAGGTTTATTTAAACCATTATGAATTACTGTGTATAAATTGTATATATATATATTTACGTGTTTATATTTATTTACAGAATCACCTTTTTGTACATATAAAACATCCTGAACAAAGAACTTTGCCTTTATTATTTACTTCGTCACAGTAAGTTAAAAAGGCGATAGACATTTTTAGGGTCTTACTACTAACAAAAATTTCCTGAGACAAATTGCTTAAAATGTAATAACTTAACTGTCTTTTATAAATCTTTAAAACACCCTCAACAGCCACGTCAAGTGAAACGGCATGGTTTCTTTACAGGTATAACAGGGCGACTCCTTAGCCCTGCAAAAAATTAAAATAAATACTTTCAATTAATTTTTATTCTCATTCGAGATATTTTCGCGAAGTTTGCGTGAGCCTCAATTATTTCTTGCCGCGATCCAGTCAATATTGTATGGCTGATCTACATAACGCTTTCTTGTGAACATTAATTGTCGCGAATCACCTTATTGGCAGTAAATCGCGAAATAAAGTAATCGCAAGCTGGTTTACAGTATGGCAATATGGTAAAAACGTATTAAATTTTGAAAAAAAAAACAATCTTCTCCACTTCAATTTACATTGGAGAAAAGTTATAATGGTCATATGAGAAGTTATGATGGAATTTGAATAATCTAAATGAATGGTTATGATGTTCTGGAAGCCCTCTTTTAAAGTTCATGGCTCCTGGATCAGGAGTTCAGGCCCATTGTCTGGGTCCAATATGGTCATAAACCGAAAATGTATTAAATCGTAGAAAATCGTCTTCTCTACATCCACATCGTAGAGAGATTAAATGAATACATGGTAAGATATTCGGGAAGCCCTATACTCAATTTTGGAAAATCATCATTATTTTTATTTTTTTGTTGTTATTGCCTTTATAATGTCTTTTCCCTCTATTGTTATCTTAAGCATAGTTCTGAAGAATACTTAAATACTTATATCTATACAATATACTAATACAACTTAAACTATTCATCAATTATATATGTATATCTTGATTTGAATATCATTTTACTTAGCTCAGAGAGCTCTATGCTCCTTGTTCAGTCGTGTGCGCGGACTAGGTCGTATGGTGACAGGCGTTCGACGTGGCCAGTTCTACATTGTGGAACAACCTTGGCCATAATCTTAGATTCGAGGGAAATTTTATTCGTTTTAAAACATTATTGAAAACTTATCTTTTCAGAAAGGCTTATCCAGACTATTCTTAAGTATTTACGCATTTTAAACTGTATTTTTTTTTGAGTACAGAGACAGCACAGCATTGATTTTTACCTGTAAACAAAATTTAGTGTTATATAAGTATATAAATTTTTAGTTTTTAAAATTTAGTGTATTTAGGTATATTATTTATGTTCTTAGCTTTTTTATGCCAATAACTTTTATATGTACAGCGCTATAGAGTAATTTAATATAAATTATATATGGTGCTTAATAAAGTTTGAATAATAATGATAATAATAATAATTATCTACGCAAAAATACAGCTCTCAAATCCAATAATATCCTTAAATTTTTTATCAAGTTCATGTGAAAAACTACATCTGAAAATTATATAATATCCTCATAAATTATCCTTATTTGACCTACAAGGTGTTGACATAAATAAGCTGTGGCTGTTTTCCGATCCTTGTTCATTAAATATATGTTTAGAAATATGTATGTTCATATGTCTTTACAGAGCTGCTGACAAAAACAAGACTCTCTACAAGAGGGATAATCGACGTTATTATGAAACAAGCAGGATAAGGTAAACATCCTTTTCCAAATTATGTTGATATTTTGGATTGGTTTTATATCTAATAAAAGTTTATACATGCTGAGACAAAAGGTTAGAAGGGAAATTCATCTGCATAGTTGTTAATTGTACTGCCTGCATCATTTCCTTTGTACCTTCCTGTGTGCGTGTTCCCTGTGGCGTAGATTCTATTTAACATGTGTTCCCAGTTCTTTTCTTATTTCGGATCGCAGAACTTGCCATTAATCGAGTGTTTGACTAACCATGGATGAAAAAGCCCAAAATTTCACGGGTAAGCATTTTAGTATTTTTTTAAAAGTTCGTAATTTATAGATCATAATTTTTGTTGTCGAGATAGAATGAACAACTTTTACGCCGAGCTTAGTAGACTAAAACAGGCAAATTATCTCAAACAGGTTAGGAAGAGACGGCTTCAGTTACTGAAAGTTTCCGAGATGGTTGTAATTTTCACCTACTGATATTAACCACAATAATAAAGACATTGTTAAAATAGTTCAAATGGTCTCCGTCTTATACTATCTTTTTTTAACAATGTTGCTTAAACGGTCAGGGAAGAATAAAGAAGACCAAGATCATAAAAATGGCTACCAAACATATCAGTCACTTTATTTCCAAGCTATGTATACCAAGTTTGTGCTTTATTGGGTTGATAATATATTGGATAATTTTAAGTTGGTTGACTGATTATATATTGATTACAGGTAGAAACATGGAAGACTTCCAGATAGAGCGGGTGGGGCGGCCGTCCAGTGAGGACAAGTTCTACATGGGCTTTAAGGAGTGTCAGGATGAGGTGATGCGGTACTACGTGGAGTTTGAGGGAAGGGACATCAAAGACCCGGTCTGTGTCAATATCAGCAAGCACCTGGAACAGATCAGTCTAAAGTTCCTACGTAATGGTACGTGATGCTAGACATATGACAATGTAAGATGAAGGTATATTGCTTAATAAGTAAGGAAAATTGACTTTAGAAGAATCATCAAGAGAGTTATTACGTTTATCATAACATTCAGTTGTTAGGTTATTATCAATTTCCCTTTCCAAATCTGAAACAGATGACGCAGACTCTATGGTATCTTTTATTTCAGGTTTGCTAGGATATATCGAGTCGACTTAAATATGGAAGTTATAATTGTTAATTGATAATACGTCGTCAATGTTGAATGCCAAAGCGAATGATTAATTTTTTTTTCAAATGCAAGTTTTTGAATAAATTCTGCTTCAAATGAAAACAGAAAATTGGTCTGCTTACGATGGGGCCCAAATATCTGAATCATTTAATATTTCTTTTTTTGATGAGATATTGGCGCTTCTAAAAGTTTTCTGGTCAATTTTTCCTTTGATACGTCAATCAATAGAAAATTTATTAAATTCATTTCTTAAAATCAATTCCCTGTAACTGCAAACATATGATAACAATAATAAATGCTTCTTGCAAGAGAATAGATACAAGTTTCACCAAAAATCAATGTTATTGTCGAACATTTCATAGATTATAAGTTTTGAAAATCTTTTTAGCATTTTATTTTTGAGTGAATTTCATTTCTTTGCATGAAATAAAAAGATTCCCTTGAAAGAAGATTTTATAAATTTCTGTGATTTCAGATCACTCACTTCCGAGGAAATCTGATGACAGGGTTGTGGGAAGGGCTATGATACAAGAGACGCATGTGGTACCGCCTAGATCACTGCACCAGGATGTGACCACTTCCAACATCCAGGACCGGTTCCTGAAAACTTTCCTTTTACCAAAACAACCGTCCATGAGTTCATTGAGTGGGTCAGTGAGTGGGTCCATCAGTGGATCTGTCAGCTCTATTGGTGGGTCCAATTTATCTGAGTTCTACCTGTATCCAAAGTCAATGAGGAATCCAGATCAGATTTCCGGGCAGGAGGAAATTGAAGGATGTAGTTCGGTCAGTAGTCATTCCCCTGAAAAGTCCACAGATTCTGACAGGGACAGTTGTAATGGGACAAAATTAAAGGAAAATAACGCATACAAATTGAAACACAACATCATTAAAAGGTTTTCACAGGAAGAGAAACTTGAGCTTCACTTATCGATGCCTTTTTGCGACTCTTCCTCAAACAGCTCAAGAGAAGAAGAGCAGGAGAAAGTGAAGAGAAAGTACCCTCGCCATAAAGTACGCCCCCACAGCAGTCAAAGTAGTTCCATTCACAGTAGTTCTTCCGCCAGTGGGATACAATTATCTAGTAGTGTTCCACTGCCAGCGTTTGTAATGAACCCTGACGGCACACACTATCTTCCCATCTGCATACACCCCTCATTTTTGGACAATTTTTTCTGCAAGAAAAAGGTTGGAAAGCATTCTTTATCACATCACATCAGCATCCCGGTCAATTTTGACGGACCATACATTGACATGTCACATTCCCCTCTGAGTCAGTCCTGTGGGTCGACAGAGGGGAGTGTGAATGAGGAAATAATCCCGGGAATTCAAGATATGAACCCCTAGTGGACAGTGTCACACTTACACATCAATATTCTTATGTCCCAAAGCTAAAACTACTTTGACGGGAAGTACCTAATTAAATTCCTAATTAAAAGCGAGGAATCAATATTCGCGTAAAATCGCGAGAATCACATCTCGCGTATTTTAACACATCACCTTTATATCATGGACGCATGTAAACCATAATAATAATGATAAAAACTCGGCGTTCGCGATGTAATATTCTTGCGGTTTGATGACAAACAGTTAGATCGCGCAAATAAATACTCACGTAAAATAAGGAATCTAGAGTATTGTTAAAAATGTTTATTACATGATTTACACCGGTGTTCAGCATTGAAATTGATGCATTTCTTTGATTAAGGAATGAATTCACTATTTATTAGTTTTATACGATATAAAATGGTTTGGGACAGTTTACGCTTTATAAACCGCGAAGCGTAAACTGTTCCAAACCATTTTTTAACGTATAAAACTAAAAAATATTGCATTCATTCCTTATAATTTAATTTTTTTGTTGCTATAAATTGTTGATGAAGACAGTCATATGATCTATAAAATGACATTAAATTTTAAAAAATTCAAACGTAACGTCAGGCGGATTAATACCATTTTGTCTTTAGTCTTACTATGACGTAGGTAACATTCTTTATACGATATAAAATAATTTTTTTTAACCAATCAAAAAGCGTTTTACAACCAGAATTAAGTTATTTTCATATATTCTTCGTTGTCATATGTGACGTACAAATCATCTTGCAACTGATTTTCCAGTAACTGAATCTCATCGGCGCAGGTAATTAATGACTTAAAATCTTATATGTTTTTGAAAAAAAAAATTCTTTCTTATGTCATAAACTTTGAAGATACTGACGTATGTACAGAATTAACAACATCATTTATGTAAAGGAAACAGGAAACTGTCTCTTTATAGCTAACTTTAACAGATAGGATACATTCCTTCAGAATAATCGAATGGAATGGAAATCGTGTCGTTAGTTTATTATGATGTCATTTTGTATGAAGTTTATACAATTGACTGTTTCACTTAACGAATGAAAACTATTCTTTAAGGATTCATTCGGGATATGAAGGTAGCGACATTGCAGAAAAAATACATAACCCGCGTTAGCGGGGCGTGTATATTTCAGTCTGGCTGTTTCTATAAATCTCTGAATTAACTATATGTTTCCGTAAGAAATAGAGGAATAATATTTAGTAGATGTAAATATATTGCTGTAAAATCCATCAGAAAGCCCTAACATACCCTCGTGCATATTGTGACACAGGGACCGTGTTTGTCATACCCATTGTGACGTGTGGACTCGATGTGTGTGTATTATCTATTGTTATGTGTAGAATTGATATGTTTAGGTATCTATTGTGTTGTGATGTGATTTTATCTACACAATTTACAAAATTGCGTTAACTTATTTAGTTGTGTTTAAATGGATCAAGGCATTTGGTTACAGAAAATTATATCTTTCATTGGTTCATCTGAGCAGTTGGCTAAAGAAGCTGTTTTGATCAACATGTGGCCTGTAATGTTGTTGTTTTCTGTTGTATCAACTGTAATACTTCATTCTGGAACTGTTTTATCAAGTTTTAAGTACTTGCATTTTGGACACAAAGCATTCGCTGGTAACGTTCTGTTAAGTTTGTTACTTAAAAGTTTTAATATTTACATGAAAGCCTTCTAGATAGTTTTGATTAAAGATTGTTGAGACTAGAAATGCAATAGGGGTACAAAGTCACTCGATAGAGAAAAAATATTGAATTCACAAAAGTAAGAATAAAACAAAAATTGATGTTACTAGTCCAGCTTTTTGATATTCTAAAGAGTTTGATTTTAAAATCAATGTCAGCATGACCCCTGCTCTAATACCAAAATAATAGAAACTCAGAATTGGTTCAATGCTATATTTTCTTTGCTTAGAATGTCGCGTTCAATAACAGGAACCCGAAGTTGAATTTTTTTTATTGTATTATATGATACTTTCTAGTACATTTAATTACTATATTTATTTTTACTTTCTTGCTTTGTTTAATTATTTCATTTTGTTCTATTAGGAGTTAAATAATTGAAAGCTGAGACACTGGCTTGGAAGCTTCCCTTGAATCCGCCATTGGTTTATACCGTAAAACGTATCCCCCAAAAACGATCTGCAATATATTGGAATAAAATGACATGAAAAGTAAATTTGTTAATAACATTCTGATTGAATACAATGAAGATATTAATATGGTGCAATCATGTATATACACTACACATATATACTGTTTCATAATCAGGATCATCACAAACTTTCAAGATGAGTACACCACACTGATTATGTTGATCACTATCAGGATCATCACAAACTTTCATTAAAGATGAGTACACCACATTGATTATGTTGATCATTGTTTACAAGTGCTATTATATACTGTTGCTGTTTTGAGAAATAAATGTTATATATTTTTTTTGTCCTTTTTATCTCATCGAGAAAAAGTAGAATTTTATACTATCTGCGTTGGCGTCCAGATCGTGTTTTTGAGCAGGTTCCATTTCTACTAAGACGTATATTTTGAATGCTGCGAGTGAGTGAGGATCAGGTTATATAGGTTAAGGATTTTCGAGCAGATCATGTTTCTAGGTCAGTGCGGACTTTAACTCGGTTATACAAATCAACTCTTCTGATCAAATTAAAGTTGGTTTGAGATTTGGAGCTTGTTACATATGGAGATATTTATATCTACCAAGTATTATTCCCTCTATTTCTTACAGAAACTTATAGTTAATTCATAACTCTATAGAAACAGCCAGGCTGAAATCTACAAGCCCCGTTTATCGAATTGTCGAAATCTACAGCGGTTGAAACTGATAAGAAAGTGGCAGGGCTCAAATTGACACGCCCTGTTTATCGATTGGTCGAAATCTACAGCGACCTAGGAAAAATCACGTACCGCACGAATTAATCATGATGATGTCAGACTCAAAGTTCCACAAGAGACGATTTGGCTGTTTCTTTTAGCTATCGTACATATGTACGTTAACAGTAATTTGATGAATTTTACTTACTTTTCTTAATTAATTTTTAATGCAGGTTATGTATTTTTTCTGCAATGTCGCTACCTTCATATTCCGAATGAGTCACCAAAGAAAAGCATTTTATTGTTTAAGTAAATACTGTTCATAAGCTCTGCATACGTACAGAACAAACCATTAATGCGTTATACGCTTGTTGTTTCAGATACAGTGGGTAATCTGTTAATCTGTTCATTCAAGTTTGGTGAATGTTTTTCAAAAACGCTCTCAAACACAAAAGCATATGGAATTGTATCGGAAATCTACAAGTGTCTCCGGGTGTACGATCCAAGAATGTTAATGAAGGTTTGAGAAATCATTTTTTTTTTCATTTTCGATGCCTAGCTAGAGGTAATAAGATTCCGTTGACAACGAAAAGTTTTTTTTAAATGTTTCGTGTAATATTCAGGTTCCTTTAAGTCATTGTTTCTTGTTAAGACATCAAGGCAATTTTTTGTTATAATAAAACCTGGCAGTGGGGAGAAGCAGGGCATTTAGAATAATCAATTGTCTTGTAACATTACGCAGCAAAGTAAAGGTGGTACAAACGTTTGGATCTGAAATCTAGAGAAAACATCAACATCCGTGCAATTTCTAGTTAAGAAATGACTGAGGTGGTCAGATACCTTCAGCAGGAGAAGGACCAAGTAACTTGTTGCGATAATCATCAGAACATGCATATATAATTGGATAGGATATAATCATTTTAGAAAACCTGTAACCAGGAAAGAGGTAAAAACCATTGCACAAAACAAAGGGAGTTGAAAACACACTGTACCAACTATAATTCCAATAGGAAAGCAAATATTTAAAGCAGCTCTTACAAAGAAGATATTACAGGTTTACGAAAAGATACATGAAAACTTAAAACTTGTCTTCAAAGTTGTTTAGTATTATGTACACAGATATAATTTTAAAAAATGCAATAGAGGTTATTGTAAATCTGGGACAAATTGTAGAGATGTTGCTAGGTTTGTTACTGACTGCCAATGGAAATATTCAGTCTAAGCTGTGTTTCCTGCAAACTTTTAAATAGTTCACATTTCCATTGTGATTAAAAACCGTAAGCATGAAAAACGTTGTTTTTTTTATATCGAATGTGAATTATAATTAATTTGATAAATAATACTTTCCTTTTCGGAACAAGTTTAACTATGGATATTGAATTTTAAAACAATCCAAAATTGACACCATAAATCCCCCAAAACAATATCCTTCACACCTCATCTATTTTTACGTAAAAAAAAAATTCAAAGAAACGAAAGGAAATTTCATACAGAGAATAATTCAGGTAAAATCTGACATAAATTTGAAGTCACTCAGGACACATCGTACAAATCTCAATGTTATCATCCGGGTACTTTTTGGTCTCTTGAAATCAAAATACCTGTAGACTTTTTAAGCTGTCTTTTTAAAATTTAACCGGCTAAAGTGGACGTTTTAAATAAGATATCTTTGGACTTTTTCATGCCATTGATTGGACATCGTATGAATCCTGATGTATTAATAAATATCAATTAAGTTACTGTCCTTTAAAAAGTATTACAATGAGTGGACCATATGCATGCGTTTCTAACAGAAATATGAACGCTTTAGTATTATCCGAAATTCCAACGACTCTAAACCCCCGTTTTTACATTATGACATTGTAGGGGCGACCTCTACTAGCAAACCTGTTATGATAAATAATAGAAGCACGCCTGGATATTGCTGTAAGCTCTTTTTGTACGTTGTATCACGTATAGCTCTGAACCTAGAAGTTAAAGAGTCGATACCTTTCACATAATCATGAGTTACAATGAAGCGCATTGAAGTGGTAAAAATGTTTGTTTGAATAGAATGTTCTAGAGTTTGTAGCGAACGTCAATTGTTACATAAGACACACCCATTTCTTTTGAAACGAGGTAAACAGTATTCGTCACAATGCTTTCGGAACCGCCCCTCTTCTTAACAACACAAGCAGGAATTTCACACACACACATTATACCCAAAACAAAAACACACACTTTCTTTCTTCCTTTCCAACTATGTTCAGAAACAGTGATTTTGTTAAAAATAAGAATATTTTTAGTAACAATTTTGTGTTTTGAACTTCTTGTTACATGTACTGTATTGCAAAAAAAGACAAGAAATCACATTGACGCAAGCGTCAAATGGGTCGCAAAAAAATATATTTGTTGTATGAATCATTGGTTGTTTACATAAAATATACACACCACAACGAAGAAAATAACGAGTTGGTTGTACTAATTTTTATGGTAAATTTTAATATACTTGCAGCACCGTATTTTGAAGTTTAATATAATTATGAGTTATATGATGTGTGGTAGAAATTACAATATAGTGTTAGCCATTCGTATCGCACCACTTTGTCAACTTTGCAAATACATATTTTGTCTAAATATTTGATTTCATTTTATGATGAATTTTTCTTTCATACAGTAACTTGATTAAACAATCATGTAAACAAGTAAATATTTATCGAATCATGCTTTGCCTTACATGTATTCGTAAGTACATTAGCCTTACCTAAAAGTAAGGATAGGCTTTTTTTTTATCAACAACACCATGTAATGTTAATACATTCGAAAAAATTCTCCAAACTAGCCGAAAAGGTCCTAGAAGTTGGATTAAGAGTTTGTTAATTTCATAATTAAATCATTTATTTATGTCGCTTCCTATTCCCAGAAAAGAGATTGTATCATTTATATGCAAAGCTATCTTTGAGTTTCCATGGAAATCCAAGCAGACAAAGAAGGTCTCTTATAACATAAGTCTACTTGCAGGAGGTATGAAAATGGTAAATGTTAAAAGTTTAATTACATCACTTAAATGTACATGGTTTAAAAGGTTAACTTGTTTACATAAACCAAGGATGGATATATCCTATGCTCTCAATGGGGATGATATTTTACAGAAATTGTATGATTTTGGAGATAGTTTTGTGTTTATTGTCTGATAAAAGAAAACAACGCCTTTTGGAAAGATGTTTTCATTGCTTGGACCTGTTATATAAAATCTTTTAGTTACTCTCCGCATTTAAAAAACAAATTTCATTACGTTCCTGAGTGGTATAACTCTAATATAAAAGTGGAAAACACACCAGCTTTTATCAAATACTGGTATGAAAAGGGAATAAAATGTTGTGCAAGTGTTTTTGATGATGATTGTAATCTTTTAGACTTTGTAGTCCTTAAAAATGCATACAATCTAACTGACAGTTGTGTGATGCAATACAATAGCATTGTTTCAGCTATTTCAAACTTTTGAATTCATTGTTAATAGATAGATCTTCCTAATCCATATGTGCCTTTATTTTTTGAACCTCTTATTTCTTCTGAAAAATGATCAAAAATCTTTAATGATTTTTTAAAAATAAAAATGAGGTTATTCCAACCTTAATCAGTAGGTGGGAGGCAGAGCTTATGCCATATGGAGTACACACAATATCAGTGCAAGATGTTTTTAAAATTTGTTATAAAACCACTAGTGATTCTTCTGCCCAGTGGTTACAATATCGAATTTTGCACAGAATTGTTCCTGTAGGAAAATACCTTAAGAAAATTAACATTAAAACTTCTGAATGCTGTGTTTTTGTATGGAAAACGTTGAAACAAAATTGCATGATTTCATTTCTTGTAATAAAGTACAAACACTCTGGAGTTATTCAAGTCTTCATATATACAGAAAGACTAATGAAAGATTGGTTTTAATGTTTCGAATATTATTCTTGGTAAGCTACCAATGTCAAACAATAATAGGGTTATAAATTTCATAATTTTATACGAACAAAATATATTTATATATTTTATGCAAAAAAATGCCAATTTTTTTTTAGATTACTCAGTCACTTAAGAAAAAAATATCATATAGAAAAATATGCTGCTATTCAAAATCAAAAGCTGCGCAATTTTGAAAAATTGTGGCTTACATGGAAAAATATTTTAGATTAGTTTTTGATATTAATTATTATTATTACTATTCTTCTTATTATTATTATTTGTTTTTTGTTATTCCGTCTTCAGCGGAAGACCCTTCTATTTTTCTATTGTTTCTTTCTTTACAATTTTTGTGCAGAAGATTTCTCGAAGATGGGTAGTCCGATTTTTGTCAAATTTTCAGCATCGATATA
This sequence comes from Magallana angulata, assembly GCF_025612915.1. NCBI lineage: Eukaryota > Metazoa > Mollusca > Bivalvia > Ostreida > Ostreidae > Magallana > Magallana angulata. Next base: position 1,010,882 of record NC_069118.1, read on the forward strand.
TTATTATCTAAAGTTTATATACTTTTTTATTTTATAAAAATCATTTCTGGTTCGGACTAATCCGCCATTTTGTCATTTTTTTAAAAAGTTCTTGTCCACACATTTTCTCAAAAACGATCAAAGATAGGAAGCTGAAATTTTCAGAAATAATAAATGACATGAACATCTAGCCTCACGAGGAAAATGATTGTCCGGAAAATCCGAGTACGGAAGCTAGCTGGGGTCACAATATAGGACACGTTTTTGACGAATACTCCTTGTCTACATCTTTCCTCAAAAACGAGCAAAGATAGGAAGCTGAAATTTTCAGAAATGATAGATGACATAAACATCTAGCCTCACGAGGAAAATCATTGTCTGCAAAATCCGAGTACGGAAGCTAGCTGGGGTTAAATTTAGGACACGTTTTTGACGAATACTCCTTGTCCACACATTTCCTCAAAAACGAGCAAAGATAGGAAGCTGAAATTTTCAGAAATGATAGATGACATAAACATCTAGCCTCACGAGGAAAATCATTATCCGAAAAATCCGAGTACGGAAGCTAGCTGGGGTTAAATTTAGGACACGTTTTTGACGAATACTCCTTGTCCACACATTTCCTCAAAAACGAGCAAAGATAGGAAGCTGAAATTGTCAGAAATAATAGATGACATAAACATCTAGCCTCACGAGGAAAATCATTGTCCGGAAAATCCGAGTACGGAAGCTAGCCGGGGTCAAGATATAGGACAGGTTTTTGACGAATTCTTTTTGTCCACGCATCTCCTTAAAAACGAGTAAAGATCAAAATATAGGGCACCCTTTGGATGAGTATTCATTGTCCACACATCTATTTTAAAGCTAAAAAGATAGAAAGCTGAAATTTTCAGAGATGATAGAAGACATGATAGTCTTGTCTGGAAATAACGAGTAGGGAAGCTAAATTTTTAAACTCATATCAAATGTGTTATAATGACATCAGACTAACTTTAAAACATAATATCTAAGTTTCACTTACAATTCTGCATCTAATAAATTCTATTTGAAATTGATGAGATGAAATTATTTTTTTTGAAAATTTTAAATTTAATTTTAAAACAAAATATCTAAGTTTCGCTTACAATTCTGCGTCAGATGACATCTTTCTCAAATTGATTGGATGAATTCTAAATTTGAAAAAAAATTAGATTTAATTAAATCGGGTTAAAACTACCTCAGACTAATTTTGAAACATAATATCTAAGTTGTGCTTTAAATTCCGCGTCTAATGACATCTTTCTTGAGTTGATTGGATATATGTAAAATTTTTAGAAAATTTTAAACTCATTTAAATCGTGTTAAAATGACCTCAGACTTATTTCAAAACATGACATCTCAGTTGCGCTTACAATTCCGCGTTTAATGAGATCTTTGTCGAATTGTTTGGATGTTTTTCAATTTTTTAAAGATTTTAGATTTAATTAAATTGTGTTTAAATGACATCAGACTAATTTTTAAACAAGATGTTTAGGTTGCGCTAAGACTTCTGCGTCTAATGACATCTTTCTCAAATTGACTGGATGAATTTTAAATTTTTAGAAAATTTTAAATATAATAAAATCATGTTAAAATGAGCTGAGACTAATTTTAGAACATAATATGTAGGTTACGCTTACAATTCTGCGTCTGATGACATCTTTTCGAATTGATTGGATGAATTCTATATTTTTCAAAAATTTTCAACTCATTTAAATCGCGTTAAAATGACCTCAGACTAATTTTAAAACATGCTATCTAAGTTGCACTTACAAATCCGCGTCTAATGACATCTTTGTCGAAATGATTGGATGATTTTTTAATATTTTTAAAAAAATATTTTTAAAAATTTTAAATTTAAGTAACTCGTGTTAAAAAATGACCTCAGACTAATTTCAAAACATTATATTTAGGTTTCAGTTACAATTCTGCGTCTGATGACATCTTCCTCCAATGGATGAAGTTTAAATTTTTTAAAAATTTTCAACTCATTTAAATCGCGTTAAAATGAGCTCAGACTAATTCTCAACCATAATATTTAAGTTGCACTTACAATTCTGCGTCTAATGACACCTTTGTCGCGTTGATTGGATGATTTTTTTTTTTTAATTTTAAATTTAATCAAATCGTGTTTAAATGACATGAGACTAATTTTCAAACATGATATCTAAGTTGCGCTTAGAGTTTTGCGTCTAATGACAACTTTGTCGAATTGATTTGATGAAGTTTAAATTTAAAAAAAAATTAAATTTAATTAATGGTGTTTAAATGACTTTAGACTAATTTTCAAACATTATATCTAAGTTGCGCCTGGAATTCTGCGTCTAATGACATCTTTCTAGAAATGATTGGATGAATTTTAAATTTTTGAAAATTCTAAATTAATTTTTTTTTTTTTTTTTTTTTTTTTTTTTAGCAAAATAACCATTTACCACTTATATCAAAAAATGTAAATATAATTGTGTGTGAGTGAGTATGCATGTGTATAAAATTTATAATAACTGAATTTATTCATGTCAACATTAATATGTATTGAACAAAAACAGTAAATCATAAAAAAGCTGACTAGTTAAACGACGTTTTTCATACTCGTTACACCATTAGAAATACACTAGAATGACAACGGTTCCTTTCTTTTTTTATTATCTTGAAAATGAACACAAGGCGGGTGCGACTTGTCGGGTATTGATTACTCCCCTCTAGCACCTGTAAATGATTATTTACTTGACATACAAGGAGAAGATATACATTGGCTGTGTCTGCTCTCCAATCAGTGTTCATTAAAATAGTTTTTAATTAATGACTTTAAAGAGCTGATGACTAAAACAACGCTCTCACCTAGAGGAATAATCGATGGTATTTTAAAGCAACAGTATAAGGTAAACATCCTTTTTTCAAGTAAATTAATATCCTGGACGGATTAATTTCTAATATAAATAAATTTTCATAGTTGTTAATCAATTGTTTGCATCATTCCTGTTGAGTTCATCTCACCACATTGAAAACAACTTTCCTGTGTATATGTTCCTAGCAGTGCATATTGTATCTAACAGTAGGTTGGAGTTTTCGTATCCAAACCGATGAATTTTTCAATTCATTCCGATGAGTTTCACTTTCATCACGTGAAAAAGCCAAAAGTTCCACGGGTAAAAAGATTTTTTATATTTTCTAGAAAGTTCTTAATTAACTTTTGTTGTAACGTTCACCTCTAAGTTGGTTGTTGGTTGTTGTTTTGAGCAAGTTCTTGTATTTAATTTATACAATTCTTAAATTTGTTTTGATTTACAACAATTATTTCCCAAATGAACAGGATCCAACGGCCCATCGAATTAAAGAGAAGCGCCGTAGAGATCGAATGAACGACTCCTTGGCAGAGCTTAGTGGACTTATACCGGCAAATTATGTCAAGCAGGTAAAGTTAAAACGGATTCAGTTTTTGAAATATACCGAGATGGTAATGTTATACCTTTCGGATATATGACAGGACATTATGACATCATTTAATGATATTTGTCATGATAATTAAGACATCACTTGTTGAAATAGTCCAAATGGTGTCTGTTGTATAGAATCTAGCTTAAATGAAACAGTTTGCTTGTTTTTCAAGGGTCAGGGAAGAATAGAAAAGACTGAGATTATAGAAATGGCCTCCAAGCACATCCGTCACCTACAGAATCTGAACAATTCCCACGGTACGTACACAGCTTGTTACCAAACACAAATTAAAGAGTTGTCTTCCATTTATTTTATAAAGAATCATTAAATAAACAGAATTCTATCTATCAAACGAAGAAACAATTTTCCAGTACTTAAATTTCTACAATACTGTCAATAATGGATGTGCTGTTTCGTTGTGAAGTGGTCTTTAACAGGTAGTGAACTGGTTGTCCATTTAACTTTGTACAGGTGATTTATTACCTAAGCTTTGACTTTCCTTAAGCAGTGAAATGATAATGTACTTACTGTTGTACAGATGGTTGATAAAATTGATCAATGTGAATTAAGTTTTTCAGGTGCTCGATTGGGTTGATAAGGTATTAATTTACTATACATCTAGTTGGTTGACTTATTGACTTTATTATGTATTGATTACAGGTGGACACATGGAGAACTTCCAGGCAGACGGGGCGGGGCGGCCGTGCTGTGAGGACAAGTTCTACATGGGCTTTAAGGAGTGTCAGGATGAGGTGATGCGGTACTACGTGGAGTTTGAGGGAAGGGACATCAAAGACCCAGTCTGTGTCAACATCGGCAAGCACCTGGAACAGATCAGTCTAAAGTTCCGAAGCACTGGTACGCTAATCATAATGTAGTCAATTATTGATACGTAACAGTAAATAAAGCTAGTAAAAAACAATCAAAAGTTCCTAAGAATAGGTAATAAAATCTACAAAAAACACTTCAATCAGTTAAATCGGAGAATGTAGTTTGTTACTTGCCTTTTCTTTCCATTTTGTTAAAATGAAGTAAAGTTTACTATCATTTTGTTAACTATAGAATGTTTTCTGTTATTATAAAAGTCAAATTATTTTCCATAAGCCGGTTTATGAGGCGGTAACGTCAACTTTCATTATTTCATTCATTTGATCATTCTTATAAGGTTAAATTGCCGTTATATATCGCGTTAATAGTTTAATTTTTAAAATCACTATTAAATTATTCTAAAATATATACTACTACATTAAAAAATAGACTCGAAGTTTTGAGCTTTAATACCGATAAATCGGAAGAGTGCTGTCTTTTCTTTTACATATTTTAAACATCATTGGTACTTGAAGATTACCAATTTGTTTTTAGTTTTTCTTAATCAAGCCTCGCTTATTAAAAATCAACGAAAATTTCAAAAAAAAATCTGGATTTTTTAGATTTTACAATCATGCACATGCGCATTACATTCACGCTAAATTACGGAAGGCTTTTTAGTTTATGTTTCCACAATATCACATTTGCATGGATAAACACAGAAACGATAATTCAAATACGTGTTAATTTTCATTGGAAAGCTATATATTCTGTTCTTCAAAGAAATTACGGGAGATAACTCTAACACAGTGCTTTAACTATGAAAAATCCAGAAAGTTCTGAAAGTCAAATTGGTGTGTGAAGAAACGATTTAGAGTGTTGAATTATTCAATAATATGATAGTATATTGATAACTTCAATTTCGCTCTTCACTTCCTTATAATAATTCCAATTCTTTACGTACTCCCCGAGAAGCGGGGGTCATCTTCATAGTAACGTAATTTTTAAATGTAAATTTGAGAAAATGTTGTTGCTGTTAGAAAAAGTGTTTGGGGGGGGGGGGGCTGATGCTACCTGCCTGATTGTAGGCTTAAAGTTGGGTTATGTAAATGTCAACAATACGGTGTCTATGTGTCGATTTCGTAAATGTCCGATATCATATGCAAAATCAACCCGTGCACCGTCGGGTCAAAGTCTAGTAGAATAAAACAGAATAAAAGCCAAAACATTCTATCATGTTACTGAAAACAGCGAGTTAAGGGTAATAGTATTTAGGTAATTGTAATAAATTGTATTGAATACCCTTTTTTCAATTAATCAATAAAATCAACAATCAAAGAAATGTAAGATGATTACAGCTAAATATCAGAATACCTGTAATTACTTTTTTCAATTACTTTCGATTACTCTTCACGAACGAAGTTTGGGGGGGGGGGTTATATAGGAAACACCTTGTCCGTCTGTCCGTCTGTCTGTGCAATCGTGTCCGGTTTATATCTTTCTTATGGAAAAACATTGGAAGTTCTTACTTCACACAAAGATTGCTTATTACCTAAGGGTTTGTCATGACCTTGAGCCAAGGTCATTTGGGCATGGTCAAGGTCACTGGCAAAAAAGTGCAAAATTCTTGTCCTGTCCATATCTTTCTTATGGATAAACATTAAAAGTTCTTACTTCATACAAAGATTGCTTATGACCTTAGGGTGCGTCATGACTTTGAACCAAGGTCATTTGGGCATGGTCAAGGTCACTGGCAAAAAAGTGCAAAATTCTTGTCCTGTCCATATCTTTCTTATGGAAAAACATTGGAAGTTCTTACTTCATACAAAGATTGCTTATGACCTAAGAGTGTGTCATGACCTTGACCCAAGGTCATTTGGGCAAGGTCAAGGTCACTGGCCAAAAAAGTGCATAATTAGTGTCCGGTCCACATCTTTCTTATGGAGAAACATTAAAAGTTCTTACTTCACACAAAGATTGCTTATTGCCTAAGGGTGTGTTATGACCTTGACCTAAGGTCATTTGGGCAAGGTCAAAGTCACTGGCAAAAAAGTGCAAAATTCGTGTCCGGTCCATATCTTTTTTATCGAGAAACACTGGAAGTTCGTACTTCACACAAAGATTGCTTATGACCAAAGGGTGTGTCATTACCTTGATCTTAAGTCATTTGGGCAAGGTCAAGGTCACTGCAAGAAAAGTGCAAAATTCATGTACTTTCCATATCTTTCTTATGGAAAAATATTAAAGTTCTTTATTCACATAAAGATTGCTTATAACCTAAGGGTGTGTCATTACCTTCAAAGTCAATTGAGGAAGTTCAAGGTCATTTGTTTCAAAAATGCTTAATTCCTCTTTGTGTCATGTCATGCATTAATGGAAATATTAGAAGCTCAAATTTGACACAAAGCTTGATAGTCTTAGGCCACATAAAATAATTTTTAGATTCTCATCCCCGTCTCTCTGAAAATGGCCTGCCCAGATGATTTTTTTTTTCTAAAAGAACAATTTGTGGAAAAAAATTGTGAAAAAATCGGGCTCTGTATACCAATAATTAAAACTGTTAAATAGGTAAAAATGGCTGCTTGACATATGGATTTCTTTTGATTCGAGTAATGGTTGTTAACGTAAGGATGCAAATGTCCTCATGCATTAACAGTTAACTTAAAATAAAATGGAATTAAAGGATAACAATTGGTTTGTGTTCTCATATTAGCATTAACAGTTTTAAAAAACAGAACAGTTGTTATTTTAAAAAAATGGACAGTGAAATAGATTCATCCAATATTTTCTATACATATAATAGCAAAAATACACGTGTTATGATTTTTTTCTTAGCGGGGGTATCAATTGTGAGCTTGCCCACAGTACCTCTAGTTTTACAATAGAATTTGTTTAAGCAGGATAAATTATCAAACGTTTGAAATTCTCATGTTATACATAATGAAAAAATTAAAACTCTTTTACTCTGAATCTATTTCAACTTTTATAGTGCATACAATATTTTCATAAGAAGTGTCATTAACATTTTATTGAATATATATATATATATATATATATATATATATATATATATATATATATATATATATATATATATATATATATATTAAAGTAATCGATTAATAATCGATTGCATATTTAAAACAATCGGTAAGAGAAAAAATCGGTTCTACTCGATCACAGAAGAATGTAGTCAAATAATAATTGAGTATGTTAAATACTCCTATGTAATTGGTTATAAACCAACAAAATTTTAAAGTAATCGTGCCAATGTTTTGGTGATTAAAACTAGTCAAGACAAATCTACAAATTTCATGAAAAATGATTGAAGTATATAGATGCAATCTGGTGTGTTTAAAAATCTATTCCTTACTTATTCTGCAGACATTGTTTGTTGTTAAAATAAATAAAAAAAAAATTCTTATGTTCTGTTGCTATTTCAGGGTGAACAACATAACACAACATTATCAACAATAAAGGGTAGCTGATGTTACGTCATAAAAAAAATCTGCGTTTCTCCCTGTTGTTTTAAACATATGAAATCAACGTTTCTTGCTAGGTACCAGGGTAAATAAAAAGGTGTCTTCAAATGCCAATGTCATAGTCACACAATATAGATTGTTTTGTGTCAAGAATGGTAATGTTTTATTTTTAAATGAAATTAAGTTTATTTGTATGATATTATTAGTAACATTGTAAGTAGTTGACCTAATGTGGTTTATATATGATCAGTAAAATTAATATTAAAATTATGTGATTTCAGGTCACTATCATCCCAGGAAGTCTGCTAACATGACGATGGAGGACACAAACAAAAGTCTGGGTATTGGAAGGGCTATGATACAGGATACACATGTGCCACCGCCCTCCTTACATCAGGGGGTGACAACTGCCACCATCCTGGACCCGTTCCTGAAAACTTTACTTGTATCGGAAGAAGCGTCCACAAGTTCACTTAGTGGATCCGTCAGTGGGTCCATCAGTGGATCTGTCAGCTCTTTTGGTGGGTCCAGTTCATCTGAATTCTACCTGTATCCAAAGTCAATGAGGAATCCGGACGGACATCAGATGTCCGGGCGGGAGGAGACAGAAGGTTGTAGCTCGGTCAGTAGTCATTTTACAGAGAAGATGAATCAGTCCACGGATTCTGATAGGGACAGTTGTAATGGAAGGAGTTCAAAGGAAAATCACGCATATAAACTCAAGCACAACATCATGAAGCGGTTTTCACAGGAGGAGAAACGAAAGCTTCACTTATCGGTGCCCTCTAGCGACACTTCCTCTAGCAGCTCAAGAGAAGAAGATAAGGACAAAATGAAAAGGAAGCCCCCTCGCCATAATGTACGCCCTCACAGCAGTGAAAGTAGTTCCGTCGAAAGTAGTTCCCCTGCTAGCGAAACACAGAGATTAAGTAACGTTCCGTTGCCAGCGTTTGTGTTGAACCCTGACGGCACACACTATTTTCCAATATACATACATTCCTCTTTCTGGACAATATTTTACGCAAGAAAAAGGTTAAAATGCACTCTATATCTCATCTCATCAGCATCCCGGTCAATTTTGTTGGACCATACATTGCCATGTCACATTCCCCTCTGAGTCAATCTTGTGGATCGACAGAGGGGAGTGTTAATGAATAATAATTACATAATTGAAAACGATGTTCAACGTTATATCTGATGTATTTTTGTGTTCATATGTTTTGGTAGTCACGCGACATAAGTATCCTAACATTGCAAATTATTTAATGAAATCGCATCTGTGCGGATAATAAATGACTTTAAATTTTAATTTTTTTTTCTAAAGTGATATTGTTCTTATATGCTTTGAAGTTCTTGCTTGGGCTTCCAATTAACATTTTGTTTTTTTCAACATATTGTGATAACATTTCGCAAAATCGCCAACGTGAGGCACATTTTACTAATCGAAAGTTATTCATATAAAATTTATGTCAATGCGTAGGTTTCTTCAGCATTATTCTCAAGGATACTTATATGCTCTACCAACTTAACGTCAAATATATATTCTGATTTTGTATTGATTTTTCACCTACGCCAAGCTGTTGACATGCATTAACATCTCTTTACTCAGCTTTAAACGTAGCAGGGAGAGTCTCCATACGATCATTTAAATAGTAATTTACTTAAAAGACGCTTTAAAGCTGCTGTTTATTTGATATGAATTTTGATATAAATGAATGTTGTTAGTACTATTAATATAAAAGACACCATCCATCTAAAGAAAACAAACTTTCTTTTTGCTTTTTTAATATAATTCACTTTAATTGTAATGATGCCTTCCTTAGTAATTATCGAATTAAATGCATTTTATGATGTCAAAATTGATTCTGACGTCATATTGTGTAATGTGCAGACAAAAATTAATCAGGAAACCTTAACATACCCTGGTGCATATTGTGATACGTGGAGTCTATGTGTTGTAACCATGGTGATGTAAGGTATCGATGTGTTTGTGGTATCCATTGTTGTACATTTTTGAATGTTATTTCAGTGCTTCATATCACACAGTGTATAGAACTCGTGTTATTTTAATGTTAAATGGAGTTATTTATTTAAAACAAAGTTGTTTCTTTTCTTTTTTACGTGAGCAAAAAGCTAAATCAGCTGTTTTGATCAACATTTATTTAGGATCTGTTGCTGTTGACTTCGGTGGTATCAACTTGAAATCTTTTTTGTGGAACTGTTTGATATTTACATATATACATCTAATATTTACATTAAAACTCTTTAAATAGTTATGATAAATGATTACTCAAACTAGGATTTACAGGAAGGGTACACAATTACTAAATAGAGATAAAAATCAAAGTAACAATTGTATTACTGTGTCAACTTCTTGACTTTTAACTGAAGAGTCGAGAGTCAAATTCATTGACAGCATAACTGCTGCTCAAATATTTAATATTTGAGCCCAAAAATGGGAGAAAAGCTCTAAATTAGAAAAGTTGAAGAACCATTTAAAGCATTCTTAACAGCTAGAAGCAGATAGTTTGGGGTGCAAAGTTGAAAAAAAAATGCCCGAAATCTTTTGAGATCCTCTGCGTAGCTACAATTTTGCAATTTATAAAATAACAACGCTGGCTTCTTAATTAAATGTAAAGTAAATGAATTTGTTAAGTATAAGATCTCTAAACAGAAAACGGGGCCATTAGAGGATTGCAGTGTTCTATTAAAAATACTCATGAAAGAAGCATATGGGTTTACACTCAACTTATTAATGCATATCAATACATTCATGAAATGAAATATCACTATTCCAATTTATAAATCGTCCTATATTTATCAATTACGGGTCTCAATATAAATTATCTGTAAATGCTAAGGTGAGTAATGTTGCCCATGGGTCTAAACTATGTGAGCTAACATAAATATTTTTCATCGATGGAAATGATGAAATATCACAAACTTGTATGTTTCGGTATTACGTACGTTAGTGTACTTTGAGGTCAAGAATTTTCACCCCATGTTCTTTTACCCTTCTACACTTGCAATGTTTTTTTTTTGTCTAGAATAAATACTCCTTTAAATAAACACAATATAATACTGACATAAGATTGTATAAGATTGTTTTGAATAAGTCCACATTTAGAATTGCCCGCTGACAACGAGGTTAAAAGGAACATAAAAAGACGGGAAATAATATTACGTGTATATATTAATGCATTTTGTGGAGAATTTGACAAGAATTAAGACTATGGATGGCTGGAAACAAAAAATAATAAAATTGCTTATTTCAAAAGACTTGTCCATTTATGTTCGCATTGTCTTGCATTTCATCCGCTTATTACCAAGGACTGCTATAAATCTACCAAATGTCTTACTATTCAAAGTGTTATATTAGAGAGAATTTGATGATTATTTATTTTCTTTGGAGGACGAGTTTTGTATAAAGATAAAGGAAAATATTCTTATTTTAAAAATAAATTGTTATTGATTTATATGACTAAGTTATTATTGCAAAACATGGCTAAGATTCCAGGGTAGATCCAGTTAAAGAGCTTTCCTAAAATCAAAGATTATAATATTGGATCTATGCGGGTTTTTGTTATGAAATCTACAACACAATAGCACGACCGAGCTCTGTTAAAGTAGGAGAGTGAAACATTGTTTGGAAATTAAATATATTGATTGGGAGACTTTAAACTCCACCCCATTTCAAATTAGTTTGAAAGTAGACAGTGTTGCTATGAAACAAAACTTAATAAATATCACTTTACCCAACAGAAGACTAAGAATAATCTACATACCTTAGAAATTAGAACTAAAATTTATTATATAAACATTTATTTGAGAATCAGACAGTGATTATTTTCTAGGAGTGGTATATGATCAAAAAAAAAGATAACAAAAGCTACATATTATTTGCATTACGTATGGGGGAATATGAATATTGGTAACAGGAAATATTCATATTCAGAATAAAGAAATCTTTATAGGGTCTAAAGTTTAAGTTATTGTCTTTTGCTTGTGGTGCATACTGGTATTCTTGGATGTAAGTTTGTTCTCCATATCGCAAATAATGCTTAACACAGAGCGACGACTATAAACATAGTTTATGCATGTTTTCAATATATACGTTTTAACGAAAAACTCTCGACAAATGATGAAATCTAAAATAGATAATACTTATATATCTTCATCAATTGGAGTTTGATTCTCTTCACTAAATCAAAACTTAACAAATTATATAACTCATATTATGGTCTACCGTTATTCATCAGCTCAATAAAGGAATAATGTTGTTAGCTTTTCTAATACCCTAGATGTCTGGCATTTGTAAATGGGTATTGTTGTAAAACTGGAAAAAATGAACTGATAAAAAGATCTTTTGCTGATTGAGGTAGCTTTTGTTACAAACCGATACAACAAAATGTCATTTTGTACTAAACAGCACCACTAAAAATGTTTTTTTTGAATAGGCATAATATAATACTATATATTTTTTCAAATATATTAGTTCATTTATACTTTTAATTGTATATTGCGATGGCAAAACCTTTGATTTTTCTATTCACATAATTTTCTACATGTCATACATAGAGACTTAATTAATTTTTGGGGAAAAAAACTAGCAGCGCAGCTGTTGACTTTGATAAAAATCAGTATTAAGAATCTTTATATACACAGTGAAATTAATATTAGAGGATATTACATTTCTAACTTTCTTTTTTAACATAAACAATTTCGAGCCTTTGTCTCATTCTTTTTTATGTCTTTATCTATAATTTTTTCCCCAGTATTCCAAATGTAAATAAAACCATGACCTGAGCAAAAGATTGTGAGCTCTGTTTCTGGCTTATTACTCGACGACTGGCACTTAACGATTGGCTGACAATCAGAAATGTTTTACTGAAACATTGTAAACATTAATAACGGAAAAAAATACATTTCGTCCAAAATCTTGATTATTCCCCCTTTAAATAACATTTTTTTTGTGTGGAATACATTTGATCTTAATTTATATATATATATATATATATATATATATATATATATATATATATATATATATATATATATATATATATATATATACTACTATCCTACTACTAGTAGTATAAAGTGTTCGTAAGCAGGGGCGTCACAGACTTTTCTTTTAAAATGAGAGCCCTATATTGTTAATCTTTGCTTACAAGTGCAATGATAAACTTGTCAATATTTTGAGAAATAAATGTAATGATATTTTTACATGCATTTGTCCTTTTAAGTTCTTTGAGAAAAATATGAGGAGCTTATGCTATACTCAGTTAAAGTTTTAGAGCGTGCCCCATTTTGTAGATATTACTGGTCATAATTTCACTCAACATGCTTGAATAGTGATTTAAGGGATATTCAAAGACAAAATAAAATTGGATGCTGAATCTGAGCCATAAATTTTAGATAATTAGGACGGTAAGGGTTTGGAGCAGGTGCCCTTCGATAATCATATTGAATTTATTACTGGTCATATCGAGGAGGACAATAAACTTGCTATCGTTCGAATATCAGTAAATTTGTATTTTGTTATACTGAAGATTACTTTGTCGGCTAAGCAGATTTTCTTGATGATAAACAAATTAGAGTTATCGGACTTTGGATTACGATTGCCTCTGGTGTAAACATTTGATGACGGTACTCGCTATTGAAAAGATAATTGTGTACTCTTCCAAATTCGTTATTGTTTCGGAGTTTGACAAAACGCACGGTGGAGGAATGGTGGAGCATTGGATTGATGATATATAGATGAAAATATATGTAGATGATAGACATAGACTATAAACGTTAGATGATAGATCAATGGCGTAAGACATAAGACGAATTGCTACAAAAAAAGAGAAAAAGTATTTTAAATAAACTAAACCCCAGAACACACACTTAATCATCCTTGCTGTCACAGTTTTTCGAGCGGAATTATTTAAAATTTATATTTACTTTAAGACAAAGATTAAGACGATATTTTTACAATGTTTTTACATATTTAATATAGTTTGAATCGATACATCTTGAAAGTAGTTGTCCTAGTATGGGAACTGGTAAGGTTCTCCACTGTAGTCTATTGCCACTTGGCCTAAACAAGAATAGACTGGTAAGGTCCTCCAATGGACAATATTCTCCACTGGCCACTTAGTCTACACAAGACTTCACCAATATTCGGCAATGAGCACCATCATCGATGAAAGTGGTTTACACAATGGCTGGAATAATGGACCTGCGCCAACATAGTACACAAACACATTAAGTACATGACAAAAGCAACTGTGGCTTTTACACCAAAACGCACCATACTTTACTTACAGGCTATATGGTCATGAATGACACACTTAGCATAGACGCTTATTACACACAGAACACTGATATACAGACTTACTATAAAGCATGTTAGCTTTTACACTCACAAAATACTAACTCATAATTACTTAAATGCAGTGTTGCATAATACTAATCATTACTACAAAAGGAATATGACTATAATAGTCCGCCATACTTATGATAGATCCAAACACGTATATCTAAACATAGACACTTAAATTCAAACGTAACAAATAAGCATAAAAACGATTGGAATACCATGACTGGGTGTTTTAGAACAGTAATGTACGAAATGACGATAAAATCTACAATTAATAAACCTCACCTCAGAAAAAAAACCGGTACCAGGTTCACACCAGAGTTAGCACACAGCTATTTATATTAAAGCTGACATGAATTTATAAATACGCATTATTTCCCTTTTATCTCCGACTACCGCCATATTAGTTCTCGATTTCTATTGTCCTGCTCATCGCTTCACACCCCCCATATAAGGCTGAGAGCGTTATTCATGCTTCACCGCATTCAGGAATTTCATACACCCGAACACGTTACCTTGGACGAAAAGACGTATATAAACGCGTTTCGAACAAAAATAATATGACAACCACTGCACTGCTAAGATATATCCAATAAACGACGAAACAAGGCTGAAATCCAGGCGCAGATACTTCAAAAATTTCTCGATAATTGTACACCGTTTTCCTGTGTATGTTATAACATCGCACATGCGCAAACCACTCACAATGTCAGATCGAGCAATGTCAATTACACCCCTGCGAATGTTATTGTCATTCAAATTTTAGACCACGTGATTTTATTTGACCCTTTCAGTTTCGCAGTAAAAATCGTACCTCGTGTATAAAGTCTATTTCACAGTATCTAGGTTCTTGTGGTTAAATATAAAATCTAGAGGTTTATTGATTTTAAACTTTATCTTCATTAATTGGTGAATAAAATGTGTTCTATAAATAAATGTGACAATACAAAAATTAGTTTTGTCTGCTGTTGCTACAACTTGCATGCTTAACAGAGATCCCTCCCGAGGATTTTCGATCCGCGCCTGACCTAGTTATAACATCAATAGTGAAACAGACTCTACCATTTTATGCAGAATGTTTCTTGAAAATGGCTCGATATATTAAGTTTTAATGCAAAACAACACCCAGTATTTTTTTTAAAACATGGTATTGCACACCACAAACATCAAACATGGCTATGATTTTATTAAGCAACCCAGTGTTGATATTTTCAACCACTCTACACGTGGTTGAACACGAACGATAACTCTGTTCTGAATATTATCGTTTAATATAAATAACTGCTAGATGGTGTAATAAGACATACATCTTGAAAGCTTTTCTCGTTTTAACATAAATCAAAGTAGGATATGATTTTTGAAAAACGACCAGTACTTAGGTATTTTGAGAATATTAACCGAACACTTATTCTTCCGCTCGAAATTTCACAGGAACTGAACAAATCTCGGTGAAGTCTCGTGAACTTTCATTCGAACACTTCTGGATTTATTACGTACTAAGCAACGATAAATAAAAACATTCCGAACACATTCGCAGGGGTGAATTATCGCATTGATTTTAGAAAGGGAGCGTAGGAAGGGATCTTACATTCTTGGATTTACTATCATTTAGCTACTGTGTTGGATGTAGTGCTGGGGTTTTCAAGAAGATGCAGACGTTATGCACTCTGTATGAACGACACACGTGTTCGATGTGCATGCGAAGTAAGGCAGCACGGTCTGTGCAAAATAATACGGGTACATTGGACATCTTTTCAAAGAATAAATATATTTTGTATTACATTGATTGTTGTTTTCTTTATTATCTATTACTACATTTTGCTACAATGTGTAGTTCATGCATTTAGAAGTCCGTGCAACGTGAATGCTTCGATCGGAAAGTAACCGACCGTAACTTTCTCAACCGGTATATATACCCCAGTGGCAGAAGAGGAGCGATCGAAACTAATATGGCGACCAAATGCTTTTATGAATTCATGTCAGCTTTAACAACATGCATAGATACTGGATGGTTTGTCTCGAGAGAAGTATTAGTACGTCCTTCCCTCTAGATTGCCGCGTCCGAACTGACACTGCACGGACTGGCGGGTTTAAGGCCCAGTGAACTGAGGTTCAATATAAATATTTACAAATACGTAAGACTAAAACACTAAGGGGCTCACCAAGGGATATGTGGTTAAGTTAAAATACGAAACTAAATATTTACAATGATGAATTTAATGTGACACTTGCAAATATAACATTGATGAAATGTATCACTATCAGATATAGGAGTACAACTCAATTCAACTAGTCATAATAAGATATACATTTGGTAATATAAGTAGCAAAGTTTGGCGACAGACAAATCTAAGCAAAGGGACATAACTCTAGACATGTAGACAACTGCTGGGATGCTGCCAACAATATTCTTGATAAATCTGTAGGTTAAGCTTGTTCTTTTTCCCGTGCAATTGATCTTATAGCTCGCTTCTTCTTTAAAAAAATTACGTCCTCCAAACAAACTCTTAAACCTCTAGCATTAAGTAGCTGGTTCCAATCGAATTAGGTTTCTTAAGTAAAGATTATTAATAATTTTTTAAGTAAAGTAAAACTTAAGTAAATTAAGTTACATTAACCCGATGTATCCTCTTAATGTGGTGAAATCTGCACAATTGATAACGTATATATAAAAGGCACAAACTCGTACACATATTCAAGGATCAACAAGTTCAAATTTTTATCAACAACTTTAACAAATGTATTAGAATAATTAATTATGCTAGATTAGGTTTAGGGCTAGAATACAAATAGTAAGGTAGACGTGACCTTCACAGGGTAGCTTAAAAAGAAAACGTGGTTCAGGATCAACAAATTAGAATCTTAACTTGAATGGATTCAAATCAAAAGTCTATCAGGACTCCCGGATACACAATTCATGAATGTTAAGGAAAATATTATCAGCTATAACTTTCAAATTGGACCTCTCAAACCGGAATACGACTCCAAAACCAACGCCTATAAAATTAATAACCTTTTTAAATGATTTGTGTAAAGTTTTGTGGAATTTAAGCCATTAGTTCTGTTAAGACATCAAACCAATGACAAGCAGGGTTCAGCAAGCAAGTAAATAACCACCAGAACACGCAGATGTAAATATAGCAAATACTCTAAGAAAAGCAAACACAAGCATCACAACACTAAACCTTAAGTGAAAGCGACAATGACGATGAAAGCGTAATGAGCCAAATTCAGACTTTTCTCAACAAATGGTTGTAAAGAGGACACCAGTGAACCCCAATGAACCCCATTCATATTTTTGTCAGATTTTTTAAATCTTCAAAATAAGTCTGTACCTGCGCACTTCGACAGCTATTCTGAGTGATTAAAAATGCATTGTCCTGTTGCATGCATACATTTCAAGAAAAAATAACATTCAATTTTCATATTGGACTTCATATTTATTGCTTTTAATTCTTTTGGCAACATTTTTGGCCAGTCTCGGACAAAAACAAGGCAGTTTAATAAATGTTTTCATTTTTATTTTCAAATGCTCAAAATACGAAGATGGTGTTTTTTATCTATTGACATTCACCTACGAAATAGATCATTTAACAGAAATGCCAAAAACCAAAAAACAAAGAAAAGACAACAACTAAAATTGTCTATGGAAAAAAGTATACGTATTCCAACCAAAATAAATCAATTACAATACGTTGTAGTTAACTTTTCAATTTTTAGACCCATTCAAAGTGTTACAACTTTTTCTGTGAAAATTCACTTAGGCATTCACAATTCAAATTAATAAGAAAAAAATAGCTTTACTCAAAAGGTTAATTTGAAATTCACACTTCATAATATACTCCATATATTAATGTTCTATATATTCTTCTGAAAACTGTATACATGAACTGTTAAAACTAATTTAAATTATTCATTACAAATTTATACATACTAGACTTTCAACCGTGCGTGCACGGGTAGACAATGCATATCGGACATTTACAAATAGGTACATCGACACACCTTATTATTGACAATTACATAACAAAGCTATAAACCTACAATAAGGGTATTAATTTCACTATACTTTCCTTAGTTTATTAAATCTAACTGTGTCTCGGGAAAGGCACTCACCACAGTTAGAATGCCTCTCTCATATGTAATGTAGCAGAAAATTGCAGAATCGCTCTGGAACGGTTTTGGAGAAAGTTAACGAAGTTGCCTTGAAGAAAATAACAGTCAAATTCATCACAACAAATCTTTTTGAGACCGCAAATACCTTTTAACTAAAAATTTTAATCCATAGAATGGAAGAATTCAACACCTTTTCACCAACGTACACGTATGTTCTTTGTAAAACTGCATCCGTGGGACATTATTCATTTTTACGATAAAACATATTCTATGTTACGGTTAAAGTTATTTCACGAATAATTATATGTACGAGTGTTTGTAACTCTTTTGTGTCGGAGATTTTTGATCGTGCGAGTGCGAAAGAAACATGTATGTGTTCCCTTATTTATAAGTGGGCGCAAGGAGGTATATAGAGATATATCGATATATTAACATGAAATATTATTATTATATAATTCAGTAACGTTTATATTAATGCACGGTAGTAGTTATATTCTTAATTTAATTATAGTTTCACGTATATGAAGGAATGCGAAGTGCAAGGTGATGAGAATTCGAGAACGTGCGTGTGTTGAATTATCATTGTCAAAATATTGCGTCTTGACACTGTGTTTTGAAAATATAGAATAAACCTTCATGCAGTATGAACTCCGCTCCTTTATTTAATATTCGTTAGGAACACATCTCTACCGAAACATTCTATCTTCACTCTCCAAACAAATATAGTGTAACTTTTTTGCATGTGATCAAATATTTTTTGTCATCACGAAGACAAAAGTGAGTACTTAGTTGAAATGTATATTTGTTATTTTATACTTTCTCTCATAAGAAATCATTAATATATATGAACAGAATAAATAGCAAAAGTCCAATGAAAATTTATCCGTATAAGTATTATCATTTCTTAGTTTATTCATGCAGATGTGATATTGTGGAAACATAAACTAAAGATCCCGTTAGCAAGAATGTATTGCGCAAGCGCAAGATTGTAAAATCCAAAATATTCAGGTGATTTCCAGGATTTTTTGAGAAATTTTCGTTCATTATTAATATTATAACAAATTGTTAATCTTCAAGTACCAATGATATTTAAAAAATAAAAAAACAAAAGACAGTATTCTTCCGATTTCTCGGTATTAAAGACCAAAAATTCGAGTCTATTATTTTAATATAGTAGTATAGATAACTATACACTTGTTTTATTTAAACGAATTTACAGACAGAAATAAACTCAATCAACTTGCGCTGTAAATCTTTGTCCTATAAAAAAAAAGATGAAACAGATACATATGAATACACAAATGGACTATAAATGTTTCATTATCTATTATAGCTTATCTCTCGTATGTTAAATTTGAATTTCTTTGACTGGCCCTTTAGAATTGCCCCTATTTTATTTTCTCGATTAATTTCAAGGTATACTCTACTTGCAGTTTGGCTCCAAAAACTACATTTTACCTAGATACAGAGAAAAATATATTTGCATACAGTTTTGCTTATTTTTCTCGATTGATATCAAGTCTCGATTGATATCAAGGTATATTCTACAGACTCAGAACCGTGGACACATTGCTAGAAAACAGTTTTTAGTCAAATGTAAAGTAGTATACGACAACCAAAGAAAATAAAGAAAAAACGAGAAAAAATGTTATTCTAAAAAGTACATTACAACTCATAACGCATCCTTAAAAAACGATTTAACGTATGAGAAAATAGAAGCCTATTGGTAACTTGCTCACCTGTTAACATACATATCAACATGTTTGAATTCTGATATTGAAGTTTGACCAGATACCGTATCATTTGCTACGCAACCTATCCATGGATAACTTAGTATATACAAATAAATTTTGTTAAAAACAGTTCGCACAGTTTGATAGCAGCCGACTCTGTTTTCTGAATTTACGAATGTTTGTACGTTTTTTCTCTCAGCAAAAACATAATTTTTCATTGACATAGTCTTCTTTCCAATCAGAAACAATACGGTGTTGTTAGGGTTTATGGTTGCTGTACAGTTGATTGTCTCATCAATGTTCCCATTATATACATATCCATCAGGCATCGTATTAACAGTCAAGTTTAGGGGTGGCGCTGAATTAAAAAAAAACCTATATTGGTAATCACAATTTACTGTTGTATGTGATCTGAAAACATTAGTTTTTTTCTACAATTTAAACGAACTATATTTCGGTCAGAGCTTTATCACTTATTATTTAAGAAATAAACAGCAATTTGAAAAGTTCCCCGGGATATGAAGTTGGTTGATTACGTATTGAAATCCTGTGAAGCCCGAAGGGCTTCTCAGTAGATTTAATCACGTACCAACCAACTTCATATCCCGGTGAACTTTTTAACATTGACGGTTTTTACTTATATTTACGTTTGAATAAATAAACATCGTTCAGAACTGTTAAAAGTACCGAAATTTTAAGTATACAATAATCCATCAAGCTATTCTATATAGGTTAATATAAGGAAACATGTTTGCAAATGTAAATATAGGCATTTAACTCTTAGTTTATATATATATATATATATATATATATATATATATATATATATCTATATCTATATCTATATCTATATATATATATATATATATATATATATATATATATATATATATATATATATATATATATATATATATGTAAACAACCAGTCTTTTGAGATTCCGCTTTATTCCAGTGTGTTATATATAAATGTGTCGTTCCTACAAATACATGATATAAATAATTACTCAACTGTAATTATACATGTCGTAATATAACATTTCATTCATAAGCACGTAAATTTAGGTAAGTATAAAATTATCTGTTAAAATATATTCGTATTAAACAAGAATTAAATAGATGCAAACATTTAAATATAATTCTTTCTCTTTACTTATTCATGTAAGTATTATGTACCATACTACTGAAATTATCAAATAAATATGGACATAGTTTACAGTAGTTATCAAATATAATATGCTAGTACAAATGATAATATATACATACCCTAAGTAAGGGTGGGACAGAGCGTATAGTAACTCCTTATATAGGTAGTTATACTATGTATGTAGGCTACACACACCTGTTAATAAATAATATCGTTTTGTACTAATACCATAAATATTTCTAAATTTCAAAAATAAAATGCAATATCCACGTTCATATATACTCTTAAGTATCATATTAATAATAAATAAATAATCATAGATAATCCTTTTTATGTTATTCTATAAATCTGACAAATTGATCAAACCGGTTTACGTTCTGTGATACAATTTAAAATAACTATATCTTCTAAATTCATTCCTAAATAATTCATATATAAAGGTGTAAGCTATTCTAACAACTAATCATGTTATGCATACATATAGACATAAAATTTCAATTGTATTCTTACTTACATTCAAATGATGTGTCCCGGTCGAGAGCAATTTTCAAATGGCTGTAAGTTAGCGACCGGAATATTTTAGAACAAAGAAAATCTAATATCACCAAGAAATCTAAAAATGATTTATACATATTAAAGAAAAATATAAGTAATCGGAGTTTTATCCAATAAAACAGCTATCTTAATTTGTTTAGTGTGAAAAATATTGAAATAATATTTATATGAAAATATCGATCACAAAAGGACTATCTTTAAAAAACTTATTTAAGAAGTGCGAAACATAGGCTAGTGGGTAAGTCACCCGATTCACACACGATAGGTCCGCGGTTCGACACCCCGTCACGGCTGTGACTTTTTATTATAATCTAATTGAAAATGATACAAAAAAATAAATATTTTTTAAACACATCTGTTACATACATATATATATATATATATATATATATATATATATATACATATATATATATATATATATATATATATATATATATATATATATATATATATATATATATATATATATATATATATATATATATATATATATTATGCATGACATTCAACAAAGATAGTGAAGTAATCAGCATGTACTCATTCTCTATGAAAAAATAATAATAATAAAAAGCAATGTGCACTTACTCTCCAAGACTAACGTAGTGTTTGCAGCCTTAGAGCAGATGGACGTGTCCACAAGTTGAATGTTACAAGAATAGGTTTGATTCAGGTTACAACCCCCCAGATCACGGCTCACATCAAAAGACACAGTCACGTTGATGATGTCATCGCTTGTAGCCATTGATCCATTGATTCTAGCGTTCTTCGATTCCACTTTTCCATCTCTGGATACATTAAAAATGAAAAAGGAACCAGATGTATTTTGCTGGAAGATGTTGACGGCCGACCATTCGTATCCTCTGTTATATAATGAACACGTTAACAGTATATTGTCGTCGAATCCTCCAAAGAGGATCATCGGTCTCATTTCTACAACCACTAAAATATACAAACGTAAAATATTTATAAATCAATTAATTGATGGCATCCTCATTTGAAGATATTAGAAACTTGTGTAGGGTTAAGGTTATATACAATTGACATCTGACGAGTGCATACCCCGACAACTGGCTTAGACAAAATTTACACTGAGCCAGATATTTTTTTCTGTGTGACTACTTAAACTGTTTAACTATTATTATTATTGATAAATGTATGTACTCTGCATGCTTTTTTTATAACTAGACTTTGACCCGTGCAAGCACGGGTTGGCATTGCATACGATATCGCACTATTACGAATTATTATGCCTTCTGTCAGTATGTCACTATGTATTCAATACTCGTCTTTTTTCGCATGGTATCAAAGGATTTATATAGCGAAAGCATACTATGCCGAAATAGAGCACGGCAACTGTTTTCATCGAAAATCTTTCAAGCGCCGACAGCGAGATTCAAACTCACGACGCTGAAATTAATCCAGCGTTAAGCCCAACGCGTTACCGCTACGCTAAATTAGCCGTTATTTTAATGAACGGTATTTATATATATATATATATAAAACGTAGATATATACGGCTGATATCAAGCAATTAAAATCATTCCTTTTTCCAAAAACATTTCATTATTGACAGTAATTCTAAAGCTAAAATTTCTTATAAACTTTTGAACAAATTGATTGAACATTTTTCAAAGAAAGTCTACATGAGAATCACAAAAACGTTTTTAAAATAACGCTTGATAAAGAATTTACAAGAAAAAAATTCAATGAGATTTCGTCTACTAAACATTTCGAGTTTTCTCGGTAAGGCAAAACGTCTCTCATTTTTCGAAAAGAACTTAAACCTTTGTTGACTTTTTATTGTACAACCACTTGTTGATTTAATAAACAATCAAATCAATTGATTAATTTGAAAAAAAAAACCCAAATGCTTGCTTTTCCGGTGATTATTTTTAGGGACTTGTTAACACTCGAACATCACATCTACTTATAGCAAAGCACGTCGGTATATTCAACAGTCGGCATAATATTAACAAAAGTGTTGTATTGTGCATGTACTATGCCTAAATAGTAGTCAGGGTTTGATACATAGTGTACTCGCCTTCGGCTCGTGCACCATGTAGCAAACCCTAACTACTATTTAGGCATAGTACATGCACAAAACAACACTATTATATAAGTAGATACATCGACGCACCGTTTTGATGACATTTACAAAACTAATCTTTTAGCCTACAAAAAAAACTATAAATTTCACTACACTCTGCTTAGTTAGAATAATCTAACTGGGATACGTCCAGTTGTGTCTCAGGACAGGCCTTCATCACAGTGAAATGACTCTCACTTACCCGTAATGTAGCAAAAAATTGCAAAATTGCTCCGAAACGATTTTGGAGAAATTTAATAAAGCGGGAATGAAAATAACAGTCAAATTATTCATAAAAAACCATTTTGAGGCTGTAAATACCTTTCATCTAAAAAATCAATTCATATAAATAAAGGATTCAACACTTTTCTAACAACGTTTTATTACACACCATGTTGACATTAGGAATTACGGGATTTTTCCAATTAAATGCACTGAGTTAGAAATAACTCCCTTGTTTTCTTTCATGAACAGAATTGTATCGCACTTTTTCAATGAAAATTTTTACGAATTGTATTATCGTTTCTGAGTTAATCCATGCAAATATGATATTGTGGAAACATAAACTAAAGAGCCTCCCGTGATTTAGCTTGGATGTAATGCACATGCGCAAGATTGTAAAATCCAAAATTCCAGCCAGATGATATCCGGATTTTTTAAAAGAATTTTCCTTGATTGTTTAATAGCGAAGATTTTTTTTAGAAAAAATAAAAACAAATTGGTAATCTTCAAATACCAATGATGTTTAAAATACATCAAACAAATGAAGGTACTCTTCCGATTTCTCTGTATTAAAGCCCCAAAATTCGAGTCTATTATTTTAATATAATAGCATAGATTTATTTGTTTTGTTGTTTCTATATCTAAATTCTTGTGATGCATCTTTCAGTAAGTTAAGTACGTGTACGTGTGTAATGTGTGAATCTGGAGGATATGTTTACTTATGCATTCACTTGACTTGACCCGTGCGTGCACGAGTTGACATTGCATATGATATCGGACATTTACAAAATAGATACATGGACACACTGTATTGTTGAAATTTCAAAACCAAGCTTTAAGCCTACAATAATGCTATTAACTTCACTCTGCTTAGTAAGAATAAAACTGCTTCCCATATACCCGTAATGTAGCAAAAAGTTGCAGAATCGCTCCGAAACGATTTTGGAGAAAATAAATGAAGCTGCTTTGAAATTAACAGTCAAATCATATTGAGGCTGTATATACCTTTCTTCTAAAAACTTAATTCATATTAATGAAGAATTAAACACTTCTTCACCAACCTTTTTTACTCGCTTAGAATTTGCACACCATATTGACATTCGGAACACTGTATTTTTTTTAATATTTAATGCACTGATCATGAGTTTAAGTTATCCACCGTATTTCCTCTGATAAACAAAATATATGACAAATTTTCAATGAAAATGTAAACGTATTTGTAATATCCTTTCTGAGTTTATCCATGCAAATGTGATATTGTGGAAACATAAACTAATGAGCCTCCCGTGATTAAGCGTGAATGTAATGCGCATGTGCAAAATTGCAAAATTGAAAAATTCCAGATGATTTCCGGATTTTTTAAGACGAATTTTCGTTGATAAATAATTAGCAAAGCTTGATTGAGAAAAAAATAATACAATATAGTAATCTTTAAGTACCAATGATGTTTAAAATATATAAAACAAAAGACAGTACTCTTCTGATTTGTCAGTATTAAAGTCAAAAAATTCGAGTCTATCATTTTAATATAGTTGTAAAGATATTTTTGTCACTATAACGATTACTAATATATTTTTGTTTAATGTTTAAAATTTATTAACTATGTTGTTTCCATATCTTAATTCTTGTGATACATATATTTCTTTTTACAAATCACCTTTCATCAGGTAAAAAAAAGAGTATGTAATGTGTGCACGAATTTGGAGGATATATTTACTTATGCATTCATCTATTTTTGCTAAATGTATATGTAATCTAAGGACCATGCATTGGCCTGGTAAATAAACACATTCATTCTCTTTTTATTTTCAACATCGCCCGTCTCTTTGATAAGTACGGTTAAAAGAAAGGGGGTTGAAAAAACGTTTGCACATTTTGTTTTAAAAAGATTTCATTATAGGATTCAACACATGGTATAAACTTGCCGCCATTATGTTGCCGCTTACCTTTTTTCCACAAAACTAATGTCATAGATTTCAAACACGAATGGTACCCTTAATTATTTAAAATCTGTCACGTCTTCATTCGTATTTTTTATTCAAATAAAATGTAGGTGTATATATACAATATTCACGGAATTATTTAATATTATATCAATACATTGTCATTTTGATTCAAACTCCAAGTAACTTAGATCCACGCTTACGATGTCAACGAGTACTCGAGTACTCGACTATCGCTCGGTCACACCGATCATCGACTAAAATTTTCTTAGTCGATTAATCGATATAAAGTGAGAAATAAATTTGAAACATTTTTTTCTTAATAACGACGCTGTTTTCGGGCTTCCAATAAAAATAAGAGTTTTTTCGGCATTTTTAATCACACTCTATTGAATCGAACGGTTGTCCCTAGTATAATTTAAAGCGGCTACAAATTAATCTCTGAATTTGTAGGGCAAATTATTGTTTTGAATAGAAGTACTTATGCATATATGTATTTAGAGAGATCAGTTAGTGGTTCCCCTTTACAGTTATTAATTGGATTAGATGTTTGTATTAATCAAAAATTTAATCATATCAACTCAAGGCGTTTGTTTTTATACCGCCAATGAATTTGATTGTTGATTTGGCACGGCACGAAACAATGACTTAACATGAAACAGGTCAAATCTGATTTGCCTAAGCTCAATTACGTGTAAGCTTCACAAGAAAAAGGAAAAGCTAAGACATTAGCTAACGGATATCTAGATAAAAGGTTTTTGAATTTATTTGAATTTAAATACATCTATAGTGCGTATTATCAAAAGTTTTTAAATCATTATGTTTACTATGGATGATGGTTAAGATACAGTGTATGTGACAGTAGAATTAGGACACACAGTTTCAAATAAATGAACACTCGACTATCGCTCGACTAAAGGCTCCGATTAATCGACTAAGTCAACCGGGTAAAATTGACATCCCTACTAAAAACGAAGGTAGATTTTTTGTCAATATCACAATAAATGCTGATCAGGTAAAATTTAAATATGGTATACGAACACCATCTCTTAAAAGGTGTACATAAAAGCTATAATGCAAGTATTTCGTTGTTAGATGGGAAAAATTCATTCATTTCTAAGTATAGTTATAATTTCTTTATTTTGGTTTTTAATAAAGGTAAATGACAGTAAAAAAAAATATTTAACATTGTATAATTTTGAAAACGAAAACTATACGCACTCAGTCCTTGTTCTCTGTTCTGCAACTGTTTGATTGAGTGTTTCAGTTCATCGATTTCGCTCCTGAATTCTCTGAGAACCTGGTAAACATTTTCAAAATCCTTACTATAGCACTCGTTCTGAGTATGGTAGATGGGTTGTGTTGCCGAGAACATCACAACAAAAGCGGAAAGGAGCAACGTTGGTCGGACGTAGGCCATAGGGCTTTGTTCTATTGCTTACGACAGATGACGCTTAAAATGAAATCCAAACTGTACCAATGAAGATCCCGTTATGTTTGTGTCATTGATGGATAGAAAAATTTACTTCCTTTTTGCTAAAAACTGAACATGGCTTGAATTAATAAGCACCAGTACTGAGGTATAAACTTTTTAATTTCGTTACACCCGATTGCACACCTTTTTGCGCATTTCCGTGTATATGTCTTTACCTTTTGTTGTCATTTTCGTCTTGACTTTAAATCAAGTGCGTAATATTTGATAATTTCATCATAACCAAGACACAGCGATATACATGTAAGACCTGCGTCCACAAAGATATGATATATACAGCGAAATGCATTAAACTGATTAGTTGGATCAACACACCAATATGCACATGTAGGTATTTGTTAAAGCAATATGAGCTGCATTTTTTATGCTGCAATTTCTTTTTTAATGAAAATGTGTTTTTCTACTGAAATGACAAAAATCATTGTTTCCAATTTTTGTTGGCTGTATTTTTGTGAGAAACACCGTTAAGAAGCCTTAATTGGGGCAAAAAATGAATTATTGTTGTCTGTGCAGAAATTATTTTGCTATTTATTCCTTATAAGAGAAGTCTTACCCGCGACAAAATATTCATGATTTTAAATCTTATTTACCATAAAAGTTTACGTTATTTGCAGACTTATCATACTAGCAGGTTTTTGCAGCAAAAACAAATTCTTGAAAGTACAGCTAATATTGCTTTTAATAAATGAGTTTACTTTTAAAAGGCTCATATAAGCCTTCAACTTTTTTATTTGAAATTTATTTTCTGATTTAAAAAAAAAATTCTGTTTCTTGTTTCTGTTTTTTTTTTTTTTTACATAAAAAAGAGTATTCTAACGTTTATGTCAGATGTTTTATGAACATAGCGCTCACAAAAGGATAGAAATGTAGTTTGCGACCAAAAAGACGCTGGGTCATAGATGAGGAAAGACGCTCGATAAAACGTACTTCAGTAATATGGCCCTTAATGCGGATCTGCCTAAACTATGAATCGATATTGTTATATTTTCAGTGAACTGAACCTGTGATCCCTTTTTGAACTGTTATGTGTGTGTGCGCGAACTGTAACATAGAACTGTCCTGTTTTAAAAAATTTTAACAGTGTTCAGAAAGTCCTTAAAAGTTTTGCAGCCCGAAATCTTTGTCGCTTCCGTCAAGATTCTTTTCTTGTAATGTTATGATAATAGTTCGTTGATGTAATAAAAATTCACATTAAATTGCACGCCTTGGACACCTTACTTACAGAAATATGCTGCCCTTGATTTGAATTTTCAGATGATATCATTTTGTCATTCTAATCTAATGATATTCCAAAAAATTATCATCATTTGATGCATTCAGATATCTTGAGATATTCTCCAGATGTTAGAATTCAGTGTTTCTATCATATAAAGTAAAAAACTACACAATGTTTAATAAAATGAATATGGTGTCATCCCTAAAAAGAACAGAGCGGAAATGTCGTTTATTTAGCAGGCACACATATTATTCTGTATAATAATATGTAAACATTACAAACACATTGGCTCAGTATCAGCTTGGCTTGTCTAGGGGTAAACAAAAGAAATTTTTGAAAACGTACATGGTAATGTTGACTAAAATGTTCACAAGGAATTAAATAAACTTAATCTTTTAATGGTGTAATGATACATTGATTTCACCAATTACAAACTGCAACACGTTCTTAAAATGACAATGTTTACATTATAACGCAAACCGAAAAATTGAAGATCACACTAAATCTAAAATACACAACGATCCGCACCTTGGAATTGCGGATAATGAGTAAGCAATATGAAAACTAATACTGCAAGTTGAAACAATAGAATTCTACTGACTAATTCGTTTCTAAATATATACATTACAAGAAAATAAATATATCATAATATTATGTTGAATCAATGACCATGTCAATAACTTAATGCATTTCCACTATGGCGGCAAATACCAACATGTAACCCGGCTGCGCCTTGCATAAAAATATAAAATAACCGAGTTTAAGCTTCTTTGTATACAAATACAACCACAAACAAATGGCACAAGTTACCTTACACAAAATGCAATAGATGTACTACGCAAATATATAATAATATGAGTTCTTACCTAAAAATAATAGAGGAGAGTGACAGGCTCGGTACGTTTATTTAGCAAGCACACATAATATTCAAAAAGCTCCGGATTTCATAAATCCGGAGAGTTATAGTTACCTCCCGTGAAACATTAAAACAATATAATGGGGTACCTGCAAACAGCCTAACTACAATGGTACCTTTCATATAAAACATACACTGACTGCTATGATTATTATCTTCTTTTTTAAATTTTAGATGTCATCCCTGGTGATCGAAGGTCTTTTTAAAAAAATGTTTTATTACAATTCAAATTGAAGTCAAAGTACTTACAAAAATACACTTTTTTAATTCTAAAAAAATGAAAACTCAATGAAGAGTAGATGGTGTCATTTTAAAAAAAATCGTCAAAATATTTTTTATATATTCGCACGCTATCTAAGAAACCGTAATCTTTCTCTTAAATTAACATAACAATATTAATTAGCAAAATAATCATATATAAAACATAATTTATTTTTTATCAACTGAAAATTGCTTTAAGTCAATTATCTTACAGCTATTGTTTGCTAGATAATGTAATGGAGCAGTGAAGACGAAAATTGTATTCGTTTTTCTGATTTATTTATTAATATAAGTAAAAAGACATTGGCCGACAAAATGATACACCAAAGAGTAAATGACCAACAAATGCAATAGCTGTAAGTTAACACAAGGACATATTTATAAGTCTCATAAGAAACGGTTAAAATTTATTCTAGTAAAAGAAATAATCTTTCAATCTTACATATACATTCAAAATACTAATAATGCAACTTTAATTCGGCAATGCAAATAAAATAAATTACAAAAAAAGTTTTTTTTTCTTATGAGTGAATCTGCAATTTGCATATCATTAGATGCTGCACAGATCAGATTGATATATTTTTTAATAATTGTATACTGTTCTAACCTAAGCATAATTGTTTACAAATTACTTCAACAATCTTTTTATTAGTAAATTAACAGATACCACAATTTTTTTTACTAAAAGTAAGGTTCATACTTTTAGTAACTAACTGTTTTCAAAAGTATCAAATCTCAATAAGCCTCTCTGTCAAAACAATACGAGGTGAGGCTAAACATAGAATTAGGAGTCACATTTCTCATCTAGAAATAAATATCGCATTAACGAATTTAAATTCTGTTGTCGAACTTTGACCAGATACCGTATCATTTGCTAGGCAACCTACCCAATTATAATCTGCAAGAAAATCACCAAGTTTGCTAAAAACAGTTTGCACAGTCAGATAGCAACCGATGTTGTTTTCTAAATCCACAAATGTTTGTACATTTTTTCTCTCTGCAAAGAAATATTCATTCAGTGACTGAAAATGTTTTCCAATCAATGACAATACAGTGGTGTTAGGGTTCATGGTTGCAGTACAGTTGATGGTCTCACCAATGTTGCCATGAAATGCATATCCATTAGGCATTGTATTAACAGTCAAGTTTAGGGGTGGCGCTGAATAAAAAAAAACCCGGATCGGTAATCACAATTTACTGTTGTATGTGATCTGAAAACATCACTTTTTTCTACAAATTAAAGAAACTATATTTTGGTCAGAGCCTTATCACTTATCATAGGCATTTTAGTCTTAGTTCATAAATATATATATTTTTTATACATGCAATTCAACAAAAATAGTGAAATAATCAGCATGTACTTACTCTCTATTATTAAGGTAATACAAGAAAATAATAATATTAAAAACAATGTGCACTTACTCTCCAAGACTAACTTAATGTTTGCAGCCTTAGAGCTGATGGACGTGTCCACAAGTTGAATGTTACGAGAATAGGTTTGATTCAGTTCACAAACCCCGAACCACGGCTTACATCAAAGGAGACAGTCACGTTCATGATATTATCACTTGCAGTCTTGGATCCATTGATTCTAGCGTTCTTTGACTCCACTTTTCCACCTCTGGATACATTAAAAAAGAAAAAAAAATAACCAAATGTATTTTGCTGGAAGATGTTGACGTTGATGTTGACGGCGGACCATTCGTATCCTCTGTGATGTATTGAACACATTAACTCTATAGTGTCGTCAAATATTGCATAGAGGATCATCGGTCTCATTTCTACAACCACTAAAATATACAAACGTAGAAATATGTATAAATCAATCAATTGATGGCATCCTCATTTGAAGATATTAGAAACTTGTGTAAAGTTAAGGTTATATACAATTGATATCTGACGAGTGCATATCCAATGATACCCCGACTTGGCTTGTGGATATCTAAACTATGACCGAATCTTTCTTTTTGTGTGATTACCTAAACTGCTTAACTATCCAGAACATTGATAACTTTATATACTCTGAATGCTTCTTTGTTTATAATTTATTTTTTATGTGGTTTCTATATCTTAATTCTTGTGATACATATATTTCGTTGTACAAATCACCTTTCAGTAAGTTGAAAACGTGTGTAATGTGTGAATCTGGAGGATATGTTTACTTATGCATTCACTTGACTTTGACCCGTGCGTTCACGGGTTGACATTGCATATGATATCGGACATTTAAAAAATAGATACATCGACACACCGTATTGTTGACATTTAGATAACCAAGCTTTAAGCCTACAATAATGCTATTATTTCACTTCACTCTGCTTAACCTAACTGTGTCTCGGGACAGGCCTTCACTACAGTTAATATGCCTCCCATATACCCGTAATGTAGCAAGCAATTGCAGAATCGCATCGAAACGGTTTTGGAGAAAATTAATGAAGCTGCTTCGAAATTAACAGTCAAATCATATTGAGGCTGTATATGCCTTTCATCTTAAAATTTCAATTCATATTAGATATTAATGAAGAATTCAACACTTTTTTACCAACGTTTTTTACTCGTTTCGAATTTACAAAACATATTGACACTCGGAAAACAGGGTATTATTTATATCATATGCGCTTAGTTTGAGTTATCTCCCTTTTGTCCTTTGATCAACAGAATATATGACAAATTTTCAATAAAAATTTACACGTATTTGTATTATCGTTTCTGAGTTTATCCATGCAAATGTGATATTGCGAAAACATAAACTAAAGAGCCACCTGTGATTTAGCGTGAATGTAATGCGTATGCGCAAAATTGTAAAATCCAGAAAATCCAGATTTTTTAAAGGAATTTTCGTTGATTAATAATTAGCGGAGCTTGATTAAGAAAAAATTAAAATAAATTGGTAATCTTCAAGTACCAATGATGTTTAAAATATATAAAACAAAAGACAGTACTCTTCCAATTTCTCGTTATTAAAGGCCAAAAATTCGAGTCTATCATTTTAATATAGTAGTATAGATGTGTTTGTCTCTATAACAATTACTTATATATTGGGTTAAATGTATATGTAATCTGAGGACCACAGATTGGCCTGGTAAATAAACATATTCATTCTCTTTTTATTTCCGCCTCTTTGATATGTACTGTTAAATTAACGGGGTTCAAAAAAAATATTTAAAAAAAAGTTTGCACATTTTGTTTCATTATAGGATTCAACACACTGTATAAACTTGCCGTCATTATGTTGTCGGTTATCTTTTTCCATCAAAACGTCTGTCATAGAATAGGCACCCTTAATTTTTTAAAATTTGTCACGACTTTATTCAAATCAAATTTAGGTGTATATATACAATATTCACGGAATTATTTAATATTATTTCAGTGCAAGTTATCATTTTGATACAAACTCCTAGTATCTTAGATCCACACTTAAGCGTTCACACCACTTAAATTCTCATTTTTACTTTTTATGTGGTAGTCTTTTTTGTTAATATCAAAATGATTGCCGATCAGGTAAAATTTAAATATTGTATACGGACACCATCTCTAAAAAGATGTGCACAATAACTATTATACAAGCATTTCGTTGTTTAATGGGGAAAATTTATTCATTTCTAAGTTTAGTAATAATTTTTTTATTTTGGTGTTTAACATGAAAGGTAAATGAAAGTAAAATAATTATATAACATTATGTAGTTTTGAAAATGAAAACTATACGCACCCAATCCTTGTTCTCTGTTCTGCAACTGTTTGATTGACTGTTTCAGTTCATCAATGTCGCTCCTGAATTCTCTGAGAACCTGGTAAACATTTTCTAAATCCTTACTGTAACACTCGCTCTGAGTATGGTAGATGGGTTGTGCTGCCGAGAACATTACAACAAAAGCAGAGAGGATCATTGTTGGTCGGACGAAGGTCATAGGGCTTTGCTCCATTGCTTACAACAGATGACGCTTAAAATGTAATCCAAACTGTACTAAAGAAGATCCCGCTATGTGTGTTTCATTGGTGGAGTAGAAAAAAATTACTTCCTTTTTTGCTTAAAACTGAAAATGACTTAAAAATAAGAGCCAGTACTGGGGTATTAACTTTTGAAGTTCGTTACACCCGATTGCACACCTTTTTGCACATTTCTGTGTATGTGCCTTGACCTTTTGTTGTCATTTTTCTCCTGACTTTAAATCAAGTCCGTAAAATATGATATATTCATTTGAACCAGGAGACGTCGATATAAAACCTGCGTACACAAAGATGTGATATATACAGCGAAATGCATTAAGCTGGTAAGGTGGACCGACACACCAATATATACATGTAGGTATTTGCTAAAGCAACATGAGCTGCAATCTTTATGTTGCAATTTCTTTCTTAATGAAAATGCGTTTTTCTACTAAAATGACAAAAAATCATTACTAGGTATATTTTAGTGGGGAAAAAAGCCTGAATTGGAGCAAAATTGACTTATTGTTGTCTGTGCAGAGATTGATTTGCTATTTATTTCTTATAAGAGAAGTATTTCTCCCGACAAAATATTCATGATTTTAAACCATACTTACCAAACATTTTTTGGTTACATGCAGACATATCATACAAGCAGGTTTTTGCAACAAAATAAAATTCTTAAAAAATACAGCTCCTATTGCTTTTAATAAAAGATTTTAAATTAAATGGCTCATATAAGCCTTCAACTTTTTTATTTCAATTTTATTTTTTAGAGACAATTTTTTTTTTTTAAAGAAAACAGTATTCTAACGTTTATGATAGCTGTTTATGTGTGACGCCATAGCGCTCATGAAAGGATGGGAAGTGTCGTCTGCGACCAAAGACACGCTAGGTCCTCGAGGAGGAAAGACGCTCGATAAGACGTACTCCAGAAATTTGGCCCTGACTGCAGATCTGCCTAAACCATGAACTGTATATTGTTATATTTTCAGTGAACTGAACCTCTGATTCCTCTGTGAACTGTTATGTCCTTGTGCGAACTGTAACATAGAAATGTCCTGTTTAAAAAAATATCAGTGTTTAGAAAGTCCTTAGAAGATTTGCGACCCGATATTTTTGTCGCTTACGTCGAGATTCTATTCTTGTAACGTTATGATAATAATACGTTGATGTAATAAAAATTCACATTAAAGTACGCCCGCCTTGGACATTTTACTTACAGAAATATGCTGCCCGTAATTATTTACAATTTTTAGGTGATATCATTTTGTCAATCTAATCTAATAATACTCCAGAAAATTATCATCATTTGATGCATCTTGAGATGATCTCCAGATGTTAGAATTTATTGTTTCTATCATATAAAGTAGAAAATACACAATGGTTTGTTTAATTGGGTATGGTGTTATCCCTAAAATAATAGTATTCTGTATAAAAATATGTAAACATACATTAACATTGGCTCAATATCAATTTGTCTAGGGGTAAACAAAAGAAATTGTCGAAAACGTACACGATGATTTTGACTAGAATGTTCACAAGGAATTAAATAAACTTGGTGTTATGATGGTGTAATGATATAATGATTTTACCAATTGCAAACTACAACACGTTCTTAAAACGATAATGTTTACATTATAACGCAAACCGGAAATTCGAAAAGCACACTTAATTTAAAACCAACAACAATCCACGCCTTGGAATTCCAAATAATGGGTAAGCAATATTAAAACTAATTACTGCAAGTTAAAACAATAGAATTCTGCTAACTACTTGGTTTCTCAATGTTTACATTAGAAGAAAAAACATATATATTAATATTATGTTGAATCAATGACCATGTCAATAGCTTAATGCAATTCCACTATGGCGATATATACCAACATGTAACCCGGCTGCGCCTCGCCAAAAAATATAAAATAACCGAGTTAAAGCTTCTTTGCATACAAACACAACCACAAACAAATGGCACGTGTCAAATTACACAAAATGCAATGGTGTACTACGCAAATATATAATAATATAAGATCTTACATAAAAAGAACAGAGGAGAGTGTCAGGCTCAACATTTTTTTAGCAGGCACACATATTATTCAGAATGCTCCGGATTTCATAGTTCCGAAAAGTAAGAGTTACTTCCCATGAAACATTAAAAAATATTAATGAGATAGCTACAAACGGCCTTACTACAATGGGATTTTTTTAAAAATGAAAACATACTCTGATTGCTATGATTATTATTTTCTTTTTTAGAAAGTAATTGTCACCTCTGGTGATTAGGTCTTTTTAAAAAAATATTTTATTACAATTCAAATCAAAATCAAAGTACTAAAAAAAAACCACTTTTTGGATTCTACAAATTTTAAAACTCAGGGAAGTGTAGATGGTGTCACTTTTAGATTTAAGAAAATCGTCAAAATATTTTTTACAAATTCGCACGCTATCTAAGAAACAGGAATCTTCCTCTCAAATTACCATTACAATATGAATTAACAAAATAATCATACATATAACATTATTTACTTTTTATCAACTGAAATTCTATTTGCTTGCAGTCAATTTATTATATAGTTATTGTACGCTAGATAATGTAATCGAGCAGTGAAGACGAAAATTGTATTCGTTTTTCTGATTAATTTATTCATATAAGTAAAAAGACATAACTTACAAACAGATACACCAAATGGGTAAATGATCAAAAAATGCAATAGCTGTAAATTACCACAAGGACATTTATAAGTCTCATAAAAACCAGTTATACTTCATTCTAGTAATGAAAATAATCTTTGAATCTTACATACACATTCAAAATGCTAATAATGCAACATTAATTCGGCAATGCAAATACAAAAAACTACAAAACAAAGTTTTTTTTTCTTATGAGTGAATCTGCAATTTGTATATCATTAGATGCTGCAAAGATCAGATTGAATCATTTTTCAAAAAATTGTATACTGTTCTAACCTTAGCATAATTGTTTACAAATTACTTCAACAATCCTTTTATTAATAAATTAACAGATGACACAAATTGTTCACTAAAAGTAAGGTTCATACTTTCAGTAACGAACTGTTTTCGCTTTTTGTTCATGTAAATGCTTTGAAGATAATTTATGATCATTGCCTGTCAAATCAACTCTTTACTGCTTTGTTTCATATTTATTTTCACTCTCTCTTTAAAACTGCCCTCTTTTCAACAACAACAAAAAAAAAAACAACAACAAAAAACAAACAAACAAAAAAGTAATTATATAGCATGATGTTATTAAAAATTGATATCAAGATCTCTTTTTTACATGTATTTTGATGTCAAACGATGTAGAGTAGAACAAGTAAAACAAGAAAAAAGTATCAAATCTCCATAAACCTCTCTATCAAAACAAATTGACGTCAGGCTTAACATAGAATTACGAGTCACATTTCTTACCTAGATATAACTATCGCATTAACGAATTTAAATTCTGTTATCGAACTTTGACCAGATACCGTATCATTCGCTAGGCAACCCAACCAATTATTACCTGCAAGAAAATAACGCAAAAACAGTGCGTACAGTCGGATAGCAGTCGATTATTCTCTCAGAATCCACAAATGTTTGTACGTATTTTCGTTCGGCGAAAACAAATTCATTCATTGACATAGTCTTCTTTCCAATCAAGGACAATACAGTGGTGTTAGGGTTCACGGTTGCAGAACAGTTAGTGGTCTCACCAATGTTTCCATTATATTCGTAACTATTAGGCATCGTCTCTACAGTCAAGTTTAAAGGTGGCGCTGAAATTTTTTTAGATTGTTTATCACAACTAACTGTTGTATATGTTCTGAAATGTTTTTTTCTTACAAATTCAACAAACTATATTTTAGTCAAAGCGTTATATTTTATAAAAGTTATTTAAGAAAAAAAATTGTATACATGATATTCAACAAAAATAATTAAATACGAAGCGTGTTCTTATTCTCCATGATTAACGTACTATATATAATAATAGACTTTATAATTAATGTGAACTTACTCTCCAAGACTAACTTAGTGTTTGCAACCTTAGAGCTGATGGACGGGTCCACAAGTTGAATGTTACAAGACTAGGTTTGGTTTAGTTCACAAACCCCCGTACTGCGGCTTGCATCAAAGGACACAGTCACGTTGATGATGTCATCGCTTACAGTCATTGATCCATTGATTCTAAAGTTCTTCGATTTCACTTTTCAAAATCTGGATACATTTAAAACTGAAACGGAAGCAGGTGTATTTTGCTGGAAGATGTTGACGGCGGACTATTCGTATCCTCTGTGATGTATTGAACACATTAACTCTATAGTGTCGTCGAATTTTGCATAGAGGATCATCCGTCTCATTTTCACAATCACTAAAATATACAAACGTAAAAATATTTATAAATCAATTCATTGATGGCATCCTCATTTGAAGATATTAGACACTTGTGTAAAGTTAAGGTTATATACAGTTGATATCTGAGTGCATATCCAATGATACCCCGACAACTGCACTCTACAATCTACTCTAAGCCAGAATCTTTTTTTTTCTGTGTGATTACTTTAACTGCTTAACTATCCAGAACATAGATTACTGTATATACTCTGCTTTTATAAAAAAAAAGTTGAATGTTGTTTCTATATCTTAATTCTTGTGATACATATATTTCGTTGTACAAATCATCTTTCAGTAAGATAAAAACGTGTGTAATGGGTGAATCTAGAGGATATGTTCACTAGACTTTGACGCGTGCGTTCACGGGTTGACATTGCATATGATATCGGACATTTACAATATATATGTATATATATATATATATATATATATATATATATATATATATATATATATATATATATATATATATATATATATATATATATATATATCGACACACCGTATTGCTGACATTTAGATAACCAAGCTTTAAGCCTACAATAATGCTATTAATTTCACTTTACTCTGCTTAGTCAGGCCTTCATCACAGTTAAAATGCCTCCCATATACCCGTAATGTAGCAAAAAATTGCAGAATCGATCGGAATAGAGCTTGGAGAAAATTAATGAAGCTGCATTAAAATTAACAGTCAAATCATTCTGAGGCTGGACATACCTTTCATCTAAAAATTTGATTCATAATGAAGAATTCAACCATTTTTTACGAACGTTTTTTACTTGTTTCGAATTTACACACCATATTGACATTCGGAACACTCGTAATTTTTTATATCAAATGCGCTGAGTTTGGGTTATCCCCAGTATTTCCTTTGATGAACAGAGAATTTTACAAATTTTCAATAAAAATTTACACGTGGTTGTAGTATCGTTTCTAAGTTTATCCATACAAATGTGATATTGTGGAAACATAAACTAAAGAACCTCCTGTGATTTAGCGTGAATGTACTGCGTATGCGTAATATTGTAAAATCCAAAAAATCCAGATGATTTCCGGATTTTTTAAAAGGAATTTT
The DNA here is from genome assembly GCF_025612915.1 of Magallana angulata. Classification (NCBI taxonomy): domain Eukaryota; kingdom Metazoa; phylum Mollusca; class Bivalvia; order Ostreida; family Ostreidae; genus Magallana; species Magallana angulata. Next base: position 1,050,054 of record NC_069118.1, read on the forward strand.
TGTTAATTAATAATAAGCGAAGCTTTATTGAGAAAAAAAATAAAAACAAATTCAAGTACCAATGATGTTTAAAATATAAACATTTAAAACATTACAACAAAAGCAGAAAAGAGCAACGTTGGTCAGACGTAGACCATAGGGCGTTGTTCCATTGCTTACAACAGATGCTGATTGGAAAAAAATCCAAACTATACTATAGAAGACCGTGCATTGTCTGTGTCAATGTTGAACATGATTTATAAATAATCCTCCGGACTGGGCTAAAACTTTTTAAGTTCGTTACACCCGATTGCACACCTTTTTGCGCATTTCCGTGTATGTGCATTGACCTTTTGTTGTCATTTTTCTCCTGACTTTAAATCAAGTGCGTAAAATTTGATAATTTCATCACAACCAAGACACGCCGATATAAGACCTGCGTCCATATAGATGTGCTATTTACATCGAAAATGCATGAAACTGGTTAGGTCGTCACATCAATATATACATGAATGTATTTGTCAAAGCAATATGAGCTGCAATTTTTATGTTGCAATTTCTTTTTTAATGAATTGTCTCCCGACAAAATATTCAAGATTTAAAACCCTATTTACCATAAAAGTTTTAGTTACATGCAGACTTATCATACTAGCATGATTTTGCAGTATGCGTCCGTGCGCTTTGAGAGTCCTTAAAAGATTTGCGGCCCGATATCTTTGTCGCTTTCCTCAAGATTCTTTTCTTGTAACGTAATGAGAAATGATAATAGTACATTGATGTAATAAAAATTCACGTAAACGTAAAAATGCACAAATGAGAAATAATGGTCGTACGAATGTCAGAGATCTTTGCACACAACGAATGATGCTTGGAATGAAATCCAAATTGTACTATAGAAGATCGCGCACTGTTTTTGTCGTTGAGGGGTGAAGAATGATTTTAATTCCTATTCGCTTTACTAGGCCTACTCTCTTTTTTCTCAAATATTTCTAAATATGAATCAGTAATATATTTATTTTATTACACATCGCCTTTCGGCTCTGTGAGGGTATCATATAGCATTGTCTTCCCGAGTAAATCAAGGCATAACATTCAAAATCTAAATTTAAAGATTTTAACAACAGAGTTATCATGTGACAACACTGCACACTAACCCTATATATTTACATCTACAAAGAATTTCTCCTCTTTTTCTCACGAAAATAGATTGAAAATCATACATATTATAAGAAATCTACGAGATCTAGTTTCAAACATCATAGTTGGTTACGCTTCATAGACGACATAAAAATTAAATGGGTTTTTAACATTTATTGGGATTTTTATTATCCCTATGTAAATACAAATCTGAAAATGAAGAAAATGAAGAAAGTCTTACTTGTTTCCCCATATGGTTGAGGTTTTCACCAATGCTACAAATGCAGCCTTCAGGCACCATTGAAACTTTAAGGACATGATTGTAGGAAGAAGATGAAAGAACCTTCTTATCTAACGATGGCTTAAACATTTGTTTTTACACACTTTATCTGATGGGTAAACGCAGATCTAATGCAGACAGAATCCCTAGTCCTTACCGGCCCGACCGTCACCAACTTTACTCAGATCAATACTCAGCCTCGAGTCTGAGTTTTGACCTCAAATTAATTTACTTTTCATATAAGAATTTGAGTTGAGGACTGAGTTGAGTGCTTTCAAAATTAAAGGTTGGACATGCCAAATATTTGGTAATACATTTTGTCGCACTTATACATGTAACTATGTATATCATCAATTGTAAATGTAAATTTTGTCAGAAAGAATACTTCGGGGAAACACGAGACCTCCGTAGGCATATTAAGAACCATCATATGCTCCTTGTGCATCTAAAGTACTATATGATACAAGATATTATACAAGTACATTCATTAATGTATTACAAAAGATAAAATCGTTGAAAATGGATAATGTTGCAGTAAATCTCAAAGGCAGATATAAATGGGTTGATACATTAGACAAACACTCAGGTAACATAACAAAAGTTTGTGTGCATTTTAATGCAATCAGTTTGATTCATTTTGGGTCAGCTTTGTTAGGCCTCTTTTTATTTAAAGTAATATAAGAAAGAAAAGTAGTCGCACTCATGATTAGTTTCTACAATTTTGTAATATATACCGCAGAGTCCTGAAAAAGTTTATCTCTTTCTTGAGACACAGTAATCCAAGTTTGTTAATATACCACACTATCATAAACTACAAAGATGCTTGCAAAACAATATGCTCAAAGGCCATATCGCTTTCGTAAATAAAAAGTGAATAAAAAGTTGTAAAATTTGAAAACGTAATATATAACATATGCATATAAGCATATCATATCTTTTCACATATTGTATCTTTATATTTCTTGAGAAAAAATTTGTAGAAATATGGTTCCTTACTTTTGGTTTTTGAGAACTCCTTTTTCAAATTTTGAAATTACACCAAACCAGACGAATATCGTAGTTCTTGAGAAATTTCAATAGATTTTTTTAAAAGTCATTCCTATGAGGAACTTATATCCCATTCCACTGTTAGTCGAATGAAGACAAACACCGCTTATTAAAGCTTAACACTACTACATGTAGTATTTAAGAAATGAAGAATATAATTTTTCTATTAATCGACGTATGCGCATAGCACATCGATGAAAAAGTTTTCCGGTCAATTTTTTAGACGGGGTCAGGTGACCCCGTCTATTAGTTTACTGTCAGTCGAAGTCTCAAACCGGAAGGCACGCACAGAACACATGAATTGAGTCTACGCAAAAGAAAATAGTGCAGAAGCTTTTCATGCATTTCAGTAAAAAAAATAATATAAAACACGCATTAAATCGTAATAAGTCCTCTATGTATAAACCAAATTCTATAAAGAAAAAAAAACAAATATAGCTTTATTGATCAAAATATTCTTGCTCGGGTTTAATAGTTGTAGTGATTTGTGGAATGATTTACGTAACTGAATGCACAACGCCGTCGATGATTCAGTTGGAGGACGAGCTCATTAATCAATAGAAGTAATGAAGTTTGAATCGAAAGTAAAGTTCCCAATTGCAATATGCCATTTTTGAAAAGTTGTGAATTCTATTTTAACAATCTATCACCTGAAAAAAACGAACTTCATGCGCGAGCCGAGGTGAAAATCTGGACGGGTTATACACAGATGTCTTATACATATTAAATAGGTGTTTCATTGGCTTCGAGTCTACTTGCAGTATGACTGCTGTGAATCTCTAAAGGAATTTCATTGACTCTTTAGTTAAATAAACTGAATTTAAATTTTGAACAATGCATTGTAAGCAAAATCTATATAGTTTATACATTTTTGGTGACCAATAGATCAAATAAAATATACAATCTTATCGATTGGAATATACAGGTATAATCATGTAATTTTTTTTTTAAATGTTATAAGACAAAAGTTCACTCTATTTTCTATACTTTTAAAGGACAAAACCAGTCATATTCATGATTTAAAAGAATTCTTCATCAATATCTTATTGTCTCTCATCAGAACCTCAGCTGTTCTTTCTCCCATCGGTAAATATCTAGCACCAATATTAGACCTATGAATTAGGAGATAATGCATGGTTGTTATGTTTTAAATTTTTAATTTACCGTGTGGTAGTACATGTAAATAGATAAAACTTCTCTCAATTTTAAAAGGATATAAAAACTTTTAAAAATTTAATCATAAGGATTAAAAAGTTTTTATCGTAGTTTTAAAATCTGATTTACAATTTCTTTATTGTAGCTCTTCGAAAAAATTGAAATTAAATCGCTTTCGAAATTAAGTTCATTTTTTCCAAGACACGCATGAAAATGTGCGCTTAATAAAAGAGAGTGTATTGAAAAGACACAAATCCCTGAAATGACAATGTCCTACAACATTTGTTAATTTTGCTGTTTAAAGCGTTAACTTTTTATGATATTAGATATTTAAAAATCAAATAATTCTGAATCAATAGCTAAAATTAACAATTTACAATTATCATACAATAAACAATGCTTTATCAATTGTCAGTAAGACATATTACCGCCAAGTGAATATTTTTCCCTAGACATGAAACCAACTCTCCTTCATTAGCACTAAGTACTGATCTGGAAATTTTCCTTACTTTTTTAACCAGTCCTTTAACTGACTTATCTCTGTTCATTTATCAGTTAATGTCTTTATTATTCTGTTGCCTTATATTCAACGACATATATAACAGCCAATCAGGAAAGGTCTGTTTCAAAATATGACATAATTCATTAACGTTTGGTCTCCATTTTCTAGTTTTATCGATTTTAATAGCAGTTGACTGGATTCGGGGTTGATTTCTATTGAAAGAAACGGTTGTAATTCGTGAAGATGATGCACGAGTTTACACAAAAAAGTAGTAAGTCACGAACGAATTTATTTTTATCTATCAATTTTATATGAATCGCTGCAAGATAATCGTGACAAATAAATCTAAAAAATCAAAATAGCTACCGTGACAAACTTTTTTTGTTGTTAAAGACTTGGAATAATCTTATTGTAAAAAAAATATATTTTTAACGTCAGGTGCCTGTGTTTGTTATCGGCATACAAATGTTAACTCAGCACTTTGAGAGTTTTCGGAGTTTTCATAAATCTTGTATAACAGATACCATCCGACTTGTGGATTTTCCCTTGGATCACAAAACGAGATAAATCTAATGATTTATATCATCTACCTATATATAGTTGTTTTGATTTTCCGGTTAGTTGTAGTTTTTAATATTTTCCCTGGGGGTCTTATTTTACATAAAATACCGTTGTGTCAATTTTCTACAATTATGAAGAACAGCCCGGCCAGGATTTAGTAAAATTTAGACAAAGTATCAGGCAACTGCGAAAAGCCGAATTTTAACATACTATATTGAAACAACTAATTCAAACTCATAAATTTTGGAACATACTCGAGGAAAACGTGGACAATTTCAAGACTCCGTCTTTCAGTACTCTCAGTACTTTGATTCTATGATACGTCGATCGATAGAAAAATTAATATCTTCATTTCTTATCATTTAATAAAACATTTTCAAATCAAAAAATGTGAAGCGTCATTGGTCAAAAATGTAAATAATGTAAATGAAGCGGCGCGTATGAATACAAAACAACAACAGCAACAATATAGTTATGGCGCAAAATGGAAGCGCCTTCAGCTAATGCAGAGCTTTTGAGCTGAATTTAATGGATTTAATGGATTAGTGAGTTAAAATCTGAACCGACTGAATTTAAAACGAAAGGAAAATACACGCGATAGCTTCTGATATTATTCACTGTGCAGAAAAACTCTTAATAAATCTAGTTTTCATGTGAGATGGAATATGCAACTGGACAAAACCATCCATGGAGAGGCGATCGTGGACGATAATATTTGATATGTCGACAAAGAATAGTATGTATAATCGACTTTTGTAAACGTTGTGGTAACTAAATAGCCAGTAATGTACTTCAACAGTAAATGGTATATCTGCTGCTTGGAATGCGCCGAAGGAGTTGATGCATTACTCATAGCTTTGCTTAATGATGCTTAATCTGATGACCGATCATGTACGTGTGTAAATAAAAAATCATCGTTACCAAATTTGAACAGCAGTGTTATCGTGAAAGTGTAAAACGCTTATATGTTCGTTTTAATCATTCTGGAAAAGGAACAGCCAGCCTCGCAGTAATGTTGATTGATCTCAAGCAGACGAACTCGTGAGAAGACGCTTAATTTTCTATTTCGTGAATCAAATAATGTGTTTTGTTTATTTTTGAAGGTTAAACTTTCAAGTTTTTATGTTTATAAAGTTGTATTTTGTTTGCTGAAAATAAAACAGACACAACTTTACATTTTGTTGACAGTGTTAATTTTGGAAATTCCCGTTCTAAAAATAGTGTTAGATCAGAACAGTTTAGAGATGCATGTATTAAAGAAATTTTTTGACCAATCAGAAGCGCCATTATCTCATCAAATGAATAAATATTCAATGATAAGGCATTCCCCGCAATAATTTTCTGAAATTTTTTTTCTCTTTTTTTTTTTTTTTTTTTTTTTTTTTTTGCTAAAAAGTTAGTTAAACTGATCAAATGTCTTCAAGATAGCTATAGAGCCTCAAAATTCTTATGTAGATGTTGAAATGCTCAATTTATTAGAGAGTGCTGCTGCTTTGATGAAATATATAGCATGAATTAAATACGTGAAATATCAAGCGAAGGTAAAACATTTCAACCAGAGCTATTTCTTTAATATTCATTCCATTTAAAGACGAACTCTTCCACAAAAGCAGCAACACTTTTCAAAATCTTCAAAATAAGAAAAATTAATTATCATTTAAATTTGAAATTTAAATAACTGTATGTTCTTGCGGTATTTAAATTCGTTTATAACCTTTATTTGGGAAACTTATCAACATATATCACGTGACTGTTAATTCAGGGGACCTTATTAAGTGTCATTCAAAGTGGCATTTATTACTCTTTTTCTTTTAATATCAAATTTATATCAATAAAACAACATTTTATACATATTTTGTAATAATAGATGCATCGTTTTGAGAACGTTTAAATCTGCTGATAATTTAACAGCAAGCACTAGCAGTGCTGCGATGCGTGACGATGCCTATTTATAAGCGGGTTTCAGCATTAATGGTCACTTTCTCACACGTTTAATGTGTATAAACCCTTCAGTTTCGTTACACCCTTCAGTTTCGTTACACCCAATTGCACATCTGTAACTCGAGGAAAATATTAAGTATACCTTTCATTGTTTAAGATTTTTCTATTTTGTCTTGTATTATAAACATTTTTTTTTCGCTTAGTAAACAACAAGATTTTACAGTTTCAGGAAATATTGTCCACATGAAAAAATGATAAAAACGAACCGTGAACCATCTCAAAAATCCATAAAACGAAATACAAATTCAAAGCAGAGCAACACGGACCTCCAAATAGACAGAGGTAGGATCAGGTGCCTAGGAGGAGTGATCATCCTCTGCTGACCGGTCACATCCGCCGTCTGCTCTTTGTCGTAATCGGGAAAAACAATTGAAAAAGTCCGTAGACAATAAGGTGATTAATTATGGTCTAACCATCAGTCAGCATGCGACCCAGTGGAAGATTGTATCTGCTGACAAGGTCGTTGTATCGACCATAGAACTTACGAAAAGATGACTTAAAGTGAGACTGTAGATAGTCCTGTTTTATCGACTTGTTTGTCAGCAGCTTGCTTCGTCTTAGAAACTATTCATATGAAGAAATGTGTTGTTACTATTACCATATGTGTTCCCAATTGCAATTATACATATAGTATTATAATATTTCATTCATGTAAACTTATCACTAGTTAAGTATGAAAATATCCATTTATAAGGTATTCGTATTTAGCAATAACTCCATAGATATAAAATTTAATATATAACTCTTTCATCCTATTTAAGCAAGTACTACAATTCTGTATTATACAAAATGAGATATCATGTTTAAAATTGATTTTTCTTAATTGGCTTTGTCGTTTTGTGACCGAAAGTTTAGAACTAAGAAAAAACTGATATTACTTAATCAGTTAAAAATATTTATATATAAAAAAAATATAGGTATCTTATCCTTATCATTCAAATTTGTTTTGCTTGAAAAATATTGAGGAAATATTTTTGATTTAAATCATCGACTGACTTATGGCCCATATACACATAACCTGTAATAAAATCAGTTACACTTGGTCAAGTAGTTGCGCCATGCGATTTACATCTGGCATGTCATTGATTAGACGCCCTGTCGCGGCAGTGATATTTTTATATTGATACATTTTTGATACATTAACACAAATGCATTCTCATAATTTATTTTGTAAACACTTTTTGAAGAAGGAAGTGATTATCTTTTTACTAGTATTTACTATCCCCCTTTAAAAGAAATGTATTCTTAAACGTTTAGTTGGAATTTGAACATCAAATGAATAAGTACATAATGTAATAATGCCATAAATGTCGGCCTCACGTTGACTGAAATAGAATGGTTGATCTTTTAATAAGCATCAGCGTTTTAAAAAAATGTTTTTAAATATAGACCGCATCCCTATCGTTCCTGAGTTTGCTCTAAGTACAAAAAAGAAATGCATGTCTCCAAAATATCTTACCACAATTTCATCCATTTCCTTATTATGTTACACCTCAATTAGCACTGTATTTCATTTTTCTTTTAGATGGTTGACAGTTTGTTATTGTCATTTTTTCATTTGTACGATTCAGCTTTAGCGACCTCGGTTTGTGTAATAAATTAATAAATGGATCCTTTGTTAAAAGTAAACTTACCTGGTCTAACAAGATATCTGTGAGCCAATGCTCACTAGTAATGCCCCTGCTCTGAATAAGCAAAGTCGACATTTAACAGAAAGCTGGCATCCGATTGGTACAGAAATATATCGCACAATATGGCATGCCTAAACAAATAGTTTTTTTAAATTTCAAGCACCACGATGAATAGCTGCTGAGAAATCTTTGAGGAAAATTTGTTTGAAAATTTTGGCTAAAATAAACATAGTACTCATTTAACAAGAAGTTGACGTCCGATTGGTACAAAAATATATCCCACGATATGGCATTTCTTAACAAACACTGTGTAAAAATTTCAAGCATCTGCGATAAATAGCTGATGAGAAATCTTTGACGAAAATTTGTTTGAAAATTTTGGCTAAAAATAAACAGTCATTATTAAAAAACCAGAGCTTTCGGTCTTCGTACGAAAAAGCCTGAACCAATAAAAAAGAGGACGTATCTGTATGTCCAAATGAAGACACCGTTGGATGAGCAGTTCGTCCTATATAGATGTTATCAAACCTATAAGTGACTTCCACACAGATTGTTAGGGCCGAAATTCCCCCCGACTCTTGGATGGTAAATACGCCATTTTCTGCATTATAAACGTCCTCGTTGTTGGTCAACACGGTCTAAATTTGTAGCCGCTGTCACGGAAATCAGGAGGCTCTGGCATAAAAAGACGGGGTACCGGGAAACATATAGTATTTCTTTCATAAGTGACAGCATATATAACGCACGTATAGCACGTATTATCAGTTTTGCAAGGAAAGCTACGTTGTTTATTGAAATATATAACTTTTTCAATTATTTGTTTTATTTCATTGATAAATTCTTAGTTTTAAAAGCCCACCATGGTTATTTTAGTCGTAAAAACTGTTTAATCATTACAATTCTGAAATATAATTTTAAGATTCAATATGAATTTAATACTTTTCGAATGGACTTAATATACCATAATGGAACAAATGTGGACTGGATCCTTAAATGAGGAGTGCAGAGCCTTTGAAAGGACTTTTATAAGATATGTTCAAGTTTAAGATGCGGCAGTGACTGAGAAAGTTGTTTTTCTTTAACTCAACTGATTAATTAATCTCATATTTCATGGTTATATATACTAGGGGAAAAAGATACTGTGCATTATAAAATTTAGTATAATTTTTCTATATTTATTGTTTGTATTCATAAAATTTAAACAATTGATATTGTTATACTTTCATGTTAAATACTGAAATCTGATTGGTTTAGACGCAGTTTATAATCCGTTCTATTACCCTCAGCGTTAGCAACACACTAAGCAACGGGTAACATTACAAATTGTTACATGCGCGAAAATTATGCGCGTTATTCCTATGTTAAAGCAGTCTAGTTTTCTTTAGAATTAAGACATTCAGTATAATAGAATAAATAGTGCCTGTTTGGGAGGATAACAGTTGAAATTGACACCCCTCGAAAACCATTGTCAACCTCCGCTTCGCGTCGGTTGACAATGGCTTTCTCGGGGTGTCAATTTCAACTGTTACCTTCCCAAACAGGCACTATTAATATAATGACTAGAATGGTGGGTAATCGTCTGTGCGAGCAAAACATCAGACCAAGACGTCCAGCGGTGCACCCAGTACTGCTTCAACGTCATCTTATCGCCAGACTAGCGTGATGCACACGATATCTGCGATTCAGAATACAGGACAGGGCCAATATTCTGTTCACTGATGAATCCAGATTTCATTTGGATAGCAGTGACGGTCGTAGTAGGATGTAACGTCGCGTTGGGGATCGTTACCAGGACGCTTGTGTTGGGCAACGTCAACAATTTGGTGGAGGTAGCGTTATGGTGTGAGGTGGAATATCAACACGTGGAAGGACCCCTCTACAAATTGTCAATGGAAATCTAACCGGCGTACGCTATCAAGATGAAATTTTTCAGCGTCATGTGATACCCTTCATACAGAGACATCAAAATCACAGCACTCTGCAGCAAGACAACGCAAGGCCAGACGTTGCACGTGTAGTCAGGTACTTGTTTGTTCAACAGAATGTCGATGTTTTGCCATGGCCAGCTGTTTCCCCCGATTTGTCACCAATCGAGCACGTCTGGGATGAAATGGAAAGACGTTTACGCCGTTTACCAAATCAGCCAGTGACATTGGCTGATTTAGGCCAGGCTTAAACAACATCTGGAACAATATCCCTCCAGCATTTCTGAACACTTTAGTGGCATCAATGAGGCGTCGGTGTCAAGCATGCGTGAACGCATATGGTGGTCACACGCATTATTAATTTTGTTAATTCAATTTCAAATAACAGTGGCTTTCGAGTGTGCTGAAATTGACGTTATTCGACGTTGACATTTATGTGTTATGAGATGTTGTTACGAATACAAGTGTTAACAGTATTACAAAAATAAAATTTGTTCATTGTAATTTTAAAATGTTTTTTCATATATTAAATAAAGCACATTTATCCGCTAGTAAATTTGGGTATTACATAAAATGAAAGTCTGAGAATGGTAGACTTAAACTACTAAATGTGATCTTAACTGGGTACTTTGTCGATGATTAAATATGAAAAAGTATAATAAACATTTATCTGTAACTGAGCAGAGGTTTCCCAAATTGAATTCAAAACACGTTATACAGTATTCGTGTTTACATTATAGAGGTATTCACTGAGTAAAAGTGCAACCTAAGATTTGTTGGAACTGAAGACAAAAATGTTGCCTTCGGCCTTCCGTCCAACAAATCATATGTTGTATACCAATCAATAACCTTTCAATACATAACAACGAACTATTTATTTTTCTTAAAATTAAAATGATGATAGTTTCGTTTTAAAAAAACACATTCAAACTGTAATATGACGTAATCATCCGTCACGGATTTCGTCAGTTGTGCATAGAAAGCTACGTTGTTAACTGAAACACAAAGACATGTTCAATTATTGTGAAATTCAAATGCTCCTCTGTATGACTCTTATTTACCCAGAAACTTCTTTTCAAACAATTCTCATTTTATGGCCAAACATGATAAAAGAGGCGTCATAACTGTTCGGATATGTAGATTTTGTGACCCATTAATTGATTAATGTCTGTAGGCTTAAATGATGTATTTTAACTCTGTTCCAAGATATTTTTAAATATATTACAAGTTTGTGTTTAAAAATACTTCATACTTTGCAACTTTGTTTTGATTCTAGGTGAGCAGAAATTAGACCCCGATTAAGTGAAGCTTTTGACTACTTTTAAGATTAGGACTTTTAATGTTCTAACATTCGGAAGTAAAAATGAAACATTTTAGTGGTTATTGTTTATCGAATGGTCATATTATTTCCTCCTGCCTACTTGCTTTTTTATGATTGATTAAGTTCTAGCTCTCTGATTGGCTGATGAAAAATTGACAATAACAAACCGTCAACCATCTCATATATATATATATATATATATATATATATATATATATATATATATATATATATATATATATATGTAGATTAATAAAGCCTTGGTACAGCAAAAATACTTAAATAAATAAAACAGAATGCGACAGTCCAAATTAAATAAATTGTTTACTGTTAGCGCTTTCAGCCATGTCGGCTCTTCAGACAGTTATACAAAATTAAAGACGTTGTTTGTAACGTTGTCAATGACGTCGTGTTTTTAAAGTTCATTATGATGTCACAATGTACATCAAGGTAGCGATGGCGTGAACTTTATCAACGCCGTTAAGCAATGCATAGACATATAATACAATACATATAAAAATTATATATATGATAAATCTATTTTCGATTAAGTTTCGGGTTAAATATTTTAATAAAATAGTCCTCTTTTGTGGTTCGGGCGATTTCATTTGAATTCCACATTTTGTAAAACGGAAATATTTTAAATGTTCCCTTTCCGCACTTCGCAAAATGTTCCGAACATGGAGTGTTTCTCACTGTTTCGTCCTTTATTTGTTGTTTGTGGACTCTCACTCGGGCGTTGAGCTGGTTAGTCTGGCCAATATAATTTTCTCCACATGTTGGACAAGTCGCACAATATATCAAATTAGACGATTTGCAGTTCATTTGGGGCATTAGGTTTTAAAATTTGGCCGCTTTTTAATATTATTCCTTCTCCCTCCTGTATAAGGTCACATGTTCCACATCGGGGGTCGCCGCACTTTTTGATGGAAATAGTATTGCTGGACGAGAACTTTGCTTTGGAGAGAATTTTCCTCAGATTCGGCGCTTGTCGTCTGCTGTTTATGAAAGATGATTGGTTTAACAGTTTTTCCAATATTAGAACAATCAGAAAATATGAAGCGGATTATAAAATAGCGTAAATTGCCCCAACCCAGGTTATACGAGTATAACTTGGGTAGATATTGAGTTCATTCCTTATAATTTAATTTTCTGGAATTTGCTGTACAAATTGAGTCCGTTTTACTTTTAAAAATGATATAAATCTGTTCAAAATTCAAACGTAACGTCAAGTGAATTAGTACGTTGGTGCATTGTGACGTGTCTTGTGACGTGCAAACCAGGTTATACAAATTTAACTAAATTTTTCTATCCAATCAAATGCCGCGTTACAACCATAATTAAATTATATATATATAAAGCACAGGGAAATTCACTTTTGTTGGAGCTCCACCTCCTCCCCGACAGAGGCTTGTACTCACGACCTCTGGAACCAATTCTCAAAGCAGTGAGCGGCCACCGCGCCACTTACTCGGCCATCTCGGCAAGACAAAAATCTTGCGTTCGATGACGAATGGAACCTAGCGCGCTGGCCGTGCACTACACAGTCGCTTGAGAAACAGGTGGAATACAGTTAAACGACAATTTGAGAGGATCGGAACGATACACATTGCAAAGATACACACATATAGAATAAGTACAAACATTGCAATAACTCTCAAATTGACATATACCAGCTCCAACAAAAGTGAATTTCCCTGTGATTTAGATATATCTATATTATTCACTATGGACAGTGAATGGTAATCATAATTATTTGGTCACAATTTTTCTTTGCTAAAAAAGATGATAATTTTACTTCCCCGTTTTATTCAGAAGCAAAAGGTTATCCTCTCATCTTTATTAACATAGTTTATGACAACGAACTCTTAGACTTAATATTTGATAATTGCAGTCGGATACAGAGTTCTCAGCCTTAATACCAAATAACTGATCTCATTTCAAACTAAACCATATCAGTCACGTCTGCATATTTATCGAACAGTAAGAAAGAGTTCAATCTGAAGTTTCCAAGTATAATATTAGACATTTACAGCTAAACTGTATAAAGCAAATTCCAAATCCAGTTCGGAAATATGAAATTTCTCTGTTTATACTTGTACATCTGAACTGTATAAAGACAGTTCAAAAGTTGAAGTTAGGGTCAATTCATAAGCTGAGTTTGAAAAAAGCAGTGAAATAAAAAATGACCCCGGGTAATTTTACGACTTTTGGTCTCAATTTCCAATGTTAAAACCTACTCCAAGTTCAATATTTACGTTGAAAAAAAAAAAAAGAAGAAAAATCACCCCTAGATCAATTTTTACCGGGGTCAATATTCTTTGATACATCAGGAAGTATATTGTGGTGAGGACGCTTTGATTTTCTGGAGAAAAATAATAGCAAGAATAATTGTCTGAAAATTTATTACGATTTAACAATTTACGGAAGTTTTTTACTCGCAAACTTTCACCAGTGATATGTTTTTAACATATTCTGTAAACCCTGTTAAACATCTAGAATATATTTTACATTTTTATTCGCTTTTAGCGGAAAACCATACAAATACATTTAAAAGGTCTAAACTTTTTAAAATTTTGCAAAAATTTAACAGAAGCTTTCTCTCTGAAACAAATACATTACTGACACAAATGTTTTATTAAATACACATGTTGTTCTGAGACACATGTTCAGACGCATATTTTAAAAATCTACTGAAAAATTTGCACTACAACTCAAGCTCCCAAAGCAATCATAAAAGAAAAATCTGTTTCTCCATGTTCCCGTATAAAAGCCTAGCAGGAAGTTATATCCAAAGTCGACAATTTCAAAAGTGTTTTGAAGATATGATGTAACTTTCATTTATTTCCATAAAAGTGCAATTGTGCTTATCCTGGTTATAAAAGGCGAGGAATATATTTGCATCTATAAGTAAGTTAACTATCCTCGGAATGTCTTATGCAAATGGTGTAGTAGAAGTGTCGTTTCACAAGCAACATTAAAACGTCTATTTAATACAAATTTTCTGCAACTTCGCAGAAGATTTATCTCGTAACTGGTGAAAGACTTACTTTTTATCATAAATGCACACCACATTAATGACGTAGTTTAGAATTTTAATATCGTGATTAAGCTACGATAAAAACATATATAAATGATACGTAAAAACTTCATTTTACCGAAATCGTTAGATTTCTTTTTGGTTCAAATCAGATGTAAAGGTAAATGGCATTAAAATCAATAGGTATCATAACCATTTCTGACAAATATACTCACTTTGTCCGAGTTCTTTGTTTTGTAAGTGTTTGACCAGGTGTGTCAGTTCATTGATGACGTTTTTTATTTCTTTCAATATCTGGTTGTCATTTTCACAATCATTACTGGGCCACTCCTGAGAATGGTAGATGCGTTGTGCTCCCGAAAACATAACAAACAAGGCAACGAGAAGGAATGTTGTTGGTACGAATACCGAAGGTCTTTGTTTCATTGCTCACAACATATGATGTTTAACTGAAACCCAAAATGTACTATAGAAGATTGCGCACTGTGTGTGTCTTTGATGGAAAAAAAGTTTGATACCTAGAGCAAAACACGAATCGTATATAGGAACCAGCACACGCGTATATAAACCCATTTAGTTCATAACACATGATTGCATACTTTTTTACGCATTTCTTTGTATGTGCATTGAAATGTATATTTTTGTCATTTTTCTCCTGGCTTGGAATAAATGCAAAGAATTACATTACAACCAAGTAGCACTGCGATGTAAGACATACGTCCACGAAGGTATAAACCTCTACAGTGAATACATTTATGTTAAGATAGTTCGACACACCAAAATGTTGTTTTAAGTTTATCAGGTATTTAATTTCAAAATAAACAAATTTGCCAATGCACAACGAGGAAAAATCAAACGAAAATAAAACGGGAGAAGATATTTTCTTCTGTACAGTATAACACCGTATTTTAAATGACCATCGCTATCCAACCCTCTTAAGACAGATAAGTAAGTATGCCCGAGCAAATTTTCAACAACAATCACTCTTTATGAACCTAGTGATGCGTCGGAGGAAATCTTATTTATAACCTATTCACCGTCTTAGCAAAAAAACGAGAAAGACATTACAATTTGATAAAAACGAAGACCAGAAAAGAGTCAAAGATTGCACACGTGCATGACTTAACAAATGTCTAGATCTGGGATATTTGTAAGATTTTCTTTATACTTATTCAAATTGTTTCTCGATCCCAAACTCGATTAACCCTTCAGTTAAGACAATGTAGTGCAACACCTACAGTAACCACTTCAAGATATGATGACAATATTAATTCTGTAGGAATAACCCTTTTGCATGTTTTGTGTAAAGTTTGCGAAAAAGTCAAATATGCTATAGATTTTCAGATGGATACACGGAAAGACGCAGAGCAAAAGATTCACTAGAATAAACTTTTTACAAAATATGTAGAAGTTCAGACTACTGCACACGAAAATAAACAGAGAATGCAACAGTAGTTATTTTGGAAATGTGACTAATGGGAGAGATATTGTTTCGTTGGTTACTGACCGCCAACAAAAATATGTCTGTCCAGGCTGAGTCCCCTATGGACTTTAAAAATGCTCCCATTGCCACCGACAGTAGAGCACTATTCAGGTAAACAAAATTATGTTAAGGTCCAAATTTATTGTTTATTAGAAAGAACTATAATGAAAACTGCAATAGTATATACATTAATGTTGTACAGAAGTCGGTATTTTGCTACATGCTTCAAAGCGACAAACAAGTTGTGGGATATTAGTATAGCATTGAATCATGATTTTTTGAAGTATACACTCTCATAACTGCAGCGGTGTGTGCATACAAATTGAGTAACGCGCGTTAGCGCGTTATGAAAATGTGTATGCACACACCGCTGCAGTTATGAGAGTGTATACTTCAAAAAATCATGATTTAATGCTTATATTTACATTTTTTTAACTTCTTGCCTTGTCTGCAAATGTGATTCATACCTTAAAATAACTATCTTATCCTAAGGGTAAGTTAATATTAATGGAAGAGCCACAGTAACAGCCACAAGCGTGAACTTTGATTTTCGCTTGTGACGTTGCAGTTTACAGCGTTCAACGTTTGTGACGTCATAATAAAACTCGTCAATTTGACCTTTGACTACTTGTTGCATTTAGAGGCATTTGAAGATCACAGAATTTAATGGAAAAACACAGTAGAATGTAAATATATACATGTAATAGTGTCATTTTTGTCCGAGGCAAAATAGGAAATCTAATCTAATCTAACTTGCATCCTTTTCATTTAATTAGTTATTGAAATTTAAGATTTGTCAGATAACAAGCCATCATATATCAAAAATTTAGCTAAAACAAAAAGTAACCAGATATAGAAACATAATCTGAACTCGTATTGGTTTCAAAAGTGATGACGTCATCCTTCTGAAGACGTAAGATTGCGAGATTCGATCCGTTATCCTTGTACGAATGCTGTGATTTACTCGTGGCCGCTCTTCCAGCCTCTTTGCCATTCACCAGTAGCGTTGTTACAACCATTTCTTTAGCAATTGTATTCCAAAATACCAAGTATACACCGGATTTTGAAGTTCGGAATTCGGTGTCCGAGAGCGAATCTGTCAGGTCTATGTATTTCCGGGTAAAATTGGCAGGTGATGAAGATGTGGGGGAGTCAGAAGACGCCATAAATGTCGGTCTCGCCTTGCCTTAAATAGAAATCACACGTACACTGAATTATACTTATTTTCTTTACATCAATTTTTAAAAAGATGGAACTTTGTGTGTTCACTTTATGATACGGAAATGTAGTACAATAGACAAAATGCTTAGCATTATATATATAACTTAACCAGAACACGCGCACTATTATTACAAATACTCAAATATTACTTTTGGGATTACTTTATTTGCTCAGATTACTTTAAGTGTCTCTCGATGATGCAAGAAATTTTTCATTATTCCCATCTTCACTAGCCAAGGATTTTCGGTCCACTTTGCTCCCCATATACCCTTGGCGGATTTTATTATGTAAACTCGGTGATGTGGTGGCGCTATCTAGCGAGCAACTTGATAAACCTGCACTTACATGTATTAGACAAAGGAAAAGGGTAATACAATAATACTATTGATAAATGAATAATAAAGAGCATTGGAAGTACATGTATAATTATGATACATGTATTTACATTGTATATTACAGGTGTGATAAATAGATTTTTATTTAAATTTTTAGGATCTGTCAACATTTATGTATATAAGGAAATAAAGAACCTCAAGACAATATTCAGAGTGTTACAGGAACATAATTAACGATGTTATTAAATACGAATTCAGTTATAACCTAGGGAAAGCACGGGATGTTTTATTCATAGTGTTTTGTAAGAACCTGTACCGGGAGTGAAAAGTCGCCGATTGATATGAAAGCTTTTATGCCATGAAATCAGGTATCGTTGTCGTGAATATTGCGGACCAAGGAAATTAAATAAAACACAGCTCACTGAACCCTTAAAAACAATAATCATAAGCAGGAACGTATATACTAACGGGATAGGCAACTCGCTATGTTTACTTCCAATGCTATCACGCGAGCCTTGACAAGTTTGTAGAACTATGTTCATTCCCAGTAAAACATACAGGTTTGTTTTAAAGCTATCTGGTTAGACCATCGTCGGGGAGGCACTGTACTCGAGAACTTGTGTCTCACCTTGTTAAAAGCACCGAATGTTTTACCAAAGATCACACTTGTGTTTTCTTTTAAAGGTAAATCATTGGGAAAATGATTTTAACAATTAAGGGTACATGTTTAACAAATTAAATGAACGAATATTAAAGAGACACTACAGTTCATTTTGCGCAAATACCATGAAATAACATTTTTTCGGTAACTTGGATGCAAAGTTAAAAGAATGAACTTTGCAATAATAACGCTTTTTCAAATCAAAACATTCTCAATATATCGCTTATATAATTGATTTTAGTCGGATAACACTTTGAATATTGTTTGCCCAGCCTTTCGTTGAAAACCACATGAAAAGGATTTCACATAAGTTTCAGCTTTTCCAGCTGATAAGTTTTTAGGAAGAATATTTTTTAAAGAATTACTCTATGTATTCCTATGTAAAAATGTGACCCCCCCCCCGCCCATTAAGGCCGAACCCTAATTCCAGGGGTCATGATTTTCACAACGTTGAATTTATACTAACTGAAAATGCTGCCACACAAGTTTCAGCTTTCATGGCTGCAGGTTCTTTAGAAAAAGTTTTTAAAAAATTTATTAAAAAATCTCAATAATTCCTTATTTTCTCTCCTTGAAAATAAAGTTGGTCTTTAATTTTCACAAGTTTAAATTCCCTTTCTTTAAGGTCAAAATCTAGTAAATGATTTCAGTGTCTTTTTGGTGCTAGAACCATTATGACGTCATTATTGATTTCGATGAATCTTTTCCCGTATTTTACGGCTTTAAAGGAAATATGTAGAAAATAAAACAATATTTTGACATTCTATATTTAATCACGTAAAAAGTAATCCCGGTACCTATATTCAATTTGACATCATTTTAAAGAGGAGGTCAAGAGCTTGTTCAATGCCGTTTTTGGAGAGACTATAGGCATTCTAGATATATTTCATAAGTCAAAAAATGGACAAATGTCCGAGATTTGTTACTTTTTTCCTTCATATTTCATAGAAAATGTTTGTTTAAAACATGATTTTTCATTGAGTTTACCAAACAATTTTACCCCCGGTACACCATATGAAACAAAAATATTGTTATGAAGCATCATCGCGACAGAATTTATACCTTGAATTTCATAAACCTGTAGGCACCTTTCATTTACTAGATCTTGACCTTAAGAATGATTTTTGCCAAGTTCAGTTACGATCGGACCTGTTACTTTTAGAGAAAATGTTGAAAATGTGAAAAGTTTACAAAGAAACAGACACACAGAAAGACAGACGGACAACAGACAAAATGTGATCAGGAGAACTCACTTAAGCTTTTAGCTCAGGTAAACTTAAAATGGTTTCATAGTTGGAAATAATAAAATACCATTTGGTTGGATTAAGTGTACGCAGCATTGTTACATGGTTTTTCAATTTATCCTTTGGTACATGTGAACTAACTTGGTCCAATAAGCCATCCGGAAATAGAAGAACGGGTAGCTAAGAGAGTGCTGTTGGAGAAGGAATACCAGGGTAGTTTGTCGCCGTACGAAAAAGTCCCAACTAACAAAGAGGACGATGTGTCTTCATTTACATATGCCCACATCCTAGGAATGGTATGCATTTCCTCTATGAAGATACTATCAAACGTTCCCATGGTCTCAACAGAGATCGTCAGAGCCCAAATCCCTGTCTCTGGGATGGTGATAACGCCACTATCCGGGTTATATACATGTTCGTTGTCGGTCAACACGCTCTGGAATTTGTATCCACTGTCACGGGAAGCAGGAGCTTTCAAATGAGTAGAGGCTCTGGCATAGAAGGACGGGGTGTCTACAAAAACACAATTACATTTAAGTGTAAGCATAACCAAAAATTAATAATTTTGTTAAGGTACACGTTTACTCAGAATGAAAAAAAATTCCATTGATGATAATAAAAAACCATCTATTGTGTGCTAAAGACCTATCATCGTAGTCCTATTTTTCACTTTCAAAAAAGTGGATCAATGACCTACTTTTCGAGATAATGGCCATTGAATATTTTTCAATGTCCCTAAAAATTTTACACTATGATTGAAATTTTCTTCATTGTGCAAATAATACAAATTGCTAAACTCTTTTAAAAATGAAATACAGTTTATGATCGGCAGTGACACTAAACAGACACAAAGCATTAAGTTTTCATTCACAATTTTTATGAATATTCCAGTCCGAATTTTCTCTACCAGTTTTTAAATTTCTACCCTTTTTTGATTCAATTTACAAAAAACTGATGATGATAATATTAAACAATTATAGCATTAAACTAGGTATATTGACCTTACTCTGCAATCATAAAAGTTATAAGAGGTCAATATTTTTGTAGTGGGTGCAATTCGAATATCTAAACGAAAAAGTGAGATAAAACCAACAGAAAATATGCAAAATTGTGTTGTCTAACAAATAAAATCCTTACTTTAAATATTACAGCACTACCAAAAATATTTCAGTGAAAATCAAATCTGAAAAATTTTCGTCCGAATTTCCTCTAAAAAGTCCAACTTTATTTGAGCCTAATTCGATAATAAAGTAAAAACATCGAATGGTTTGTCAATACTTATTCATTTCATAAATACTTTTAGTGTTTAGAAACAATTTTACTCATGACATTGAACTTTATGACAATCCCAATTTGAAAACTCAAACCCTGAGTAAACGTCCTTAAAAAGGTTTTACGTGTATTCATACCGTGCTGTAGTTTCCAACCCGAAAATGTAGAAAATTCCTCTATAGCTGTTCCTTTGAGGATGACTCTGACCTTGTCACCGACAAGAAGGTCATACACGACGAACCCAGTGCTTGACCCTTTCGAGACGCTATCAGACCCCCGAGAGTATGTAGCTGTAGACCCCACCGATACGTCATTGACGAGGAGATCAGCTGTTGTTTGGTGATGCTGGCTGCTGGCAATGGTCCAAGAAAAGACGTAAGTTCCGCTTAATTGACATGTAAAGATACCCGATGTTTTATCATAAGCCGCTCCTTCATTGGTTTTCACATTGTTGAATCTGACGTAATTATCTGTCACTGATGACGTCAGTATTGCATAGAAAGCTATGTTGTTTACTGAAATACAAAGACGTTTTTAATCATTTATTAGGTTTTAATTTAAATATCCTTTATGGTTATTTAAGTCATCAAAGAAATTGATTTTTATTTGAAATGCTGAAAAATACTTTTAAGACTATATACGTCTGGATAAATTCAATACTCTTCGAATTTATTAAATGACCCATAATGGAATTAATATGGGTTGGTTTGTTTCTTCAAAGAGAAGTTTAGAGCCAATGACAGGAATTTTCATCAGATATGGTAAAAGAATGACATGTGGTAGTTGCGAGAAAAACTTTTTTTTTTTCAAATGCAGGAATTGTCAACTTCTAAACTCCAATTGTATGTAATTACATTAAATAAAACTATGTTGTTACCAAGTACGAATCTGTTTTCATAGATGTGGGTCATCACTATTTCTTGAATCTCCACACAATATTGAGGATGCCCACTGTTATACTGACTGCTTACGTTGTCAGGGCATGTCTGTCTATTTTTCTCCGTTTAACAGTGGTTGTATGTTTGCATTATCTAAGTTGTGTCAAAGGGATATAAATAGACAAACATACGCTCATTGTTGAAAGTAGAAAAATATGTTTCTTTTTACTTTCGCACTATCTTTATTCTAACGAAGGGTTTAGCCTTTTTTAATATTATCAGTGACCACGTAATTTCCCCATCCAGGTAACTTTGTGAATACTAAATTTTATGGGAAAGAGTGATCACATTATTTTCTGACAGTGTCGCATGACTCTGTCTATTAGTTTACTGCACATAAGCCACAAATCGGAAGCTGCGTGTAGAACACATGAAAAGAATGTACGCAAAAAAAAGAGTACAAAAAAGTTCATTTCAGTAAAATGTCTTTTTAGGCCCTTAAAGCATAATCCAAACTCTATCTTAGAAAACAAACAAATACTTTGATTGGTAAAAATATTCATTTGGAACGATTTTAGGTGTTAAGTAACTGAGTGCACATAACCCTTTCAGTTGGTGGGACGAGTTCATTAACCATTAGAGGGGTTGAAGGGTGAATTGTAAACCTCGTCCACCACAGTAAAGTTGAAAAGCGCTTAAAAAGTTTGATGTGATGGTGTGACGCATTTGGGCAGAAATCACACTTAAAGTATTCAAACCTGTGTCAAAGTCGTGCCTAAAGGTCATCAGAAAAGTCGAAGTAATTTCAGAGGAGAAGGACACCCTCCACGGCGTTCGCAAGTATATTTCGCGGAAGACAACTCTGAGCTAGAAGAGATGTTTGATCAATGCACAGTTCAAGATATGTGGACTGTAAGTGCACATAATTCAGAGACAACCGATGATTGGGAAGTTACATTTGACATTGGCAACAAGAAATCAACTTTGGACATTGACAGCGGTGCACATTTCAACATATTATCCAATACAAACGCAGAGAATTTTTCGTCAATTGTTCCAATCAGCGATGGTAACGTTATTATCATTGGTGTAGGTACCAAATGTAAATCATATGGACAAATTCGCCTACCATGGAAAGACAAGGACGCAGAAAGACTACTAGTTAGTTTCCAAGTGATTGATAATCCTCGACCCTGGCTGTCACTTGGTAGAAAAGACAGCATTCTATTTGGCCTGATTGCAAGAGTTAACGGCGTCAACGTTTGTACGGCTGCAGGAAAAATAAGTAAAGACTATCAGATGTCATTGGACAGGACATTGACAGCCTTACTGGCGAATACGAAATTAAAAAAAAAAATAGCACTAGCCATTCATGCACCTAGAGCTATTCCAGTTTCTATTTATGATCAAGTTAAATATGAGATTAACAATTTAGTTCGTTGTGGCATCATATCTTCAGAACAGAACCAACTCCATGGGTCAACAGTTTAGAACGTGTACGGAGGGAAAACGGGCCGCGTGCGAACTTGCATTGACCAATCATATCTCAACAAGGAGATCATGCATAAACATTATCCAATGATCAGTTTTGATGATATTGTGGCAAGATTGAATGGAAGCGAGTATTTTTCAACTTTGGATGCCAACACAGTTTACAATCAGATCAAGTTGTTTAAGAACAGCTCTATATTAATAACATTCAACACACCCTTCAGAAAATATCGATATCTTCCTAATCCAACGAGATTAAATTGTTATGGTGAAGTTTTTCAGAGGGATACGGTGATTCATTTTCACAGCATGGAGGGAGTAGAGATCGTGATATATTACATATTAGTTCACGGAAAGACCTTGGAAGAGCACACAGACCGATTAACAAAGGTTTTGAAAAAAAAACCTACACCATCGAATTTAAGCTAAACTTGTAAAACCGGAAGTTGACTACGTTGGCAATCATCTCAAAGAAGACGGCTTGAAACCATCAGCAGGCAGAATTTAAGCAATTCGGGAAATGAAGGACCCAGCCAAGAGAGAGAGAGAGAGAGAGAGAGAGAGAGAGAGAGAGAGAGAGAGAGAGAGAGAGAGAGAGAGAGAGAGAGAGAGAGATGATGATGATGGTGGCAGTAGTCTGGATGTTAAGGTTTCCACAAACTGGTGCATGGAAAGTCTAATGTGAAAGAAGACCGTTAAGAACCGGAAGCCATTTTTAAAAAAAATATTCATACAGCTCCAATGAGGATACAAAAAATGATGTTAAAATTACAGCATAACGAATTCAACCTCATCTACATTGAAGGTAAAGAAAATGGATTGGCAGTCAGTCTGAGCCAAATACCGTTAGAGAACTGTGACAAAAGGATGATAGACGATGAAAGGATGAGCATGAAACCTGAAACATTATTATATTAAACACTAGTTGAATCTACAAAAAAAGATCAATAACTTCAAATTCTAAAACAAGTTATTTGCCAAGGATGGCCAGGGAGGAAATGTGATGTACCACTTGAAGTCATGCCATTCTGGGACTTTCGTGATGAGCTATCTACTTACAATGGACTCATCTATCGTGTAGAGCGTACAGTTATACCGTTAGAATTAGTTCTCATCAAGGGATCCTCAAGAGTAAACAAAAAATCTGTTAGTTATCACAACATGTCACATAAGAGACAGTATAAATATTTATCTAGTTCTGAGCAAAGGTGTCTCAAAGTCAATTCAAAACACTTTATATAGTGTTTTTGCTTATATCATACAGGTATTTACTGGGTTAGCAGGTCTAGGCAACTTCCGTTTTTTCAGGATAGCTCTATTTCAAGATGGCAGCCAATTTGTTTTAACATATATGGAAATTCGCACTGCATCCTGGATGAAATTATTCCCCATTTTAGAGGATAGCATTGGTATATTTCAAAGGCTTCCTGCATATCTTTAATGAAAAATTGTACCACACCATATGGAATTTTAATGTTAATGAAATAAACTAATGATTGTAGGCAGCGATTTAAAATTCTATGTATAGTATTTTTACAATATTTTCACAATATACTTTAAAAGTGTTTACCACAGCTGCCCAGTTTTACATGTGACAGAGACTATTTATAACTGTTTCATTTAAATAAAATCACAAAATGGATATATTCTTCCTCTTTCAAACATATTTGAATTAATTCATCTTGATCAGCATGGTACATGTACACAGTACTTGTAAATGTTTGCATATCTTTGGAACCTTGTAACTCTTATTTCCTAAATAATTTAAACATTAATATAAAAAACGCATCCCTCAGCAAAAAAACACGTTGTCAAATTGAATCATCAAAATAATATCATTTATGAATATAAATGCTGAATGTTAAAAAACAATCAAAAAGTCTTCGTTTAAATTTAACTTTTCTCTAACAACATCTCTACAATTATTTCAACTTGAATATTTACCAAATATCATCAATTATGATAATTAATGACGGCTTACATGTAATAAGTTGATTTTTTTATTGTCTGATGATAACATTTTATGGCCTATTTAATTATCTTTGTATAAACAGAGTCTTGCATGTGTAAATATCAACCGGGGGGGGGGGGGGGCGCAAGCATCTATCCTCCAATTTTTGGAGGATAAAATTTATCCTTCAAAAACGGAGGTTGCCTATACCTGGTTAGAGGACAACCTAAGATTTGTTGGAAATGACACAAATGTTGTCATCAATTCAAAGTCAAACAAATCATACCTTGCTCGATTCCCAGTCAATCACTGTTTTTCTAGATTCTTCACTTCAAATGTAAACTTGAAAAAATTAGAGAAACAACCAGCTATCATCTGGCACAGGGGAAGGCGGGTTAACATCAAGACCCGTTGAATTAGCAATAACTGTTTTGTTGGACTTTTAGTAGTAGAAACGATACATAATGTTATTAACACAGGTTTAACAATAAGTCTGTGTTAGATTAATGTAATATTAATAGTACTTATTATTTGTTTTCAGCATAAAATATTTATTATTGAAATCAAAGGCTTTTAAATTCACCTTAGTCCCATTGATTTGAGCATATAACTACATTCATCCCTCGCCAAGGAGTTACATCGTGTGTGGAGAATACTAAGCGGCTATATAATACTTTACGTGTTGTTCTTTTTCCTTATGACACATACATTCATCAACTTCCTTTATAAAATTGCTTTATATCTAATAATTTTCATTTTGCCAGGTATATGCATATGTTACCGTGTTGGTATTACCAGGTATATGCATCGTGTTTTGTGTGTACATGAAACAGCTGTCGCATTTAACATAGAGTTTTCAAAAACAAGATTCTGGAATTATTTTACATCATTAGCTTATATCAATGATCTGACTTTTCTGTGCGAGAAATGTTTTAATGTCCTTGTGTAATATATAAGCAAACAAATAAGTCACACCAGAGGAAATAGTGAAAACTGTTTAAAAATCGATTGACTTGGGACACTGGATACTTGCTTGAAGATGAAAAAACCTCTCGGTATATACAAGCCAAATGGCAAGTTAAGGAGGCTGCATGGCCAACAAAGTAAATATCAAATCTACCTGAAACTTTAATATAAAATTGGTTTATCTATTAACTATTAATTAGAAATGTACATTTTCACTCAATTTAGCTTTTTTCTATTGGTGTATTTTTATCTTTTTATATAAAACTCTTCTTCTTCTTCTTCTTCTTCTAAAGGAGATAAATACAGTTTAAAATCACCACGCCCATCGAGCCCTCTTAAATACAACGTCGTATATTTATGGTTTCATTCTTAGTTTTTTAATCAACTTTTACCAATAATTTATGGTAATCTTTAAGTCCATTTAAATAAGTAATGTTTCGTATTTGTCACAAAAGTTAAAGTGTTACGTATAGTAAGAGGATTTAGTCAACCATCAACTTTGACATCAGTTTTATAAACAAATGGATCTCATACATAGCAGCAGTAACATCATTGACTTAGTTTATCATT
Source organism: Magallana angulata (assembly GCF_025612915.1). Taxonomy (NCBI): domain Eukaryota; kingdom Metazoa; phylum Mollusca; class Bivalvia; order Ostreida; family Ostreidae; genus Magallana; species Magallana angulata. Next base: position 1,076,705 of record NC_069118.1, read on the forward strand.
ACATGTACATCAAATTAAACTTTACCATCATAGCAATACTACGATGCTCATCAAACTACTGAACATACCTTAAATATTCATATTAAAATACAATTATCAAAATATTCAAATCAAAATACGAATATTCGATATGTAAGAATACTTTTGCACATGCTTAAAAAACCAGGCTAACTGCATTTTTGCAGAAATAAAATGATTTATCTTTGATTGTCCACATTGGATTTAAAGATGTAAAGTGAAATAACTTAAATAATTAAATTTTCATAAACATTTCTGACAAATATACTCACCCAGTCCTAGTTCCTTTTTCTGTAACTGTGTGACTAGGTGTGTCAGTTCATTGAGGTCCCTCCTGATCTCTCTGAGAATCTGGTGATTATTGTCACACTTAGACCACTCGTTCTGAGGATTGTAGATGGGCTGTGCTCCAGTGAAAATCACAAGAAAACCAGTAAGTATGAATATTGGTCGTACGTATGCCATTCGTCTTTGTTCCATTGCTTACAAAAGGTGGACTACTTGGATTCATATCTTAACTCTGTTTATGGAGGATCACGCACTGTTTTTGTCAATTTATAGTGTATAATGATTTTACTTCCTTTTTTGTTTATCTAATTGTATTGAATTGAATGTATATAAGGGAGAGTATCTGAACTAATTATTGCAAAGCTCATATTATCTATGAAGGATAATTGCTAATTACTTCATTCTGCTGTCTTCGACATTCACTATGTTCATGTTTAACTCTGAAGCAGCCCCCACAAAGTTTGTTCCTCTATCTGATCTAAATTCTGAAACTGCACCACGCATTGCAATGAACCGTCTCATGGCGTTATGAATGAGGAAGAGGTCATTTCCTCAATGACCTCAATGTGGACCGCTCTGCTGTACAGACAAGTGAATAATACAGCCCAGCGTTTTGAATGTGCGCTGCCCCCTCTTGTACGTCTTGTGATGATAGTCCAGGGTCCAAACACATCTACCCCTACAAAGGTGAAGGGTGGTGACTTTGTGAGTCGGTCTTTAGGAAGATCTGCCATCTTCTGATTAAGTGGCTTTCCTCTCATCTTGCGGCACGTAACACAATGATGAATGATAGATGACACTAGGTGTTTCCCTCCAGTAATCCATAGTCCTTCACTCCTTATAGCACCTTCTGTATGATGACGCCCTTGATGGTAAATTTTCTCATGATGATGGCGAACTAATAACCGAGCGATATGACTCTGGCCAGGTATCAGGATAGGTGTCTTTTCACAGACAGGTAAGTCACATAAATTGATACGTCCACCAACTCGCAGCAAGCCATCATCTAGGTATGGAGACAAAGCTAGAATTGTGCTGTCTCTTGGCAGTGGTCTACCAGCATGTAATGCATTTATTTCTTTCTGATAAAACTGTTTTTGAGTCTCTTTGATGATCAACAATTCTGAATCTAGACGAGATATTTCATTTCCTTTCTTACTGAGTCTTCTCTTGATAAGTGTTATGGCACGCACTAGACTCGACCAACTCCCAAAGCGGTTAAAGCGAGAAATGCCTAAAGTTGACTTGGATGATATGGTCTTTAGAGTCACTATCTCTGCCCGTATCTCTGTATCTTTATCTGGATCTACCAAAAAGAACTTCTCATTATTGTGATTTCTTAAGTTTCCTCTGAGGAAGTCTGGCCCATTTAACCATAAACTATCACAAAGTTGTTCTGGCAAAAGTCCACGAGTTCCCTGGTCCGCCGGGTTTTCTTCTGTAGCTACATAATTCCACTGATGTGGAGAGGAACTCTTTCGTATCCTGGATACACGGTTGCATACATAAACATAGAACCGTCTGCGTTCATTGGATAGATACCCCAGTACCACTTTGCTGTCAGAGTAATACTTGATGTCCTCTAAAGGAAGGTCGAGCTCCCTAGATAGCATCTCCCCAAGCTCTACAGCTAGGACTGCCGCACAAAGCTCCAATCTTGGAATCGTATGTCGACTTTTTGGTGCAACTTTACATTTCCCAAATACGAAACCTACGGATATCTTCTCTGAAGTCACACCCCGAAGGTAGGCACAGGCACTCACTGCCTTTTCAGAGGCATCGCAAAAGATGTGAAGTGTCTTGAGGACGCACATTTGGTATGATACAGAAAGTAGCCACCGTGGAATATGCACACCGTTAAGTCTTTTGAGTTGTTCTAACCAAAGTTTCCATGCACCCATGATAGTTGTAGGTAAGGGATCATCCCAACTTTCAATCCCAGTGAAAGCTTGTCTCATGATGAATCGTCCATTTAGAATAATGGGCGCAATGAAGCCGAGTGGATCAAATAAACCATTTACAGTTGACAGCAATCCTCTCTTGGTGAATGGCTTCAGCTCCTCCGAGGCTTTGTAGATGAAGGTATCTGTAGCAAGGTCCCAACTCAAACCTAAGCTGTGGTGTATAGGCAGATCATCTCGATCTAGATCAAGCTGTTCCATGGATTTTGCTAGATCTGCAGTTGAAAACTGTTGCATGACTTCTTCACTATTCGATGCAATCTTGTGGAGTTTCAAATTTCCACCTTCCAGGAGTGTCTTCTGTGTTTGCTTTAGAACATTAACTGCTTCACTCACACTGGGAAATGATGCCAAACCATCATCAACGTAAAAATTTCTGGTAACAAACTGTTTCACCACTTCACTACAGTCATCTCTTACACAATGTCGAAGGCCGTATGTGGCAACTGCTGGGGAGGGTCTGTTGCCAAACACATGAACGCACATTCGGTACTCTAGAAGTTCTTGCGCTGGGTCGTTGTTTTGATGCCAGAAGAAACGGAGGTAATCTCGGTGAGGTTCTGCCACACGAAAACGGAAAAACATTTGCTGAATGTCTGCAATCACGGCTATGGGCTCCTTCCTGAATCTCATGAGCACTCCATCAAGACGATTCATTAAGTCTGGTCCCAACATCAACACATCATTCAAGGAAATGCCATCGTGTTTGCAGGAAGAGTCGAATACCACTCGTATTTTGTCCTTCTTCTTAGGGTGGTACACCCCAAATATGGGCAAGTACCAGCACTCCTGTCCGGGTTGAACAGGAGGCGCATCTCGGCATGACCAGAGTCAAAAATGCCCTGCATGAAACTCACAAAGTGTTCTTGTTTTGTTGTGTTTCGACGAAGGCTCCCTTGAAGCATGAGTGCTCGTTTCAATGCCATTGATCTGTTGTTTGGCAAGATTTCTCGGGTTTCCCGGAAAGGTAGCGGAGCAGTCCAATTTCCGGTTGAATTTTTGGTGAAGGCTTTATCCATCAGTTCAATGAATTGGTTATCTTCAATAGATTGTCCTAAATCATTGTCGTTTGCTTGGCGTCTGAAAATGGGATCATCATCTAATTTGAGTGATATATTGTATTCACATTTGTCGAATACACTAACTCTGCCACTTTGATGCACAGTCGTCTTCAAGACGTTCACATGTACACTAGCAGGTGGATGGAGGTTTCCAAGACAAACGTTTCCGATGAGAACCCATCCCAGGGCTAGCTTCTGGGCAAAAGGAGTTCCTCGTGGTCCTGTACGTTGATCTTCAATGTGGTGAGCCTCTGGTAGATCTCGACCAATCAACAGTAGAACTTGTGCTTTTTGGTTAAGCGGGGGAATATCTACCCCACTAAGGTGTGAATGAAATTTAACAATATCTGGTGTTGGAATTTCACTTTCCTCCTCTGGAATTTGTTCGCACTCTGTAACCCGTGGCAGCAGTAATCTACAGGAACCATTGTTTGACTCCACCACTAGTCCAGAAGCCTGCCTCCCACTTCGTTGAAGGGTGCCGGCACATGACTTCAACGAGTATGTTGTAACTGAAGACATTGGAAGTGTATGGGTACTCTGATCGTCTATCAATGCGTATACACTCAGTGATTTTTCAGGCTGATTCACGGGATATACTCTGACTAGAATAGTCTTGGAACAAGACCTCCCTGTAAAGTCTTTGCCACACAGTTCTGTACAACATGAACTCAGGTTAGTCCTGGATTCCTCCCCGTCATAATGTGATCTGGGTGTAGAGTCTGACTTGTTGGATTCCTCCCCGCCATAATGTGACCTACGTGTAACACCTGGTCTCTTGGTGGACATGTCACTGACGTGTAGTGCTGCAGGATGATTTCTGTTTCCACAAATATCACATTTCACAAATGCACTACAACCTGTATAAGTGTGTGTGGTTGAATCACAACATTTAAAACAGAAGTTGTAGTCTTTCAGAAGTTTCTTACGTTCGTTAAGAGTCAGCTTTTGGAATGTCTTATACTGATTGAGCTTATGCCGGGACACGTGTAAAAAACAGTTGTTTCCCATGTTGATATTGGAATCTTCTTGCGATGTGTTTACAGCTGTTTTCTTCACCTGAACATTGTTTTTCTTAAAAGAGTCTCTGTGTCGAAAATCATTCACAAAGTTTGAACGATTTGAACAGTTGGTACTGGTTTCGCATGTTTCTTGATAATTAAAGCTGGGATCATTCCGGATACGGCTCATTTCAGTCACGAATTGTACAAGGTAGGTAAATGGTGGGTATGTCACCCCGTTTTGTAAATTGTAATTGGTTTCACGTGTCGTCCACTTCTCCTGCAAGTTAATTGGAAGTTTTGCAACAATTGGGCGCATGCCAGTGGACGAATCTAGATATGCAAGGGATCGGTTGAGGGTAGGATCCTCCATCCGCAGCTGCACTTCACTTAACAAATCTGCCAATTCAAATAGTTTCTTGCTGTCCTTACCGGTCAATTTTGGGAATTCTGACAATCTTGATTTTATAGATGATTCAAGTAGGACTGGGCTTCCATATCGGTCATCCAAGCGACTCCACAACTTCTCCAGAGCTTTCTGTGGGTTGTTGAGATTAGCAGTTCGTATGCTCACAGCATGTTTTCTAGAGTCAGGTCCCAGGTAGTGGATCAGTAAATTCAGTTCTTCTCTTGGATTGGCATTCAATTCTTGGGTAAGTACCTCAAAGCTATCCTTCCATGACTGATAAGTTTCAGGACGATCATCAAAGGTGACCAATGACCAACGCAGAAGATCTTTCTTATTCATGTAGTAATGCAGGTTGTGGTGCTTCCGGCTGTGAAGGTTGTGATGGCTGCGATGATGCTGGTTGTGATGATTTTACTTGTGATAGTTTCGGCTGTGCAGGGCTACTATGGTTTGTTGGCTGAAAAGTAGGAGCATATGCGTTCAACGAGCTTGTGATTGGTGGTCGAGTTCGCTCCGTGGATGGCATAACTTGATCTTCACGCTTAGTACACGTCCTAGTAGTTGCACCAGTCTTGGTGTCAGTGTGCTGTTGTACACTGAACACAGGAGGAACACTTCCTGTTTGTGTGTCGGTATTGTTAGAACGCTGTTGTACACTGAACACAGGAGGAACACTTCCTGTTTGTGTGTCGGTATTGTTAGAACGCTGTTGTACACTGAACACAGGAGGAACACTTCCTGTTTGTGTGTCGGTATTGTTAGAACGCTGTTGTACACTGAACACAGGAGGAACACTTCCTGTTTGTGTGTTGGTGTTGTTAGAACGCTGTTGTACACTGAACACAGGAGGAACACTTCCTGTTTGTGTGTCGGTGTTGTCATTCTCCATAAGTTGAGAACAAAAGTATTTGGTGAGAATATCACTGTTGTTGTTATCATCACACACGGAGTCTTCATCCCAGAGATCTAATTCCTCTTTCATTCCAAGGTACTCCGCATCGGCTACAGCAGCTTCTTTTCTGACTGACAGAACGTCCATCTTTGCCTTTAACATAGCTTCTTGTTCTGCAAACATAAGTTTTACTTTGGCTGCTTCTCGCTTAGCTCGTTGTCGTCCGAGGAGAAATGCCACACTTGATGACTTGCTTGAAGATCTTGCAGATTTAAAGCTGTTGGATTTTGTTTTTGGTTCGCGAACTCTGTGAACACTATCCATTTTCTTAACAAATTGTTCTACACGTTGAGCATATGTGGCTTTAATGAGCGTAAGACCTGCCTGTTCGCGTGCACTGTCGTCTGTGTTGTGTCTGATGAGGAAGTTCAGAAAATCAGAACTTAAATTTTCATATGTCTTATAGACTTCAAAGTAGTTCAATATCTGTTTCCTCACATATAGTTGTGTTAAGTAAACTGTCAAGATCTTTTCCAACTCTTGTTAGTTTTGCTGATAGATGGTCCACTCGAGACTGATAAAACATCAATCCTTTTTCGGACAAGGTTCTGTGTTCTCTTGTTGTCACCCCTTCACATGTGTCTGTAAGCTCTTGCTCTTGCTCCATGGACTGTGGAGTGGACATGGTAGGTGTTAAGTCATCCTCTGTTGGCTGTGACATTATGCTGAATTGCACCAGATTTCTTACTGTAAAGCCTTGTGGTCTGACACTGCTTTATTTCTTGATATGCATACATATAGTATATGTATATACTAGTAGACTAATAAGAAATCTATGCGGGACTATAACAGCATAAAATATATGCAATTTGGAGTGGGCGCCATGCCGTGTAGAACATTACAAATACGGAAATGCTACTAAAATGCAAAATGGTAACGGATTCAATCCGGAATTGAAATTTCTGAAAAAATAAAGGGGAACAACTCTATGTTGTAACAATACAAGCACTCTTAAAAAATATTTGTGTCTCTTCCGTCAAAACATTGCAAAAAAGAGAAATGTCTGTCAACATTTTTGTATAATTTGTTTTCTAAAGTTCAACGTTTTCAAAGAGTTATCTCTCTTAATCAAATAGTGTTCCTTCCTTTCATTATCTAGAGTTATCTTTCATTTTTAATTTAGAGTGTTAATTTTCCACTTTCTGTTGATTCCTTGTGTGACCCACACAAGGACATTCACCTTCCAGTCATTTTAATTCTTATGCTGCCACCCACTGTAAGTTAACCTGTATTTTGATTTAATTCTTTCGCGAATATTCGTTCATATGTACCTGTTCTGTTTGATATATTTATATTTGCAATAATAAGAAAACAAACTATTTTCTCTAAAAAGTATGGAATACCTTTACTGTCATAATAATCATGTTCAGAGAAACGTACGTTTGTCACAATTTTCTTTGGAAACCCATTTGTATCAAAACTTCATTTTTTGGATCTTATATTAAATTTGAATCTCTTTATCATAAGCTTATTTAATATTCAGATTTCATAGTGTCACGTTTTTGTTGCCTTTATGTACATTGTTAATGATTTGTAGAATTTATGAGTAATTCATATTTTGTTTCTTGTTCCAGTTTTTTACCACTATGATACCATATACAATATACCTTTATTGTGTTTGTTTAACTATCTGCAAGATAAAGCTTACCTTTACTTACATTATGCAATGAAAAATAAAAAGCATTATAAGAAAAAAAAATGTAAACATAAATTGGATTAACATAAAAAAGTTGCATATTTATGTCTAATTTATAAAGGGAAATATTTAAATTTTTTCAACATTCAATAATGGTCAGAAAAACTCTCGTGATTGTGTATTTTGAAACCTGAAAAGGTAGATATAGAAAATTGATAAATGTTTTAGTGCAAACAATGTATACAAGAGCTTAAAAAATTGGTGGCACCGAATGCACATAACAATTACCTAAAAACATATGTAAAATAAGGTCAGGCTATCTTCGTGCTTTTCAAAATTTTGAAATTATTTGATAATATTAAAATCTATGGATTCACGGGTACAAATATTTTTTACCCAAGCTCAATTATCGCCGACTTTTCAAGAACATTACTATTTGTTGTGTTTATCATGAAATTTTGCATCACAATTTACGCCACAAAAGAGCTATTTTCGACAGATTTCACTTTAACGAGGCCGAGTACAGAACGAGTACGCACGCTTTCGCGCAGCGTTTCATTTGTATTGTGACGTCATCTTTTTGCTTGTTTGACGCCATGGCGTGATAGTTTTATCTGCAGATATTCAGCGAAATTTGTTGAAAATGGCTCGTTTAATGCGTAAAATTAATGTTATATTGTGGAATAAACATAACTGTCTCGAAGTATAAGCTATATTTGGGCTCGGGTCGAAAAAGTGAAGAGGGTTCAGCAGGCCAAACCCTCTGTCACGTTTTCTTAACCCGCCTAAATATAGCTTAATTCATATATTTCAAGACAGTAACCATGTATTTTATATTAATGACCCTTAATATGTGATGTTATATATTTTTTTATTACTTAAATATGTCTGAAGGCTTTAATAATACTATAAAGATCACCTTTTCCGCCTTTGTCAAATAAAAAATAGCCATTATCTGACAAAACTGGGAAATTGGGCATACAAAAATCAACTTTGATAAGACCCCTGAAACAAACCAGGAGGTAAAAGGTTTTTTTTGTTTGACCATTTGATGCCTTTTAGCAATAACTTTAATATGTAGAACAGAAAAAGAAATCCCTAGGGCAGAAGTTTAAAAAAATGTGCAAAATTGATATATTTCAAGCGAAATCCCATAGGGTCCTATGTTAAAGATTACCAAACTTTGAGATGACCCCCTAAACAAACGGTGTGGTAAATGTCTTATTTTTTAATCTTAAAATAATAATTATATCAGTAGAAATTCAGGTAAAAAATTTCATTAAAAAATCTAGGGCAGAACTAATTAGACCCGGCCTCGTTAAATCTCCAGTTGAAACCATGACGCCACGGCGTAAACGAGGCAAAAATATGACGTAACAATGCATTAAAACGACATATTATCACACGAGGTATATTTGGGCATTGACTGAATATAGCTTTGGTTTATTGGGTTACTTATATTTGGCCAATACAAGGGGTAGCTGCAGGGTAACACCCCTTTCCTCATATCCCCTTTGTTATGATCTACATCTCATGAGTTTATAACATATTAATATCAAAAAATCAATTACAGTGTTTAAATGCAAAAATCCCAATGTGCATTTTTAATATTTTTGAATAAATTGCTAGACATGTGACACTTTTTAAGCAAGCCGAAAAAAATGTGGACAGTTACTAATTAAAACTTTCAATACTGGTCTTTCAGTACTCTCATTGCTCCGAATTTCTCCCCCCCCCCCATTTATTCCAATTTCATTAATGTTGCAATATCCTGTTTTATATTATATTATGAGTGTATTTTTATATTATGTACTTATTATACTGTTATACTTCTATAACTTAGATATACTTGATTTATAAGATGTAACTTTGATCCTTGGGGAGAGGACTTACGTTGGCACTGTCTGATGTCCGGTTCTTTTATGTATCCATTTGCATTATAAAATATTTGTTATATTAAAAATTAAATGTGTACCCCTTGCGAAAACTATTGGAAATAAAATTTTGTAGAAATAAGAACTGGACACTCAAAATAGAGTATAAACATTGGTCTAAACTATACCAACTAATGTTTTTTGTGCAAACTTTTGTAATTATGTACGCTTTGCCGGCTTTACATATTAGAATACAATGCATGCAAATGCGATCCAATGTCAATATTTTACCGCTATAATCTCAAAATTCAGTAGTCCTTATGGAAATGGTTCTGTAAAAACATATTTTGTTTCAGTTTTCTGCTTAGATCTATCGATAATGTTGGAGACCTTTTAAACATTAATTAATTCATGATTTATTCAATACCGAAAAGCGTATGTCTTTAAAATCTAAATGGTTTTAGTAAACGAATAAAAAGGAACATTAAAGGACAGGATGAATGACCATCTTTAAGTCCTCCTTAAAGATAGCTTAAAGGTGTTTAAAGGTAGCTTAAAGACGATCTTTAAGCCACCTTTAAGCTACCTTTAAGCTATATGTATTGCTTAAAGGTGGCTTAAAGAAAGCGTAAAGATGGCTTAAAGTCAGCTTAAAGACTATCTTTAAGTCACCTTTAAGCCACCTTTAAGGACAACTTATAGGTCCTTAATGTTCAGACTTCTTTAAGCCACCTTTAAGCCACCTTTAAGCTACCTTTAAGCCACCTTTAAGCCATTAAAAAAAAAATTAATTCAATGTTGTGCTTAATTTCCAACAAAATGTATTAACTTTATGAAAGAAAAAGTATTAAAACGGTTTTTGTTCTAGAAAGAAAAATGAAAAAAAAACACAAAAAAAACCAGCCACGGCGAGAATTGAACCCGGGACCCTTAGTTTACTAGCATCACCACACATCCTCTGCGCCACGGCAACTTACATTTATGTAAGCGTTTTTATATCCTATATATCAGTGGATATTGAATCACTGTATTGAATGTGTTTACTTGAAAAGATTGTGACAAACCATTCAGTTTGTAACAATCAATTATATCTAATTTATAAATTACATGCATGCATGTATTTAGAATGAAATACGGAACTTGGTCTTCAGTGAACAAAAATATATATTACCTAAATGGAAACCGTTAGGTTCACTATAGTAGGCTTTCTGACATGTAGTTAATAAATTTAAACCGAGTAGATATAGGTTCATCTTATTTATAGCTATAAAAATGTAAGAAAGAAAATGAAATCATTTCTTTAATTAAATGCATTGATACTATTAGGGTATTTGTTCAATTTCCCACAATTTCCAGGTTTTCATGATCGCGGTGCCGTTCCAATATGTTTAAATATTTACATGTAATTGTATGTACATGATTTATAAACTATCAATTCTATAACAAACAAAATTACCAATTACCGGTGACGTATTTACTGCATGTGGCAATTGCAAATGACTTGTACATACAATTGTATGATGTGCCAGGCCGGGTATATTTGACATATTTACCCTTATACATATATTTAAATAATCAACCCCTATTTATGATCACCGGTAAATTAATTAATTAGCCTCAAGATTTTACTCTTACATACATGTATCGTTAATTTGTAGACGTAACATCTTTGAAACCCAGAGCTAGGAAATAATACTTTGAAAATGAATTACAAATGTAAATTAACTTTTATTCACTAGACTTATCGTATACTCGTACATACTAAAATTCAACGCCTTTAGAAACCCTGACGTGCACCTGGGCACACGACACACCTGTTGTGTATATCTTGTATATTCTGTGTTAGTTCCAGGGGTTTTCTTAAGTTGGACAAACAGTAGACTTTAATTAGATATACACAAACCTGCACCTGGGCACACGACACAACTGTTGTGTATATCTTGCATATTCTGTGTTAGGTCCAGGGGTTTTTTTTAAGTTGTACAAACAATAGACTCTAATTAGATATACACAAACGAACAAAACTATGTCTAGACAAACAAAGCAGTAATATCCTGCCCGATATAACAAAGGCAGTTGAGAGTCTTTTCATCTTTAACATGTATCTAGCAGATCTAGAGTTAGAAATAATGAAAATTGAAAAAAAAAATACAAACCTTAAACCGATTAACAAATTAAATCATGCATTTTTGGTTCATTATCTTTATTTTGTTTAATAACCGGATGAACTGAGAGAGAGAGAGAGAGAGAGAGAGAGAGAGAGAGAGAGAGAGAGAGAGAGAGAGAGAGAGTGAGAGAGAGAGAAAGAGAGAGAGAGAGATTTTTCACCGATTAATTTATAATAGGAAACAAACATACTTTAATTAGTTTTATGCACATATTAAGATACAGAGACTGCGCTAATCCCTACAATAATTTTGAAACCCCCAAAAAATTATAAATAATTTTTTAACGGCAATCTGTGTCCATCGGAGCGGTGCTGATGATAGCGATCTGTGGAGCGACGATTAAAACCGCCTGGAACACCCTCCCCCCTTCCTTCGAAATTATATTATCACTCGGATGACCCCTTCCATCTCTATAAAAGAGCTTTTGCATTTAATATATGTGTTTATTGTTCAGCTTGAACAATATTGACTTAAAGGCAACTTAAAGACAGTGTAAAGGCAGTGTAAAGAGAGCGTAAATGCCACTTAAAGATGCTTAAAGGTGGCTTAATGGTGGCTTAAAGAAGTTTGGACATTAAGGACCTATAAGCACTTGCTTAAAGGTGACTTAAAGGCGGCTTAAAGGTCGTATAGCCTTTAAGCTCCTTTAAGTCACCTTTAAGCCACCTTTAAGGACTTGCTTAAAGGTGGTTTTTCGTCCTGTGTATAATCATAGGCCTGATAGTTATTTTTAATCGTGCTGGGTAAACTATGCATTGGGGAACAGTGTGATATTAGGCAATTTACAGCATTTTAATTCCTTACGTCCTATTATAAGGATTTTGATGCAATGTTTATTAATTTATTATGTAATTGTTAATAATACGAAGGTGTATGGATCAGTAAGCTACCGATATAATACTTAGTACAAAACAAATCCCTACTCAAAATTATGAAAGAATTTAATTTCTATATTCACATTCACTTTTGCGATCTTCGACTTACTAGTTATCACCTTTACGATGGTGAAGCTAAGCATACTACCGGATTGTGACGTAATGCAATATACTCGAACTTATTTAAAGAGACTTAAATATGATTTGAGCTCCTAATTTTCAAATGTAAAATGTAAATGTAAGTTTGCTATTGTTTTATGTCTATAGAATTATTAATATGGGTACTGTTAATGCGTCTTCAAAATTTGAACGCGAATAGTAAGTTGTTTGCAAGATACAGAGTTTAAAATTCTCTGTTTTGTCATTGTTTACAAATCTGTTGTATTAGTATGCGTTTCAATTAAATGGTGCTTTTTTTGTTGATAATATTATATAATAAACACAATGAATTAATTCTTCTTCTTTGACAATTTGTCAATTTGTCAAATAACTGCTAATTTCTTTACTTTACATTATTTGTAAACAAATATAAGAATCGAGCTTTGTTTACATAAAAAATGCATTCTTAATTTTGTATCTTACTTGTTACTTGATTTCTAATATAATTTTGGTCAATCATTCAAAATGCACAAGTAAACCATTTTATGCATAAAAAAAATAAAAACTAAAATGTTCATCACAAATCGTGTCAGGGTCCTTTAAATACATATACCTTAAGGATGGTTTCATTTGAAATGCTTTAGTTTGTAATGTATTATTGTACATTAACATTAAAAATGTATATGACAAATGATACACCTCTTTCAAATACTGGGGGATTTACATTGCTGGCCACCATTGTTCACTCTCCAAATATCGTTCTATTTTGTGGACCAAAAATACCTTAATAGTGTTTTTATTATTTTATGAAGAGCAAATATATTTTAATGAACTGAACTTGTGAGTTTATTGGTTGCTTCATAATGCCGGCTTGTTTTTCTGGATATCAAACAAAAAAAGCAGAACAGTGCTCATAAACTCCCAAAGGACGATTTTATCAAACATAAACATCGAATCAATGATGCATGAAGTCAAATATTGAGTTGCTTGCAAGATACATAGTTTAAATTTATCTGTTTTGTCATTGTTTACATATCTGTTATATTAGTATGCGTTTCAATTAAATAGTGCTTTTTTGTTGTTAATATTATATAATAAACACAATGAATCAATTTCTCTTCTTTGACAGTAGTCAATTGGTCAAATAACTGGTAATTTCTTTACTTTACATTATTTGTAAACAAATATAAGAACCGAGCTTTGTTTACATAAAAATGCATTCTTAATTTTGTTTCTCACTCGAACTTGATTTCTAATATTCAAATTTAGGTCAATCATTCAAAATGCACAAGTAAACCATTCTATGCATAAAAAAAAAATAAAACTAAAATGTTCATCACAAATCGTGTCAGGGTCCTTTAAATACATATACCTTAAGGATGGTTTCATTTGAAATGCTTTAGTTTGTAATGTATTATTGTACATAAACATTAAAAATGTATATGACAAATGATACACCTCTTTCAAATACTGGGGGATTTTCATTGCTGGCCACCATTGTTCACTCTCTAATTATCGTTCTATTTTGTGGACCAAAAATACCTGAATAGTGTTTTATTATTTTATGAAGAGCAAATATATTTTAATGAACTGAACTTACGATTTTATTGGCGGCTTCATAATGCTGTCTTGTTTTTCTGGATGTCAAAAAAAGCAGAATAATGCTAATAGACTCCCAGAGGACGATTTTATCAAACATAAACATCAAATCAATGATTCATGAATGAACAATGATAATGCACAAAACGATTAGAAATATGAGCAATTAATAACTAACTTTTAGAGAGATGTATATGTTTTATTTATCATTTTTATTCACAAAAAGGGAAAAGTTTTTTCCAGTGAATGGGGAATTGGTCGGCAAATTGTAATGGATGAACGCTTTTTATTCCACTTGAAACATGTTGTTTGCCACTTGTTCTCTATGTGATATCCATTATCAATATTTGATATAGATTTTGATGTCATATAAGAATGTCTCCAAAAGTTTGTTATTTCACAGCTAGAAACTATTTGATATAAATTTTTTGTAATTTCCTTCTTAATAACCAACACACATTTTTTAAGTTATGAAGTGCTCTCTCTCTCTCTCTCTCTCTCTCTGTCTCTCTCTCTCTCTCTCACTCTCTCTCTCTCTCTCTCCTGCAGAGATCACCTGTTTCCCCAACATATCGCTCAGAGCAAACCTTGCAACTGATAAAATAGATGCAGTTGTCTGTGCGACAAGACGCATTGCCCAGTATTTTGTAGGTACGACCTGTAAAGGGGCCCATAAAACTGTATATTGCATGCACAAAAGGCGTCTGGTACTTAAAGAAATTTTAAAGCCACAATTGGGTAATGGATTGCTTAATCTCCCTCTCACTATTATGTCCTTTAAAATCTTTGGGCGTTTAAATGCAGCCATTAGTGGATCCTAGAAAAGGTTAGCCATTCTTTTGATAGTGTAAAGAATGAGCAAATTATTTTTATTATTCTGTTCAGGTTCTTTAGGATGTGGTGATAGATAATGCCAAGTGGAGCCCTCCTTTTGTCTGTTTTCTCTTTGTATTGCAAAAGTGTTTTCTAATCATTTGTGAAAATCTCATCAATTTCTGATTGCACTGTTTGGGCTTTATAGCCTTGACTACACCAATGGGATTTTAATATCTTGCTCTGTTCTAAAAGAAAAAAGTATCAGAAGAACAGATTCTCTAAGAGAATCATTAACTTGCAAGTCAACTTAGTTATCTTAAATGTAAACCCATTTATTCTGCATGTTGAAAAACTTCTTTTGCAAATTGACATGTATAAGGCAAAATTATGCTACTATAGTAGCAGTAACGAGATTCGTACTCCACCACGAATATCGAAAATCCAGCCTTTATTGATTAGGAGTGTCAACGGCTATATAAATGGTTTAACCACAAACTATTGTAGATGCGCAGTAAGAAGATTGTCATCATATATGTAGATTAGTAGACTTTCATCACAGAAACGGGACATTTCTTTTTATTATCATTATGTTAGGGGTCTTTTCCGGACGCTTCGCTGTTTTTATGTCTTTCTTTTTCATTGGTGATATCATTTCGCTTAATGTGAATTTGTATTTTGAGAAAAATGATAAATTCAAAGATCTACTGCCGATTACTGGTGATGATAACTACATCTACACAAAGAATGACCTGAGTTTGTTCGAGTGTGCTGGAAGCTGTAAATTTTGTGCCGGATTTCTGTATAACAGTGGGTCAAAAACTTGTCATCTTCTGAAAAGTCTTCTCAACGAGACAAGTTTTAACAGAGATCATGTGGATATTGGATGGGAGCTTTATGAAAGTTTGAATGGTATGTTAAGGAATTGTTAAACAGAACTGAATAATTGATAAAACATTTTGTGATATGAAAATATAAACAATATATATTTTTTAAAGATAAAAATAAAGATTTATTCGTGTTAAATGAATACATGTATTAAAACAAACTATATAGTAAATGCTACTTTGTATGACACAAAGTGTGGTCCCCTGAATTGCCATCACGTGATATGTGTTGATAATTCTACCAAACGGAGGTCATTAACAAATTTCAATTTTGCACAGGCATACCCTTATTTGAATTAAGAATTTAAATGATAATTAAATTCTACTTATTTAGTAGATTCTGAAAAGTGCTGTTGCTTCGTACAGAGCTCATCTTTTATTAGAATAAATATCAAAGAAATGAACTCTTGTTGAAATGTATATACGTATTTGACTTGGCTTAATATTTTACGTATTTATTAATTCATTCTATAGATTTTTCGAAGCAGCAGCACTTTTTAATAAACTAAATATTCCCTTAATTTATACCCAAAAGATTGTAATGATCTGTTAAGTGTATGCCCTTGTAAAAAGTGGATTTAGATAGGCTTCCCGATGGCAAACACGTCACACTTGTACATTAAACACTCTAGAAAAAAAATAATACACGCTCCAAAAAATAATCGCATGCTGGGTCAAACCAAGCATAATGAATAGGATTTACTGGTGTAATAATTGTATTAAGATTATGCTCCTTTCATTTATGAAATGCATTTTCCCATGTTAAAAAGTTGATTGATCTGCCTCTCTTTACACATAATACGCGTCACAATTTACAGTATGAAGTCACTTCGACAAGTGCATCGCGATCAGTCAGTTGTTTATATTTATCGTTGTTGTACTTATTTGACTACAAAGTTACACGCAGAGGTAGTTTTTAATGTAGTTTAATGTCTTCTACATGTAACAATCGGGAATAATTTTATTTTTGAGCATTTTTGATGACTTGTTGTTTTGTGTGATGTCACATTTAACATTTTCCGTCCTTTCTGGTCGGCGCGACCACAAAGTAGAACTTAACAGTGCTGCGCAACTAAATTCTGCTACATAATAATCTTTTATATTTATCTATCATTAATATACTATTTAAAGCTTCCATACATTCTTCGAACGTCGAAAATTTCTTATTACCACCTCATAATACTAAAAGAATGATTCCTTACTCCTTAAATAAGCTCTGCTAAGCGTAAACACTTTCTCCATAATTCCATTTGTATTATGAATTTTTTCATTGTTTGAAGTTAAAAGTTTAGTCTCCGTACGAAAATGTTGGCCGTTTTCCGGCTGAACTCAGGGTGAACTTAGACGTATTTCGGTTAATATGTAGCCGTACTTAGGGGTATCAAAGGCGTACATGGAAAACGCTTTGCATATGTATGTTAGACGGATTCCATCTTATTCATAACCGGACCTTACCTCAAACCTCTGCCGTATTTTCAGCATCTAGCCGTTTTCTGTTAAAGTTAACCGTATTATTTCTCATTGCCCGGCATTACGTTTGATGACTGATGATGCTTTTCTAAATTAAAGAATAATAAAGGTGTATTTCCTCCTTTTTCTACCCATTTTGCAGTGGATCTAATATGTGCTCTTTTAGATTGTTTATCATAAATAGAATCCAGATCAGCTTCTAGGTGTTTGATTTTTTTTTTATTTTGTAAAGAAAATTTGGTTCTAACTTGTTTCATTGAGAGCGATAATTTTTTTAATTTGAAAGAAAGTGCAACTTGGGTCGCCTGGTTTGTGACCGGGTTTTTTGCAAACTTTACAACGGGATTCTTATTTACAGATGTTCCTGGCATACCCTCTATCTCAGCTAATTTTCGCTGAATTTTAGGTAGACCTTAGTAAAATAACAGACAGCGTATGCCACATGTACATAAATCTATTTCAATATTATGCTTTTTGCTTGTTACCGGCTATCTTATTTTTTCATACAGTATTTTGCTTTTCAACTAAGCTCCTAACATATCAAGAAGCTTGACGACGGCCGATTCATCGGCAGATAACGGTGGCCTACAAAGGCAAAACTTTCAGAGTATTTACAGTACTAGTGGGGTCATGGTTTTCTGAACTGTAAGGATTTGTATCTAAAAAAATTAAAGATATGTTTTGTATAGATTTTTTCTACTTCCTTGGTTTTTTACATACACACGCCACAGATTTTTGTCTAATTGCAAGCAGTGCAAGGAATTCCTATTCACATCAATTACACGCTCCATTATCATAAAGTCCCTTACCTGATTAGCGCCAAAACACTGTAGATCAGAGTCCTTCAGGTATAACGGTTTGATTGTTCTGTCAGGAAGTTGCTCAGCCATGACGAGTGTCGGACACAGGTATAAACACAGGTATATAAAGGTGATCATCGCTCACTGCGTAATCACCGGAAGGTCAATATAAATATACAGTATTTAGTCGAAATCATCAAAATAATCAGAATGTTAACATATATACAATCAATAGGAACAAGCTTTACTCATACCCATGTTAAAGAATGTTTTGGAATTTTTGAAATACAGAAAAAATTGTCACAGAATCAAAGAAATGAGCGTCTAATATGATCCGTATCACGTGACCAAAAACCAAACGCAGAATAATATCGGATCGAGCAAACTTAAACTTTAATCATGCCTTCATTTTTTTGTATCCCTGTATATAGACTTACACGAATGTATAGTCTTTCTTTAGTTCCGTTATGTTTTTGAAAAAAATGTAATAATAAGAATATAAGAAATCCAATGAATTTAGTCATAGAATCAATTGGACCATACAGCCTTACAACTTTTGTGTGAAAAACTCTGATTTTCTTTCCCTAATATACGTGGCATATTATCGTTAATATGTTGAAAACGTATTTCATTCTTTTATCATATTTAGTTATAATCATTATCACTTACAGTTTGCGGTTCGGGATGGCATCTTTACAACACTCATTGTTATACGTACTTGGACTTGAAAATAACATGGGCAGACGCAAAGGTAACAATTAAGTTATGGTTATACGTAAGGAGTAAGGTTTTTCAAGTGTGCAATGACACCAGTTTTATATATACATATACAATTTTATAGAATTTGAAATTACTTAACGTAAAATGAGTTATATTGTTACCAAACCAACATTGCTGCAAAACGCTACAATAACTGAAAGGTAGCTGAAAGGTAACTGAAAGGTGACTGAACGGCATAGCGTGTCTTATAGCATAATCGAAAACGGTATTGGCTACACTGCGTGGTAATACATAGCATATGCTACATGAAAAAATACTGCTTTTAAAATATTGTTTTGAAAGTGCAGAAATTGGAAATAATGATATAAATATAAGTAATACGGAATTGTTCTTTGAATACTAGCATTATGAGGTGATAACTTCGGTCGGAGCACGGTCGAATCTATCATAAAACCCTTCGGGCTTTATTAGACTTGACCACGCCCCGATCAAAATTATCCTCTCATAATACTCAAAAAATGATTCCTTATTCTTTAAATGGACTTGGACACGAATAGGGGTCAAAATTATTTATTTATTTTTTATGTATAAAATTGTTTACTGGTGCATTTTAAATAATTGACCAAAATATTGAATGTTAAAGTTACAAGCGAGATACAGACGTAAGAATTGGTTGTTATGTAAACAAAGCTTGCGTCTTATAGTTGTATACAAAAAATGCTATGTAGAGAATTACCATTTCTTAGACAAAATGATATGTAAAAAAAAATTAAAATAACTCAATATCTTGGTAAATACTAGTATCAACAAAAGAAAGATACATTTGATTAAAACTTACACCAATACAACACATATGTAAAAAATGACAAAATTCGAGCTTTATTTACATAACAAAGAATTTGATATTTGACTTTCAAATTTTTAGATTAAAAACTTCTTTATTAATTAGTATAAACTTTGAAAATGGAAAAATAAAAATTGAAAAGTTTAAGTCAAATCGGGCCCAAGTCCCTTTAACTACTTTAACATACCGAATTAAGAGGTATGGAGAATTAAAAAATATTTATTATTAATCATCATAATATTCCTTTATTATATATATATATATATATATATATATATATATATATATATATATATATATATATATATATATATAATAAAAAATAACAGAAAGAAAGGAAAAGATTATAATGAAACCGGTAGAGTTTTGAATCGGCTTTCTGTTATTTTTTGTTATTTATTACTTGTGTGGATTAACTTTACCCATTTTGGATTTTATATATATATAAACACATTTTCTTATTTGTTTAAAAATAAACTAAAGAATGATAGAAAAAAAGAAATACACAGTCATAGAAAACAAAGTGAAACGTTTTGCATTGTTGACAGGAAAGCTGTGCCAGCATCGGTGCATACCTTGTTCAAATAGACACAATGGATGAAAACAAATGGATAAAAGAAACATTACAACCAGCATTGAATAGCTCCAGTAAGCTTCGTTAATGTTACATTTAATTGTAGCATATACATTTTTTCAATCGTCATTAAAAGAAAAAAAAATCAAAGATTAATTTTACAAATCATGATCACACAGTATGTTCATTGATTTTTATATTTTATTAGATAATTACGACTGTCAAAAACATTTAAAAACTCCTCTTTACCTTTAAAGGACTAAAGTAATATATGTTTATATACCATTTTTGAATAAGTTTTCTCATTATGTCACAAATGAGATAATTTTATTACTATGCCCCGAAAATTGCTGAATCACACCGGAAACAGTTATATTGCCCTCCCGGAAACAGTTATATTTCACAGGAAATAGTTATATTGCCCTCCCGAAACTGTAATATCACCATCGCGTGCAAGAATTCTGCATATTAATTACGTCGGGTTCGAAATTCAACGAGCCAGTTGCTAAGCAAACGTAAACAGATCCGCGAACTTTAAACATGTCAGGCCAAATCTGCGGTTTGTTCATCTAAATTCAGATGAACTCGATAGTTTAATTGATGAAAAAAATTCGGCAAATACGACAAAAGTGATAAACTCAAGCGTGAGTGTTTTAAAAATATTTGCCTCTGCCTTGTGAATTAAATAAATATGTCCATTACCCGACTTTGATTTGTTTAAAAATGTTATATAACATATATTACATGTCTTCTCGGGCGACAATACCAGAATATTTGTCCCTCGGTGACAGGAAAGCCCTGGAGTGTTATGTCGCCCTCTGCCTTCGGCATCGGGCGACATAACACTCCAGGGCTTTCCTGCCACCTCGGGGCAAATATTCTGGTATGTCGCCCTCGATGCCATGTAATATATGTATAATATTAATTAGAGGTTTACATCTTGCGAACCAAACAATACGGTCAAATGTTGAAACAATGTTATATATCTTAATATTTACAGAAACTTGCAGCCATAGGTTTTGTTGTGATGCGTGGATCGGGGCCAGTGACCAAGTTAAGGAGGGTAATTTCCAGTGGACAAACAAAGAAAATGTGGTATTCTCCAACTGGATGGCAAAATGGGGGCAACCCGACAACTACCTCGACGAGGACTGTGTTGCTGTCTGTCTCAATGGTCAATGGAATGATCATCGTTGTTCTTACCTTTTAAATACTATCTGTGAAAAGACAGTTAGTTAATCATGATTTTAAATAACCCTCTGTTAATTGTTGTTGACTAAATTTCTTCTATTATTACCGGCCGTAAAAAAAAACTTTCTTTGAAAATTACTCACTTTGATTTTTAGGGTCTTCCGTTTTCAACGGAAGACCCTCTTGTTATTCTTCGGTTTCTTTTTAGGGTCTTCCGTTTCCAACGGAAGACCCTCTTGTTATTCTACGGTTTCTTTTTCTTTATTAGGGTCTTCCGTTTCCAACGGAAGACCCTATTGTTTTTCTTCGGATTCTTTTTCATTATTATTATTCTTCCTCTGACTTTTTTTGTGGCTTATATCTCAAAAACTATTCAACCGATTTCCACGAAATTTTCAGAACTTATTTGGTATCGTAAATACTCGAGGTTATTAAAATCAAAACTTATGGCGTCACTTCCGGTTTCAGAAATTGACGATTTTGTAAATTTTTAAGGGTCATTTTGTCCACGCATCTTCTCCGAAACTAATCAAGATAGAAGGTTGAAATTTTCAGGGATTGTAGATAAATGTATGTAGATGTACCCCATTGCCTTCACTTATGAAATTTGTGCAAGGCTTTGAAGCTCGCCTGAACCTGAAAATAAGCACCACATTTTTCCACGAAATTTTTTAACATTTTCTGAAATATCTTTTGATGTATACGTATTTTGTGAAATAATGTAATGCAAAAGATGATTATTTTTGCAAGACCTTTAATTTGATATAAAGTAAAAGGGGCTGGCCCCTCAAATTAGGGGCCTAGAGGGCTCTAAAGTCTTCTTACAATAACCTTTTACTGAACAATAATTTGTTATAAATCATAGAAGCAAAAATGTTTTTTGTACAACTGTTTATCTATACAGTACCATAGCTTAATCATATATTACGTAATTAGGGGTTTCAAGGGGCCAGAAGTTCAAAACTTTGATCATTTATATCGGAAAAAGAAAAAACATTTTGAAAAGCAATGTAGAACAAAAGTTGCTCAAAATATTGTTCTTAACAATATACCACCTTAAATTTTTTGATGATGGTCCCACTAAGGATTTTAAGGGTCGGCCCCTAAAACACATTTAAACAGATATTTCGAGAACGTTTAACACTTTGTGAACACTTGGTGAACTAAATATGTTTATTTTTGCAAGACCTTTAATTTGATATCAAGAAAGAGGGGCTGGCTTCTCAAATTAGGGGCCAAGAGGGCTCTAAAATCTTCTTAAAATAACTCTTTACTGAACAAAAATTTGTTATTTGTTATAGAAGCAAAAATGTTCACTATACAGCTGTTTATCTTTACAGTATCATAGCTAAGTCATATATTACGTAATTAGGGGTTTCAAGGGGCCAGAAGTTCAAAACTTTGATCATTAATATCTGAAAAAGGAGAAATATTTTGAAAAGCAATGTAGAACACAAAATGTTAAGGATAATGTTCTTAACAATATGGCAATTAAAAAATTTTTGTTGGTGACCCCTTTAAGGAGTTAAAGGGTCGGCCCCTAAAACACAGCTGTTCAGATATCTCGAAAACGTTTAACAATTCGTGAATACATGTGAACAAAATATGTTTGCGACACCTTTTATTTGATATAAAGAAAAAAAGGCTGGCCCCTCAAATTAGGGGCTAAAAGGGCTAGTAGGTCTTTTTATGATTACTTTTTTATAAGCGATTATTCTTACAGGTACTTCTAGCTTTTCTCTCGACATTAACGGAAGACCCACTCGTTGCTTTGCAACGAGCTTTGCTCTAGTTCATTATTATTATTCTTCCTCTGACTTTTTTTGTGGCTTATATCTCAAAAAGTATTTAACCGATTTCCACGAAATTTTCAGAACTTATTTGGTATCGTAAATACTCGAGGTTATTAAAATTTAAACATATGACGTCACCTCCGGTTTCAGAAATTGACAGTTTTGTAAATTTTTAAGGGTCATTTTGTCCACGCATCTCCTCCGAAACTAATCAAGATAGAAGCTTGAAATTTTCAGGGATTGTAGATAAATGTATGTAGATGTACCCCATTGCCTTCACTTATGGAAATTGTGCGAGGCTTTGATGCTCGCCTGAACCTGAAAATAAGCACAAAATTTTTCCACGAAATTTTTTAACATTTTCTGAAATATCTTTTGATGTATACATATTTTGTGAAATAATGTAATGCAAAAGATGTTTATTTTTGCAAGACCTTTAATTTAATATAAAGAAAAAGGGGCTGGCCCCTCAAATTAGGGGCCTAGAGGGCTCTAAAGTCTTCTTACAATAACCGTTTACTGAACAATAATTTGTTATCAATCATAGAAGCAAAAATGTTTATTGTACAACTGTTTATCTATACAGTACCATAGCTTAGTCATATATTACGTAATTAGGGGTTTCAAGGGGCCAAAAGTTCAAAACTTTGATCATTTATTTCGGAAAAAGGAGAAACATTTTGAAAAGCAATGTAGAACAAAAGTTGCTCAAAATAATGTTCTGTAGAATATGCCACTTTAAATTTGTTGATGATGGCCCCACTAAGGTTTTTAAGGGTCGGCCCCTAAAACACATTTATACAGATATCTCGAGAACAGTTAACACTTTGTGAACACTTGGTGAACTAAATATGTTTATATTTGCAAGACCTTTAATTTGATATCAAGAAAAAGGGGCTGGCCCTTCAAACTAGGGGCCATGAGGGCTCTAAAATCTTCTTACAATAACTCTTTACTGAACAAAAATTTGTTATTAATTATAGAAGCACAAATGTTCACTGTACAGCTGTTTATCTTATAGCTAAGTCATATATTAAGTAATTTGGGGTTTCAAGGGGCCAGAAGTTCAAAAATTTGATCATTAATATCTGAAAAAGGAGAAATATTTTGAAAAGCAATGTAGAACACAAAATGTTAAGAATAATGTTCTTAACAATATGGCAATTAAAATGTTTTGTTGGTGGCCCCGATAAGGACTTTAAAGGGTCGGCCCTTAAGGCACAGCTGTTCAGATATCTCGAAAATGTTTAATAATTCGTGAATACATGTGAACAAAATATGTTTACATTTGCGAGACCTTTTATTTAATATAAAGAAATAAGTGCTGGCCCCTCTAATTAGGGGCTAAAAGGGCTAGTAAGTCTTTTTATGATAACTTTTTTATAAGCGATAATTTGATATTTTTCATTTAGCAAAAACAAAGAACTTTTTAAGGTTAATCTAACGCTGAAATTCGTTTTAAAAACGGACCATGCATTACAGAGAAATTGGGGTTTAAAATTTGATTTTTCCGGAAATTATGATTCTGCGTTCTTGGTTTAAAAATCATTCATACCAAAAATAATCATGTCAAGTCGTACATGAACACATTCGGGTTTATTTTGTTAAGACATTCTTGAAATCGGAAAGGTTTTTGTTAAGTCGTACTTAAAATTATTCGGATTTTGTTAAGTCGTACCAAGAATTATTCGAATTTTTTTCTTTTTGTTTTAGTTACACTTGTTCTTGGCTTAAGAACTCTGCTTCTTACAGGTACTTCTAACTTTTCTCTCGACATTAACGGAAGACCCACTCGTTGCTTTGCAACGAGCTTTGCTCTAGTTATTCTTTTTTTTCTTTTTCTGACTTTTTTGGAGCGCTATTTCTCAAAAACTATCCAACCGATTCGCACAAAATTTTTAGGACGGATAAAGCATGATCGGCGCTACATATTATAAAATTTTTAAAGGATGACGTCACTTTCGGTTTCAGATATTGACGATTTTGTAAATTTTTAAGGGTCATTTTGTCCACGCATCTCCTCCGAAACTAATCAAGATAGAAGATTGAAATTTTCAGGGATTGTAGATGAATGTATGTAGATGTACCCCCATGCTTCCAATGATGAAAATTGCTCAAGGCCTCAAAGCTCGCCTGAACCTGAAAATTAGCACCAAATTTTTTCACGAAATTTTTGCACATTTTCTGTGATATCTTTTGATGTATAAATATTTTGTTAAAACATATAATGCAAAAGTTGTTTCAAATTACACGGGCTTTCGTTTAATATCAACAAAAAGGGGCTGGCCCCTCAAATTAGGGGCCAAGAGGGCTGTAAAGTCTTCTTACAATAACTCTTTACTGAATAATAATTTGTTATTAATTATAGAAGCAAAAATGTTCATTGTTGGGCTGTTTATCTATACAACACCATACTTAAGTCATATGTTACGTAATTAGGGGTTTCAAGGGGCCAGAAATTCAAAAATTTGATCATTAATATCTGAAAAAGGAGAAATATTTTTAAAAGCAATGTAGAACAAAAGTTGCTCAAAATAATGTTTTGAACAGTATGCTACCTTAAATGTTTTTGTTTATGACCCCATTTAGGAGTTAAAGGGTCGGCCCCTAAAACACATTTGTACATATATCTCAAGAATGATTAACATTTCTTGAACACTTGTAGAACAAAATATGTTTGTATTTGCAAGACCTTTCATTTGATATCAAGAAAAAGGGGCTGGCCCCTCAAATTAGGGGCCAAGAGGGCTCTAATGTCTTCTTACAATAACTCTTTACTGAACAATAATTTGTTATTAAATATAGAAGCAAAAATGTTGTTTGTACATCTGTTCATCTATACAGTACCATACCTAAGTCATAAATTATGTAATTAGGGGTTTCAAGGGGCTATAATTCAATATTTTGATCTCTAATATCTGAAAAAGGAGAAATATTTTGAAAAGCAATGTAGTACAAAAGTGCGCGGGGGTGTTAAGGAAGCATATGGGCAATATGCCGTCTTATTTTGACTGTTGTATTCAAAATCGTGAAATTAAATAATTATTTTGAATAAGATCAAAAACTTAGTATTATCCTTTAAAATAGATGTCAGTGCAATAAAATCGGGTAGTACATCACTGCCACATTGGTGCATTATCACGTGACAACTATAAATAGCTTACGTATATTCCTTAACATAAAATGAGATAGAACAACACTACCCCGTGGTTTCTAAAATAAAATAAACATACCAAGTGAAGGCAAAACATCTCAGTTTAATCAAAACCGCTGCTAGAATCCTATGTTTTTCTTTATTAAAAAGTTATTCATCAGGTACTCGTAAAACCTTCCCAACTTTTATAAAGTTTGCACGGAAAACGGCAAATTGCATTAAAACAACACACAATATGGGATTCTAGCAGCACCTTTCAATTTAAGCATTGATCAAACTAACGATACGTATAAAATTTCAAGTTCAATATACACGGGGTAGTGTTGTTCTAGTCGGATTTTTATATCGTAAACAACGACAGAGGAAAGCCTGGCCGAGAAATAAAAGCAAATTTACATACCTTTAAGCGAATGATTGATAAAACTAACATCTCCCCCAGTATTCTTATGTTCAATTCTCAATAAATCACACCACAATACTTTATTAGAAATCTTAGATTAGTTATGTTTTGAATATGTTTACAATGCTTTCCGATCAAATTCACACGACATTCAACTTTTAGTCATGACGTCATCAATGTGTAAATCTACGTAATACAAACTAATTTCTGGCAAAAATTGTCTTCAGTATTTTTTATTTGTTTTTGGTTTACGTTTCCTTGCTTATATATTTGAATATGTACATAATAACTGAGATTTATGATTTCACGGAATTACATGTAACTCAGATTCCATATGCTTCCTTAACACCCCCGCGTGGTTAGAAATAATGTTTTTTACAATATGATACCAAATATTTTGTTGTTAGTGGCCCCGGTAAGGGGTTAAAGGGTCGACCCCTAAAATACAGTTGTTTAGATATCTCGAGAACGGTTGACAATTCATGAACACTTCTAGAACAAAATATGTTTATATTAGCAAGACCTTTTTTTTGATATCAAGAAAAAGGGGCTGACCCTTCAATTTAAGGGCCTGAAGGGCTACTAAGTCTTTTTATAATAACTCTTTTCTGATCAATAATTTGATATAAATCATAAAGCAACAAAGGGGCTTTTATAAAGCTTAATTTAAACTGATATCCGTTTTAAAATTGGACGATGCATTACAGAGATATTGGGATTTAAAAATTGAGTTTTCCGGAAATTTTGATTCCACGTTCTTGGTTAAGGCAATAGTGTTGTGTTCAAAGATAAATTAACTCGTACCTAAAATAATTCGGAAATTGTTAATTCGTACTTAAACATAATCGGATTTTTTTTGTTAAGTCGTTCTTGAAATCAGAAAGGTTTTTGTTAAGTCGTACTTATAATAAATTGTATTTTGTTAAGTCGTACTAGGACTAATTCGATTTTTTTCATCTTTTTATTTTAGTTTTTCTTACTATTGGTATAAGAGCTCTGCTTCTTACAGGAACTTACAGCTTTACTTCCAACATTAACGGAAGACCCACTCGTTGCTTTGCAACGAGCTTTGCTCTAGTTATTATTATACTTTTTATTTTTTTTTCTGACTCCTTCTCGGCTTTATAACTCCAAAAGTTTCCAACCGATTTTAATGAAACTTTCAGCGATAATGTGAAACTATTATAGCTCAAAGATTTTAAAGTTTCCTTGACAACGTCACTTCCATTTTGACGTAACGTCATTTTTAAAATTTTCAAAAAGTCATTTTGTCCGCGGCGTTTCTCAAAAACGTTTTAAGATAGAGGCCTGAAATTTTCAATGGTTATGATTTGGTCGATTTACCTCTGTAATAAGGCTGGAAATGAAAATCTGTTACTTCCGGTCGAAACCGGAAGTGAAACAAATTTTTCGAAAAAATGAATTTTCTGATCAAATCAAAAATGAATATGTGTTTTGTAGAGCTTATTAAACTGAATCTAACACTGAAAGCCTTTTAAAAATCGGACGATGCATTACAGAGATATTGGGGTATAAAAATTGATTTTTCCGGAAATTTTGATTCCGTGTCCTTGGTTTAAAAAATAGCGTAATGTTCAAAGTAAAATTAACTCGTACCAAAAATAATTGTTAAGTCGTACTTGAACACATTCGGATTTTTTTTGTCAAGTCATTCTTGAAATCATTAAAGTTTTTGTTAATTCGTACTTAAAATCATTCGGATTTTGTTAAGTCGTACCAGGAATAATTCGATTTTTTATCTTTTTATTTTAGTTACTCTTGTTGTTGGTTTAAGAGTTCTGCTTCTTACAGGAACTTCTGGCTTTACTTCCGACATTAACGGAAGACCCACTCGTTGCTTTGCAACGAGCTTTGCTCTAGTTATACTTATTTTTCAAAATGCGTTAAATGACGCTTTGTGTTATATACCCTTTAACAAACCATATTCCGTTGACTTGGATTCAATTTTAATGTACTTTGAATTTTTGTTCAGAGTCTCTAGAATTTTTTTGAATCATTTTCAAAGTAAAGTCGATTTGTGGCATGACAGCAAAACTGTTTTGCGCATAATATCATACTGTGGACGCATCGAGTACTAAAAGGACTGTTCAAAAATATTGAGACATTCCATATATTCTACTTTACGGATCTAATTGTAAAATTGGAATATACATTGAACAATCTCAAGGAAATTTAGGAAAGTCGTAAGCACATGAAATGATCTATTGTGGGGGCACACGGTGCAGAGGTATACTCAGAGTGTACACATCTGAAACTTCTGCAACAAAGAACTATTGTTCAGTCTTACAATCTCCATGCAAATTGTTCAAGTCTGTAACTCGTTTGAAAGTTAATAATATTTGAAACTTCTGATTAATTGACAACAATATTTCCGATCAACAAACCTTGTAATTCTCCTCAATCTGACCAGTAAAGTTAAGTTTATTTTTTGTCGTATGCATACTTGTAATTTAAAGACTGAGCTATGCTTATTGCATGTTTTCCTTTTTATCTAAAATAAATATTATTTATTTGTGTATTATATAATCATAGTCATATTAATATTCAGATTGCGTTTGCTTTTATAATGAATGCATTTTTACAGTTCATCAAGCTAAAAACAATAATTTTGCTTGGACAAGACACGATTGAGTTGCCTAAGGATAAAAACTAAACACGAAAAACATAAAATTTGGTAACGAAAATTAAAACGAAAAATTTTACAATGTAATTAATTCATTAGAAATAGTTTTTGTTATATTTTTTTAAGATTCTTAAAAGTACAAGTCTCATTATTCCGATTCCAAAGAGGACCTTTAGTTTAAAAAATAAATCAGGCATCTGACTATCGCTCGATCTAATCTTCCAATTATTTTGAAATATAACTAGTATCAAAGAAAAATACACATCTCATATATTGTTTAAAGCCATTTAAGTTGTCATGAATCGATAAATTACGAAATAAAGTCGTGGCGTTTAACAGTTAGTTTACAGTTTTATTGTTCACACCTCACAGCCTACTCAATATTCAGGGTCATGAACCCTGGGGAGCATTCATTATTGTCCCCAAGAGAGACAACTCTTGAAAACGTACATTAACTATAGTCCGTTTCTTAATCTTATTAAAATAAATAAATTGAGAAAAGTTTTCAAAGTATTTTAATTATAAATAATACATATAACCATGAGTAAAAGGCATGAAAAAGGCATGAAAGAAGTACATTTATTTATCAAATATAGTAGGCTGGTACATTTACCCGGTGAATATTAAATGTATATTGCTTGTAGGTACATGTCTAAATCTACACAACTACATTAGACTTAGATTATCTTCACATCGTCTACGAAACGAATCTGGTAGATATGATAAAAAATGTCATATTAATGAAAGGAAATGTATATATTGTAAATCAAACGATGTCGAAGATGAATACCATTTTGTTTTGGTGTGTGATTTTTACACGGAGTTAAGGAAATTATATATTAAGAAATACTTCTATGTACGACCAAGTATGGCAAAATTTATTGATTTATTCAATTCTGATTCTATATTTATGTTAAAAAACTGGGTAAATATGTGTACGAATCTTTTAATAAGAGGGACAACTTTACCATCAGACGTGAATAAGCGTAAATCAAGTTTATATATAACTACTGCTTTGTTAATCTTTTTGATATTTTTTCATCCACTTTATACCTTTTATATATATTTATATAACCTGCCTTCCACCTGTACCCACAATTATTGTAAAGTACTGTTAAATTGTATGCTATGGCAATGTATGTAATGTATACGCCAATAAACTACTACTACTACTACTACGACGTTTACATACACCAACTTCTTACCAGTAAATATAGCTTTAGTAGCATATTGTACGTTTGTTGTAAAAAGAAAATTTTATATGTTTTGGAGCTGTCCATGCATTTTCGTTGAATTTATTAGGTCACACACATTCAACATAATTCAAATATAAATTGTGCGTATTTTCAATCACTGAATAATTATTTTTCATAATCAATTTTAATACTGGTAATGTTTAAAAATCAATTTTCATTTATACCCCCTTTAATTCATGACGGAAGATATCAAAGATAACGTTGTTAATTGCTAGTAAACAGAAATCCGCGGACCTGGCAAGATCACGCTCGGACGATCACGTCAATCAAACTGGGTGCTATTGTTTCAAACTTGATTGACAAGCGGCATCATTTTGAAGTTTGTACAGGTAAAAAAGGGGGCGTTTGTAAAATGTTCGGCCTTTAATACACTGTGTTATGTAAACTGAAAAAAAAATACACAGGTTGTAAGGGATCTTTTTTAAAATGAATTTTCTTAAAATGAAAAATAAATTAATGAAATTGCACACATCATTCTAAAAAAAATCATTATACTAATAGACACGAAGTTCAACATAAATAAAGTGATACATTAGATGGATAGGATATAATGTAAAGCAATTTAAGATTTAGATGTCATTTTTCATATGAAAGGTAATTAAAACTCCATACCATTTAAACAATGAAAAGGTTGCAGAAGGCCTATTTGTATCTAGTTGAATATAATGAAAATAAATTAATGACCTTGTATACATCATTTTAAGAAAAAAAAGTAATAAACATGCTGTTCAAGAAACTAAAGTGATATATTATAGGAATCAATAGGATATACTGTACAGCAATTTTAATTATATTTTGGATTTGTTTCCAAACATTGGAATAAAGGGAAAAAAAACTTTTATAACTTATTTAGATTAAAAAATATTCTTAACAAATATTAATATTTGTATTTCATGGCTAAAACTGAATATTTTTCTGTCAATTTCTTCTGTTCAAGAATAAGACCTATCCTTTTATCAGACACTTTTATATATATTATGTCTATTTCCCATTGTAACTAAGTATTTTTTGTTCTGTTTGTATACAAAAGAGTATATTCAAGGGACTTAGACACGATTTGAGCTTAAAATTCAAAATTTTATATTTCCATTTTCAATATTTAGAATGGTTGATATGGGTATTTTTAATGCTTTGTCAAAATTTGAAAGTCAAATACTGAGTTAAAAGAAAGATAAAAAATTAAATATTTTTTGTTTTGTAAACAAAGCGCAAGTCTTGTTATTATTTACATATGTGTTTTATTGGTGTAAGTTTAATTCAAATGTTGCTTTTTTCTATTAATAATATCATTTATGATCACATCAAATCAGTTTACCTTCTTTTCTATGAATCATTTTCTCAAAAAATTGGTAATTTCATACTTTATATTATTTGTTAACAAACATAAGACTCGAGCTTTGTTTACATAACAATAAATTCTGACCCCTGTATCTCTCTTATAACTTGACTTCTAACATTCAAATTAGTGTCAATTATTCAAAATGTGCAAGTAAATCATTTTATGCATAAAGAACTTGAAAACAAAATTTTGATCGTGTCCAAGTCCCTTTAAAAAAAACTTGTATAAAATAGTAAGGCTAAATTCCAATTAAAAAAAAATAGCTGTTTCCAAAAATGTTACATGTATATGAATATGTTATATAAAAACATATGTTAGATGGATGGGTAGGAAAAATACAAATTACCGGTAAGTGCACTCGATAAAAAGTTTGCTGGTATTCATTATGTGAACGCAACTCATCCAGTAACATTTAAAGTTATGCAACATAAATAAGAATGTTATGAATGATGTGTATAGAACAAATTCTTCTGTGGTTGGCTCCATAAATCTTGAAAAGATGGTGTGAGTTGGTAAAAAGGCAGAATAAGGTTCCATTCGAATCCTCATGCATTCCATTCAAGAAATATTCATTAATGTCATGGTCTGGAAACTAAAATAGAATAAACATAAAGTGTTAAGAGAATTACATGTAACTTTTGCAAACATTGTGCACTCATCAAATACTTACATGTACATATTCAATGAAGTTATTTATGGAATGTGCAATTACTAACAATGTAATCTTTTCTAATATTGTACATACATGTATTACATCATTTTGCCATTAATTTTAAACCCAGCTGACAGTTTCTTTTTGTTATATATACAGCGTCAAAAGATAGTTGCATCATGTGCATGTACTTTCATTAATTTTAAAAGCCATAAAAACATTTCAGTACAACAAAACACTTTAAATTTGTCAAATGATTTTACAAATGAAATATGTACTAATATACCAGTAAGT
Organism: Magallana angulata; assembly: GCF_025612915.1. Lineage (NCBI taxonomy): Eukaryota > Metazoa > Mollusca > Bivalvia > Ostreida > Ostreidae > Magallana > Magallana angulata. The sequence continues at coordinate 1,109,477 of NC_069118.1, forward strand.
CACAAGTGATATATACTTTTTAAAGCAGTACAATGTATCACTTATATGACAACATCAGGAAACCTGGCTCAATCAATTCTGCACACACATGATAAATGTAATGAATGTGTAACTTCAATGGTGTAACTTCAAAGATATTTAGATATCCAGTGGACAGAAAGATATTAAATATATTGAACAAAGATCAAAGTCATGAACACTTATGTAACACTTATGTAACATATGATTGTCTGTATGAGTTTCAACTATCAACATTATATGTACACCAAAATATGATTGCGTCAATAACAAAAACTAATCTGAAAAACATATTTCCAGCATAAGAAATTCATGGGATTTCTGCAAATCCCATTTTCTCAGAGAGTGTAAAACACGTCTCTTAAAGTTTATAATATTTTCAAACTCCTGGTATTCCTTTCAGAGGTTCCCATCCCCTAAAATACAGATAATCAAGCAGATTTGCAACAAGATGCCCATATAAACCTTTCCCTTTTACACAAGACATTGTAGCTATTTAGATGACCTTGCTTGGCTTTCAATCAACTTAAACCAAATATATCTACAGTACATATGGAAGACAAGTTGTAAGTTTATTACATGACAAAGAAGTACCTTCTGGGCTTCAGCAGACATGACTACATGGGTCATTAGCAATATCAAATTGACAATATTTTCTATAATCCCGATCTTCAGATCATCTGGAAACCGCAGGTAAATCTGTAGATTAGAAGAAAAAAGATACACTAGCTATCATTACAAAGCTAAATGCTGTCATTATCAAAACAAAAGGGTGTGTCCTAGATTACACTTTTTTATGGGCACATGCAGTTTCTGAGACATGGTCAAAACATTACCATGATAACAGCTATAACAACTCATTAAGTGGGAAATGACATATAACTATAAAATTTGTTATGGCTTTTCATACTCTCTCTCTCTCTCTCTCTCTCCATGATCTCTTTCCACATCTTTGTCAGCAATATTTCTAGTGCAATGTGGCATTATTGAAATATATATATGGTTCATGGAAGCAAGGCAATCAATAACAATTACATGTACACTGTAATTACACACACACACACACACACACACACACACACACACACACACACACACACACACACACACACACACACACACACACACACACACACACCCTCTCTCTCTCTCTCTCTCTCTCTCTGTCTATCTCTCTCGCATACTCTCAATCGTATAATGTTATATTTACATAACAAATGCTGGCCCTTGAATCATAAACACTCTCATCGTTAATAGATAAATAAGACATAAAGTTAACAGTTTGAATGAGATACAGATATCAAAACCACATGTACAGTGTACATTGTACGTGTCGAGGAAATTCTGTATGGAAATGACTGAAAGCATGATTGACACAAACTCAATATTCTAGGAAAAACATGCAATATTTTTTAACGTATGCTACATAACAATATGTGTAAAAACTGACTATAATACACCTGCATACACATTTCATACTATATAAAACATGTCTTTCAAGTCAAATTTCACAACGACCATTAATTATCGACATTTTTGTAACATGTGTACTAGACTTAATGCATTGTATGCTTTTAAAAGAGTTTTTGAGTAGTTTAACAATGTAAGTAAGTATGTTCTTACCGACGAATTACTACTCCTTAGCACGTTTTAGATTGTTGACAAAATCGAGGATTGCTGTTCAGACTGTTTCATGCTGAACAAAATTTAACGAGATAAGGCTAATCACCCCAAACTTCGACTTCACATTAAGAAACAATTGTTCTGCAACTTTAAATAATTTAAAAGCTTGCCAATATAAGAAACAAAAACTTTTACTTACGTTTTCCATTTAAACTCCTCTCTCGATTTTCACGAGTGTTAGACTGGTCTCGTTAAAATCCCGAGATATACGAAGTTTTGACTTTCTCGGGTTTTTTCATTCTTTCGTGAATATAAAAATCAGAAAGGTTCCGATTATGCTAATAAGGCTGTAAGGTGTGTTGTTTATAGCAGAATATGTTACAAAAGCGCTACATATATTTTCAAAAAGGGGTGGCAAAAGGTAAAAATAAATGACAATACACAATTTGTTGGCATTTGATTCTTCTATATCAAAATATTTGTAGTATATAAATGGCTTCAATTTAGTTCCCTCAATTTACGATAAATTCTAATGACGCGTGAGATACTAGTGAAGGATAGACGAAGTGAGATATCAGTCGTTCTTTGCTTGTGATGCATACTATTGAATAAACAAAGTCTACATTAATGAATAAAGTTCCTATACAACTTGATTGCGATTTAAAATTTTCCTCTACGGGTAAATACGTTTAGACCACAGTCACAGGCTGTGCTTGACGAATGTTCACCAAGTGATGAAGCAATTGCACCCTACACAAAACCAAGGTTTTGAGTAGGCTGCTTGTATTTACCAATATTTGTATTCACCCAATGACATTAAAAAATCGATATTTACTGTTGGGAATGTCAACTTCTATGCTACTACATTAAAGAATAAAATTCCTATACAACTTGATCGCGATTTAAAATCGTGATTTATGGTATATATGGTAGAGCAACAAACTGGAAGGGGTGTAGAAACACTACCATCAGAATAAAGTTAGTCCAAAAAAAATTGCCATTTTTCTACAGATACAGTGATATTCGAGAATGATTGTGTCCTCGACTTTTTTTTACGCCGCTTTGCTTTTTATGATTTTTTTTCTTGAGTTAATGTACCATTGCATTGAATAGGAACTTTAATTTTTTTAAGAGAAATAATACTTTCAAAGCTCTGCTTCCTATCACGGGTAATGTTAACTACATAGAGACCAAGTCTGGCCTTAGTCAGATTGAGTGTGCTATTAGCTGTGTATTTTGCTCAAGGTTTCTGTATAACAGTGGCGCAGGAACATGTAGTCTTCTGAAAATCCGTCTCGTCGAGAGATCTTTTAACATTAGTCGTGTAAATAAAGGTATATCGAGGACTATTTAACAAAAATAAATGAGAAAAAGTCTTCCACGAATAACAATAGCAATGTACTTTAGACAAGACATAACTACAAAAAAAGAAAAAGAAACAATTGATGCTATCAAGTAACAAAAATCTTGAAAAATTCTAACGATTTCTCAAAAATATTTTTTATTTGTTTTCAGTGAGATTAGGCTTAAAGGCAAAAACTAGATTTAAGTGTGATATTTAGCATAATATCAATCCTTTGTTTTGAAAACTTGTCAAGACCAGCTTAAAAATCATTAAATTTAATAACTTTAAAAAAAAAAATAGATTTTAAATTCAGTTATTATGTTATTTCCATATGCATGATTATAATATAAATATATGGAAGAAATCAATTATTTAAGTTAATATGTTCCCTGTAACATTACTTAGCAAAAACTTCACGTTGCAATCTTAAAACTTACTAAATAACTTTTTTCCAACATTGTTATTGTTTCCTAAATACCAAATACTTACATAATATCTAACTGTTAAAATATAGTGTACTTATTTCATTCATTAACTCTGAAATATTAATCATACAATATGTAATTTCGGATGGCATCTTTACTATACTTATTGTTAAACGTAATCCGTGCAACCTGGACAATAACGAACACAGCTCTTAATCAAACGTTCAGAGGAAAAATGTAAAACGTGTAAAATAAACGGTTTTCTATGCAAGCATGCAATGTTGTAATTACTTCTTCAGTATATCATTAATTATATTATTTTTAAAATTTAATTGACAAGTTATCATTCCAATGATGTATACATTTTACTGAATTTCAAATGATGTATCAAGTAAAAGTAGATTATACAATTCATATAAGGAATATTGGAAAATCGTTTATTAATAAATCGTCGTGACATTGATAGACCATATTTTTTTATTCTTCCAAAACAAATTTCTTGTTTAATTTGAATTTTCTAGCCAAGTAACTCTGAATTGAAGATAAATATCAAAATTGAGAGAGAGAGAGAGATTTCTCAGTTTTACTACCATTGGAAGATTTCATCATTCATACTTTTAATATAGTATTAGCATTCTTTCAATTGTCATACGTTCAAAACAAAAATCAATCAAACATTAATTTTCTCAACCATGATTGTACAGTGTGTTCGTTTGTTGAACTTAATCAGAAAATTTGCGGTGCTAAAAAAGAAAAACTTTTTAAAAAATCGCTATAAACTTTAACAGACAAGTGAAATGTATTTTGATAAAAATAAATTCGGGTTTATATCTTGCAAGCCAAAAATTAAGGTGAAATATTGTAAGAATTTTCTAGTTATATGAATCCTACCACTCATAAACATGCTATAAGATGAAAAATCTTTGCTGTGATATTTAGATCGGAGCAATTGATTAACCGAAGAGAATCTGTTCCAGTGGACAAAGAAAATTCGGTTTAAACCATCCAGATATTAGGTAAGCCTAACAAGGACATAGGCAAATAAGACAATGTGTCTATGTTTTACAATGGTCAGAGAGAAAAGAGAAACGTTGATAGATAGATAGATAGATAGATAGATAGATAGATAGATAGATAGATAGATAGATAGATAGATAGATAGATAGATAGATAGATAGATAGATAGATAGATAGATAGATAGATATCCGGTCCTTTTATGTATCCATTTGCATTATAAAATATTTGTTAGATTGAAAATTAAATGTGTACCCCTTGCGAAAGCTATTGGAAATAATGAAATTTGCAAGACGTCCGTTATTTTTCTGAAAATAATTATCAATTTTGGAGAAATTAGTACTGAACACACCAAATTGAGTATGAACATTGGTCAAAACCATACCAACTAATGTTTTTTGCGCAAAACTTTGTAATTATGTACGCTTTGTTTGCTTAGCATCTCAGAATACAATGCATAAAAATGCGACGCAATGTCAATTTTTGTGCTTTTTCGTTGATAGTATTATTTGTTAATACATTGAATCAGTTGTTCTTGTTTGCTAGTAGTCAATTTGTCAAAACATAGTAACTTTACATTATTTGTAAGCAAATATAAGAATCGAGCTTTGTTGACATAAACATGCATTCTTAGCTCATTTGTTTCTAATATTCAATTTTGGTTGATTATTCAAAATGCACAAGTAACATATTTTATGCATAAAGAATATAAAAATAGAATTTTCATCACAAATCGTGTCAAAGTTTCTTAAAATACATATACATTATGGATGGTTTCATTTGAAATACTTTAGTTTGTAATGTGTATTGTATATTAACATTAAAAATTTATATGACAAAAGATACACCTTATACAAGTACTGGGTTTTTTTTATTACATTACTGACTAACATTGTTTATTCTCTATGTACGATCTCTATTTATTGTTCTATTTTAAAGACCAAACATTATCTCAATAGTGTTTCATACATTTTATGAAAGAGCAAATAAATTTTAATGAACTGAACGTCTGATTAACTGGCGGCTTCATAATGCCGGCTTGTATTTATGGATTTCTGGTTGTCAGAAAAATAAATGCAAAACATTGCTCATAAAGGCGATCTTATCAATCATAAACATCATGACAATAGTTAATGAATGAATAATGATCTTGCACGAAATTATCAGAAATATGAACAATGAATAAACTTTATGTATTATATATAATTTTTATTCACCAAAAGGGAAAAGTTTTGTCAATGAATTGGAAATATGTTGGCAAATCGTGATGTATGAACGCTTTTTATTCCACCTGAATTCTATATGATATCTATTATCAGTTTGTGATATAATTTTTTTTCAAAATGACATAAATAAGTAGCATGTGAACATAACTCAGTTGCATGTCGACATAAATAAGAAGCAATTAGCATCTTGGATGTCACATGTGGCCGATATTTGTGATTTTTGGGAGTTGAATTTAATCAACCCTCCTATGCAGTTACTCAAGCAAACCGAGAGTGAAACAGTGTTTGGACCTAAGCACAAATCAAAAATATTGTCGAAAATTTTTTGTGGTATCGAACCCATAACATAAACACCCTAGATATATAAGGTAAGCTTATGTCAGGTATTCTAACCACCTAGCCATTTCAGACACAACAAAGTGGGCTTTTTGAATATTATGTATGACTTTGGCCACGAACCACCGGACTTGTATTATTTTTTTCAAAACGTTCAATTGTTGGAATGAAAAATTATATTTTTAATGTATAGTGGGCCATCTCTCCACGTTTTTGTTGATTGAAATCGGTTCGTTTTCCAATAGACCTTAATTAAACTATGAGAAAAATATGGAGCACTGACTCACTCTATAAAAGAAAGTTAAAAAAAATGAAAGTATTTGCAGGTTTTGATACGTATACGCCTGTTTGAGTCAACATATTCCAAGTATTGAACATATAGGTTAAAATTGATGATTCGTTAAATATATATTGTTTTACATGATTTTAAAAAACCCATCAGATTTATTGATACTCTAATTTTTTAATAGCCTGTCCGACCGTGTATTTACACACCGTATCCACCCATCTTCTTACTTGCATGCAAAAAAACATATCGTTGATTTTAAAATGAATAACAATCGATAAAATCAACTCCCGTCAGTACTTTGATTTATAATTCTTATTTGATTTCAATTTTCTTGCATATCAACAAAGTTCAATCTGCAATTGATGAGATTGTTACTAATGATTAGAAAACCCTTTTGTAATACAAATAGAAAAAAGACAAAAGCAGAGCACTTCATAAAATAAGAAATGTGTGCTGGTTATAAAGAAGCAAATTACAAATATTTTATATCAAATATACTTATAACTTTGAAATAACAATGCTTTAGAAACATTTTTTTACATGACATTTATATCACAAACTGATAATAGATATCACATAGAATACAAGTGGAATAAGAAGCGTTCATACATCACAATTTGAATGTATTTATCATGCATATAACAGAAAAAAATTTGCTTACAAGGGGCAAAGATATGCCACCATACGTTTGGGCTTTTTAGCCTTGATTACACAGATGGGATTTTAAGATCTTGCTCTGCTCTTCAGGTAAAAAGTATTAGAACACATTCTCCAAAGAATTCGTTCACTTGCATGTCAACTAAAATATCTTACATGTTAACACATTTATTCTGCATGTTGAAAAAACTGACATGTATGAGGTAAAATCATGCTACAATAGTAACGAGTTTCGTACTTCGTCACGGATATCTAAAATCCAATCATCATTGATTAGGAGCGTCAAAAGGTATATAAATGGTTTAACCACATACTATAGTAAATGAGTAGCAAGAAGATCATCATTGATAAGTACCATTCGTTGAATTTTATCACAGAAACGGGACTTTCTTTTCATTATCATAATGTTAGGTGTCTTTTCCGAACGTTTCGTTGTTTTCATGTCTTTCTTTTTTATTCGTGATATCATTTCGCTTAACGTGAATTTGTATTTTGAGAGAAATGAAGCTTTTAAGGATCTGCTTCCTATCCATGGTGATGTCAACTACATCTACACAAAGAATGACCTGAGTATGTTCGAGTGTGCTGGAAGCTGTAAATTTTGCGCCGGATTTCTGTATAACAGTGGGTCAAAAACTTGTCATCTTCTGAAAAGTCTTCTCAACGAGACAATTTTTAACAGAAGTCGTGTGGATATCGGATGGGAGCTTTATGAAAGTTTGAATGGTATGTTGAGAACTTGCTAAACAAAACCGAATAATTGATACATTTTCAACAGAAATGTAAGCTAAAAATTGTTCACAAATAGAAATATAAATACAGTGGAACCATTTTGATTCGTGGGCATCAATGTTCGAGTGTAGACAAAATTTTCCTGGGGATCTATTAAAAAAAAATCGGACGTTTAATCGTTGACGTAGGTTTGACGTAAGAGTTTTTTGTAAGTTTTTGTTTGTTTATTCACAAAATTTCGTACGTTTACGTCTACTATTGGTTTGACGTAAGTCTATATTTGATATGTTTATAATTGAGTTATTGCAGTTCTACCTTCTTTTTGTCATAAGCAAAATTAAGAAACGAAACCTTTACTCCTATACGATAACGCGCTATGGTTTGCCATGAAAAGACAGTGCCAGAGCTCCTTTTGTATCCCGTATTGCAAAATATATTAATGGTGGTTGAAATTTATATTTCTTAATCTTATTTGAAGCTCAATCATAATCATTCAAATATATAATCCATAATCACCATTTAAAACCCTACACATATTGGAAAAGATATATGTTACGCGACAGCAATTCCGAGTATATCGAATCAGTATAAGTTAAATACTACGAAAATTATTTGATAATATAGGCATTTTCTTTTATTCCTAAAATGCATTCAATCATTTAAACAATAGTCATATGCATACACACTAATTAGATATCAGTATGTAATGTAATCAGCGTATTACATATCACGCATGGACCGGGGGGGGGGAGGGGAGGGGGTCCGTCTGGTCCCCCTAGAAAATTTAATTATTTTAGGTATACCCAGCCTTTAAGAAATTGGTGTCTAACCATTTTTTCTTTGAAACAACTTTAACACTTATTAAAAAGACCGAAATATTTATACTTTTGCACGTTTTTTTCTATTGTGAGCTTCAGCTCACAACAAGGTCCAAATATTCAACCGCCAAATGTTAATACAATGAAACATGATCTCAAGAGTTATTAAATTATGCACAAAAATTCATCATGTTAGGTCATATTTTTCATTTAAAAAATCTAATGATAGTCATGAACTACATAAATTCTTATGATTTTTCTACAGAAATAATATGAAAGAAATATTACATTTATTCTTCAGACGACCTTTAAAAAACTTCACAATTATCAATCGACACGCCGATCTGGGTGATAACACTTAGTAACTATATTATCGCCGAAACAGACAAAATAAACCGGCATATTTGGAATGTACATGTAACGATAAACTGAAAGTATTTTTGACAGTATTTTAAAAATACCACGTTTTATTACAAACAAATTCTGCAGTAAATTTTTTGGCAGTTAAAAACATGACATAAATTTCATACAGAACTAAGATTTTCTCACATGCGTCTGACGTTCAAAATTTTTCTTTTTCTTTTTACAACAAAATTATTCCCAGGAATATAATAACACTATTATAAAACAGGGAAATATTTTATTATAATACATAAGAAATATTTTTAACGTCAGGCACATGTAGATTTTCTTTCTGTCGATACTTGTAAACATACAAACATTAGAATAGGCGTATGGGAAGAAAAGAAGTAACTTCGTTATATACGTCTGTGCTCAAAGGCGCTAAAAAGTTCTGCGAATATAAATGAGCGAAAATACAGCGTGACGTCATTTCTCCACAATGCACACTGCGCATGAGCATTGTCGGTAACTAAGAACTTAGACGCACTTACGACTGTAACAGACGTACGACAACATTATTATCTTACGACATCTTTTGTTAACAGCACCATAAACGTAAACGTACATTTGTTGTAAGATTAAAGTGTAATCGTAGAGGTACGATTTTTGTGAATAGATCCGCAGGTTCGTGGGGACGTAATTTCGTTGGTAGTGTCGTTAGGATAATTTTAATAGATAATAAACAGATGCTTGTATGTATGTCCGTGGGGATGTAAATTCATGGGCAAGAGTTACCCACGAAAGCCATGAACATTGGTCCCCAACGATCAATAATGATTCCAAAGTAAATTAAGGTTTTTGCAGATGTTTGTTTATCGAGATTGAACATGTATATCAAATGTACATAAACCAAATACTGCATGGTCAAATTTTGAAGATAAAAATAAATATTTATTCGTGTTAAATAAATGAATGTAGGGAAGGAGAAAAAAATTAATAAAATTTAATTAGCTCTTGCGAAATAAATGGAGTAAAAAAAAACCAAGATAATTAGGATTTTTTTACAACTCGTTTCACTCTTATATTATAAAGTTTATCCTTGTTATATAATTAACCTGAAATATTTTAAAGCAAATTATATTTTTTTCTAATTTTATTTCCCAAATTCCTAGTCTATGACATAGTTTCAATCCCTAACATTTTGAGATTTTTGAAAGTAGAAAGGCAGTAGCCAAGGATAGGCTCTGATTGAACTCATTCTAAAAATACATTTTATCATTAACATATACATGTAACAGAATGTTGATAATTCTAGGTAAAAAATTTATATATTTCTTTTTACATCTAGATCGATTTCTATCAATATTATAATTTCCATAAAACAATTCATAGAATATGTGTGTAAAGTATATCAAAACTGATTTTGTATTATTACATAGAATTTAACAGAGACATAAATAACAGAGATTGGCAACTGATCGAAATCTCGTAAATCCAGCGATCCCTATTATAAAGTGTTCCCAGTTTAAATCAGATTATCTTTTTATAAACAATTATATCGAAACATAAACAGCTTAAACCTTTTACCAAAACATTCAAAATATCATATTTTCATGAGTTTATGTCATAAAACAATATTAAGGAACTTCACTACACCGAGACTTATATTTTTTAAGACACTACGTCACAAGATGGCGATTTAAATGTTTTGTTAAACTGTTTGTATCAATCGATTCAGATGTATATCGTAATAGCTCAGTGGTAAAAGTATCAGGCTTGTGAACCGCAGGTCATGAGTTCGAATCCTGGGGGCTTTTGTTCATGTTAACAGAATGACATTTTTGAAAATATTTTTTTATCTAAAATTTCACATTTTTTCGCCTATTTGACACATATATTTCTTATCCATCATGCTATCTATCATAATCGAGTAATTTTCTGTTGTTTTGAGAGAATATTTTAAGGTGTATGGAGGCACCTTAAAAGAGGAGTTTTAGGATGCAGTTGACTACCCGTCGTCTGAAATTTCGTTGATGTTTTATAGCTGCCCAATATATTTTCTATGTATTAATCTTATTTTTGAATTTTTTGTTTCAAAAATGTCTAAAACCTATGCACACTTTTCATTAAAACAATATACTTTTGGTTTAAGATCATTATCTCAGTTTACTAATATTTCTCAAAGTAAGATTGGTCCCGTACCATTTTTCAACAACAAAACACGCCAATGGCGGAATTGCCAATCACTGTAACTTATGTCTCTGATTAAAGTAAACAAATAAAATATCCCAGAACAGGTATTGAAATATTTTGTATAATTTATTATCATTTAAAGTTTACAATATTAGAGTTGTTTAGTTGAATTCCTTATGAATTAAAATAATAATATTTCATCGCTGTTCTAATTGGACTTACATATCAATTCCCCACATTTAATTTAAATTTACAGTGAAATAAAAAATCAAGATATTTTGGGAGTGCAAAAACTTTGGTCACCAATTTGCATTGAGATTACGTAGAATTGTTAAAAACAAGTAGATATTTACAGTGATTGCAAATAATATACTCAGTTTCATTAATAGACTCTACAAAGCATTTTTGATAATAGTCTACTCCTATTTTCTATTTTTCCCTTGAATTTTGTTTCTGAACACTGTTCTTTGGAACCAAATGTCATTAATAAGAAAAACTAATTATATTACTACATGAAAACATTAATTTTAAAAATTTGATGAAAATGATACATGAGAAGGGGCGCCACGCCTTTAAATTAGAAAAAAAAAAAACACCAAAATTTCAAAGATGGGGTTTACTGTAGTAAAATTAAAATGTGTATAAAATATAACAAAAATATTTCATTTTTTCGATGACATTTGTCTAACCCACGTGTTCCTTAATTTCAAAAATTCAATTGTCGACGAAAATCTATAGTTATAAAAAGCATAAACATACTAAAAGTCTAGTATTTCTTTTATTTCGTCTAAACCTGTCAATTCTGACAACGTTTTGTGCTTTAATTAATGATTATAAAATTTCTTTTTATAACAGTTTCAGTTTGTTTTATTTTGTATCGTGCACTTGCACAACAAAGTCATTTTTTGTTACTTGAATAAATATATAGGTACATAAATTGTTCGAGAAAAAAGTGCCAAATTTCTTTGCAATTCATTTAATTCAAAGTAGTTTAGAATATGAAATCCACTCTCAAAATTTTTAGCATTCAGAAGCAATGAAGCTACATTGGGTCTCAAACCCCATGCCGCTCAAAATGAAATTTACCACCATATAAAATTTCTTGATCTGTCTTATTTATAGAAAAGAGCGAGAATCAAGTTATTTTTCCAGATAAAATAACCTATCAAATTATTTTAGCGGTATTAGAAATTTCTTTTTGTAGTTAAAGTTAAATCTTGTCGTATATAACCATAGTAATTATAATAAAGAAACAAGCACATTTGTCATACCGACACCGATTTTTAAAAACATTCACTTGATCTTGTTTGGTCCAGCTTCAATCGAACCTCGATTGATTTTTTTTTAAATATTTTTAATTCAAATAAAAAAGTATCGTTCATTATAAAATTTTAAATGTTATGTTTATGTCATATTAAGTCCGGGTTACAAGATCAGAATTACATATATTCTTATATTCTTACTCACACTCAAATACCAACACGATAACATGCTCGAATTTACAAGTTTATAGGAATTTTTAACACGTTTACTTTCCATATGCATATAGCAAGCGTTTCACATTTAATAATTTACATAACCAATAAGATTTATTTTAAAATAACATGTGCATGATGTTCAAATCATATGAAATTACCTTTGTTTGACCTAGGTAAAAATTGTATTTGTTGTAACGACCATAGGACATACGAAATGATGACTTCAGTCGACTCTGTTGTTAGTCTTGTTTTTTTTCAGCTTGTATGACAGTAGCTTGCCTCGTTTAAGAAACTGTTTATACGTAGAGGATGCCCCTACGTTTCGAATAAACTGAGAGACAAAAAAACTCCAAGTACAGGTGGTGAAGGTTTTTTGCTACATAATTAATGAAAGTTGGCCATAGAAAAATTGGATTCATCACGTTTATCATACAGTTTTGTAGCTAAATTATTATTAATGTCTTTTTCTAGAAAAATATCTTAATCTAAATACTAAACAGATGACTCAGACTCTGTGATATCTTTTATTTTAAGCTCACGAGGATCTATCGATCGAGTTGACATAAGAATGGAAGTAATAATTGTTAATAAACAATACATGGGTGATATATCTAAAAGACGATTCGATTTTACAGTTTTTAATCTGGTTTAATCTATATCCCAGCATTGTGTATAGGGGAGTTTCTGCTGAATGTTAGGTTTGTCGTAGTGGAATGACAGACAATGAATGACAGTGCAATTATTCACACGAGGCAAAACTCTGCCGTTTCCAAGGTTCTAAGTCCATAAATGTACTTAAACTTCCATTGAGTATGCTATTCATTTTGTTTGTTACCGAGTATCTTGTTTTTCCTACAATATTTTGCTTTTAAACTTAGCTCCTAACTTATCAAGAAGCTTAACGACAGCCAATTCATCGGCATATACCTGTAGCCCACAAAGTCGAACTTTCATTGCATTTACATTGCATGGGTTTGTGATTTCCTGAACTGTAAAAACTTGTATCTAAACAGTTAAGATATGTTTGTATATATTTTCTCTGCTGCCTCGGTCTTTCACATAGACATAGATTTCTGTCTATCTGCAAGCAGTACATGGAATTCCCAATGACTATGGAATTTCTAATGGCATCGATTGCACGCTCCACTAGCTTGACATCCGTTACCTGATTAGTCCCAGAACACTGTAAATCAGTGTGCTCCATAAATAACGATTTGATTGTTCTGTTGACAGGCTTCTTATTCATGACGAGTGTGCACAAGTATATATACCGAAAACGGCAAAATATTGTCACAAGTGCAACACAATGAACGCCCACTATTCCACTGTAATCTGTGTTACATGAATAAAAACCAAACGCGAATAATTTCGGGTTTAGCAAACAGTAACTTAAATCAAGCCTTCAAAATTATTTTCAATCATTTGTATGTATTATAGATTACATGAATGCATTCAAATTCTTTCTGTACGCTCGTAATGTTTAATGTAAAAATGTTAATGTTATAAGAATATAAGAATCTCAATGATTTTACTCTTAGGAGGAATTGGACCATACAGCTTCCATAACCTTTGTGCGAAAAACTGATTCTCTTTCCCAAAATATACGTGGCATACTATTGTTAAGCATGTTATGTTAAGTTACGTTAAAAACGTATTTCATTCTTTTATCATGTTTAATAATCATTTACACTTACAGTTTGCGGTTCGGGATGGTATCTCTACAGAACTCATTGTTATACGTACTTGGACTTGAAGAAAACAATGGCGGACGCAAAGGTATCTTTTAAGTTTTGTTTGTACGTGAGGAGTAAGGTTTTCAAGCGAGTAATAATACCAGTATTATATATATAACTTTATAGAATTTAGGTTTCTTCGGACCAAATAGGATTTGACCGGACGGATAAGGTCGAACAATAAGTTATTTGTGCGGACAAATCATGTATTTGTTCAGACGAATAATCATGATCATGCATACATACATGAGAAAATTCACATTCAGTTCAAAAGATCATGGCCAGATCACACAAATTGCAATGGGGGAAGAGGGGGGTCTGAGAAAAAATTTTGTTTGCCGAGGGTGTGCAAACACCCCCCCCCCCCCCCACGACTACACTCTAGATCCGCGCATGGATATCCAAACTCTAGGCAACGAAGGTTTTTTTCTTTGGTAACCATAACATTTTCCCAGGGCCTTTTCATCTACATCATTGCCGTATCAGATAGTCTAAGTTACTCCTTGTATTAACAATTAAATTATTCGTCCAAGCAAATCCTAATTCGTCAGAACAAATACCTAATTCGTCCGAACAAATCTTAATTTTTCCAAACAAATACCTAATTCATCTGAAAAAAACTTACTCTTCAGAACAAACAACTAAAAACATTTTAACAAATCCTAATTCGTCCGAAAAAAATAGCTAATTCGACCGAAAAAATCCTAATTTGTCCAAACAAATCTAAAGTTGTCCGTACAAATAACTTATCCGTCCGAACAAATAGCTAATTTTATCAAACAAATCCTTATTCGTCCTAACAAATAACTAATTCGTCCGAGCATATAGCTAATTCGTCCAAACAAATCCTATTTTGTTAAAAACAAAAATAAAAAGAGAGATAGAGAAGGAAAGAGAGAAATCCACAGTGACAGAGAACAGAATGAAACGTTTTATCTTGAAAGAATAAACGACTACAGTGTTGGCGGTATCTGTCATGGCTTTATTATGATTTCAATATTTCAACATGTACATATGATTCATAAGTTCTATAAAATTACAATGGATAAGCGCCGATCCTCAATATGGCATTTGGCGCTGAAATTTAGTCATTATATATGATGATAACAAGGAGCCATGTATTGCTGGCAACCCTGGACGGTGAACAGAAGTTGCCAGCGATGGCTTGTTGCAAAATTCTGCAGTCTGGCCGACCAGCTTGATGTTCAGCAGGACCAAAGTAAAGCCATGACGTTGATTGGATTATAACTGTAACGAACAATAAAAAGAAAGCAGAAGAAGAGAAACAAATGAGGCAAGGTTATCAAGACAGTATAATTAATGATGAAGGGAAAATAATTTATAACTATTCTTCAATGGACTAAAAAACCTATTTTACTATGTTTATCCTTTACTAATAATGATAATGGTGTGGGTGGGAGGGTGTTCGATATCGGCAGCGTCTAACGGATCGATAATTGCACGCGCAATAATGACGTCATTACATTATTGACATTTAAGTACCCGCGCCTATTGATTTAGAGTTATCGCGCTTGGATAAAATATTGGTTACTAAAATTATTAGAGTTATGCCGCTTGATTTATTCTTCTTCGATAAATGGCATTTACCGTATATAGCGATAAATGTAATTATCTTGAAAGAATAAACGACTACAGTGTTGGCGGTATCTGTCATGGCTTTATTATGATTTCAATATTTCAACATGTACATATGATTCATAAGTTCTATAAAATTACAATGGATAAGCGCCGATCCTCAATATGGCATTTGGCGCTGAAATTTAGTCATTATATATGATGATAACAAGGAGCCATGTATTGCTGGCAACCCTGGACGGTGAACAGAAGTTGCCAGCGATGGCTTGTTGCAAAATTCTGCCAAGTGGATTGCGGGACGCGAGGCACGGGTACCGCAATCCATCCGCCAATCAAAAGGCGGTGATTTGGCGAACAAGACATCATGCCTTTTAATGCAACGCAATAAACAATATAATCAAATCAATTCAATTCAATACTGCAAGATAAGTAACAACGACACAAACACTTCAAGTCTTTTTCAATCAAGACGAATAGCAATAATATTTTGAATTAGCAAACCAACACATTATGAGGATGCACACTGTCTCCAATACACGTGCATATAAGTAGGGAATGGATAGAGAAGTTGAAACGGGTTGATAGGGGGCAGTAGGTTTGTTCAAATTAAACAAAGTTTTGGACGACCATAAACAGATACCGCCGAATTAAATGCACGGGTAGACAATTTGTTTTGTTGTCAGGAACTTAACGAGGGCAGTTTTTATGGTATTTGTAAATAAGAAATTACCAAGTTTCGATAAATGAACATAATCTTGGAATAACTTCGGCTGGTTGATATCAATATCTGGATGACGTATTAGTGCCCCGTTGAGCTTTTTACAAACAAATGACCCCAAGGAGCTATTTATTCGTATTCTGGCCTGCTCTGCTGCTATGCTTGATATCATGTGCAGCCAATATTTTCGGGGAAGTATGTTTGACCATACCAGCAAAGTGTTTGACATTTTTTGGTGTGAAGAACCCATGAGTGATTTCATTTGTAACTGAAGTTTTTTAAGTGACACAAGCCCAATACTGTTACCACCGCAGTGAATGATCAATACACGAGGTGGGGTGCCATGCTCCTGAAGCAGTAGTGAGATATGATCGTCAAGTTCTTCCCATTTTAGTCCGCCCCTTCCAGACCAATTCACGGTGACATTTAAGGATTCCAGAGACAAATTTGAACCAATTGCTGACTGATTGCAGTAATCCTGGGCCCTCCTTATGATTGAAGATCCTACTATCCAGATGTGTGAAGAGCCTGTAAACTTATTTATCTTTAGTAAAGACTTTGATATTACAATACTACTGTATTAGGACGTATATAGGATTGAAAAGCATTAGAATGCCACCGACCCTTAGCTTTAATTTCCTGCTCTGGCGCCCCTTGCATGTATAAATATGTGGCTGCGCCTATTCTAAATGAATGGGACTTATATGTTGTAACGTCAAGCCTCAAAAATGACAGTGATTTTTTCAAAACTTGGTTAAATTGATAGTAAGTTAAGGGTGAACCATCAATATGGCACAAAAATTGCAATGTATCGGTGCTTGTTGGACGTTGTTTTAAAAATGCTCGCATATTGTCAAAAAGCATTTTATTTTCGTTTGTCGAGTTAATTTGAATTGTTATACCCTTCCCTATTTGGTCTGTTTTAGTTTTATCTAATATAATGGTGATGCATGACGTTGATATGGATACATTGTGCAAAGACAGTGCTGAATTGCAGGAATTCCCACGCGTACTTGTTATCTCACCTACCCTTAGTAAGGCAAAGTATGCAAGTGTATACGCAGTGGAAAAAAGGATCTGTTCGTAATAATTACTACAAACATGTTGTAAAGAAGCTACGATTTTTTTTAACAGTGGGAAAGTTATTGGACTTCTAGTATCCTTTTTATGTTTGAGTTGCTTAAAACCGAGTAGTAGTTTTTTTACAATGAAAAATTGACATGGATCAGGAAGATTGCTTAACTTCAAACTAAAACTAATGCCCGCTAAGTAGGTTTTGGCAGTTGAATATGATATGCTTTTAGATGATAAAAATGCTATAAAGTTGATAATTTGGTCAACAGATGGAGGCCAAATGTCTTGGATGTTATACAGCCCTCTAAATTGCATGAATAAGTCAATGCCCTTCTGATAAACAGTTTGAGTGTTTGGAGCAACTGATGCGTCGAGTAGTTTTTCTACTTCCTTTTCAAATGGTTCCAAAATTCCGATGGAATTTGGCATGGATAGTAATCCGCATATGGGGCCAGATTTCTGAACTTTTGCCACTGAAAACGAGATATAGCATCAGCTATAGTATTTGAAGGACCTGGTATGTGCACACATCTAATTTGAATGTTGAACCTGAGGAGCTGAAGCAATAGAGGTCTAAGAAGGGACATAACTCTTGATGACTTTGATGTTTTTTGATTAATTATCTGAACTACTGCGATGTTATCAATGTGCATTATAATTTTCTTAGACTGCAATTTGCTACCCCAAATTTGAATTGCCAGCGCTACTGGCACTAACTCCAGGTAGGTCAAGTCTCTACGATCTTCGGATGACCAGTCTAATGGCCATTGAAGATAGGCCCAATGTGAACCGAAAATTGCCCCGCACCCAAAAGAGCCAGAGCTGTCAGAGGATATGTGCAATGTGTCCCCATTTGACCAGTGCATATCGGGAAATAGTGTGGTACCATTAAATTCGGAAAGGAATTTTAACCAGACCTCCATATCGTCTCGTAGAGCTTTTGATATTGTAATGTAGTGATGTTTTTTGTATCCCTGCGAAAGACTGTCGTAAAATCGTCTACAAAACGCCCTACCTGCAGGTATTGCCTTCGTAACAAATGCTAGTGACCCCACTAATGATTGCATTACTTTTAATGTAACTTTCCTTCGCGTATATACATTATGAATCATTGATTTAAGGGTGTCCACCTTGTCCTTTGGAATAAATATGGTTTGGTTAATAGTATTGATACCTAGACCAAGAAATGTAATGTATGTAGAGGGGCCTTCTGTTTTTTCCTCTGACAGCGGGACCCCAAGTTCTTTACAAATTGTATCAAATGATCCCATAAGGTTTTGACATATACAAGTATTAGCTGGGCCAGCGAACAAAAAATCATCCAGGTAATGGACTAATGTGTTGTGTGTGGATTGATTTTCCACTATCCAGTGCAAAGCTGTTGAAAATTTTTCAAAAGTGGCACATGCAATAGAGCAACCGAAAGGTAAACATTTATCAATATAATACTTATTGTCAAAATAAAAGCCGAGCAATAAAAAATCTTCGGGTCGAATCGGAAGTAGTCTGAAAGCACTCGTTATGTCTTTTTTGCCTAATAAAGCCCCAGGACCAAGTTTTTGAACCATACTTATAGTAGTATCAAATGATGTATAATGTACTGAACAGAGACTGGGGTCTATAAAATCGTTAACACTGTTGCCCTGTGGTGCTGACAAATTACAAATCATGCGCCACCCCCCTTGTTTTTTAGGAACTAGACCAATAGGGCTACATCTAATATTAGAAATAGGTCTAGTGTAAAATGGACCAGCTATTCTCCCCAGTGAAATTTCTTGATAGATTTTTAAATGAAGCTCATCAGCGTGAGTTTCTGCAGATTTCATGTTTTTTGAAACGTGAAATTCTCGTGTACCAGAATAATGAATGTTGAAACCGTATTCAAACCCGTTTAGTAATTCATGAGCTGTATTTTGATCTGGATAATTAGTAAGCATTGATTTTAAGACATTAAGTTTGACCGGGGTTGGAGCCATGTCCCATAGGTCTTGCGTTGCCTGTTGACTGCCCACGGCCTTGACCTCTATAAGGGAATTGTCGCATATGGTCGAATGCGGGGGGTTTCCCTCTCTCTTGGCGAATGGGTTGGTTGTTGTTAACCCTGCAGTAAATAGAAGGGTGGTTGTTGTTGCATTTTAGACACACGTGGTGATAATTACAGTAAGGTCGGCCGCACGAACCTTTGTAATTAAATTCATAGCATTTGGCCGATTTATTCGAAAAATTTGTCATTTGCGGGCTTGTGAGGAAGGAACCTTGCGCTACGTAAAGAAGCCAAAGCTCAGCATCGATAGAACCCCAATCTACCGTGTGATTTCGAGAGCGTTTTAATCGGAACTGTATGTCATAATTTAACCAGTTCAAATTAGGCGAACGTTGGGCAGCTGTGCGAATGGTGTTCATATATTTGAGGATAGCTTGGGTGTGTTCAGGGAACTTGGTCAGATAAATGCTGCTGAACACGAGAAATGCATTTGTCCAGGTTTCAACAGAAGTAATTTTAATTTCTTTGTGTTTTGGCTGGATAACCAATTCACCATTGACAAAAGCTAATTGTTGTTGGGGTTCGTCATGAGGTTTGAGGGGTAACATTTTATGCATGTGGACAAATTCATTGTTGTAAATAGATTGTCTAACAATCTGAGGTACATGGGTACCCAGTGCATCTGTTACACTACATAATGAATTTGGCGTGTTGAACATTTGCATGCCGTTACACAAAGCATCGGTACAATTGTCAATAGCGTTTATTGTACCTGATGAATGGGCTGCCATTGACGATGAAGGTCCAAGTATGAGTGGTTGATGTAACGCTGGACCACTGCCATCAGAGTGGGTATCCAAATTCAATGATTCCGTTGCCTTTGCTACTGCCTGGGGGTCAGCATCATCAGGTGTCTGGCGGTTGCTATTACTGACTGACACTGCTTTTCTGGCGGCGGCCGGTGCACGTGTTGGCCTGGCATATGGGGATTTTGATTTCCTTTTTGACCGTAACATCATACTAAAAACGTTTGCCAATAATTATGTTAATTTTACACGTATAAATTAGGCTATTCAATCTTTTAAAATATATATATATATATACATCTATATACGTCATTAATTACAAAAAAGAAGTGGTTATTGCATCAATATACCACACCGTTAATAATTTATATATTATTCATATTCTTTGTTATTTATTTGTTTGGTTTTTGTTTTTTTTTGTTTTTTTTTTTTTTTTTATTCTGACCTATCGATTATACTATTTTTATAATATGTTATGTAGAGCAAAAAGCTAAATTGTTATATATATTAAAAATCTGTATTTGCACATAAATAATTTTTTAATATAACTTTTTGAATTCGAAGACTTATAGACAAACTATTTTCTATAAAGTACAATTTGATACATTATCCCCTTTTTGTGGGGTGATGGAAACGCCCAAATCGCTTCCAACGCCTCATCAAATTTATAAACTGGTTAACGGTACATACCAAATTCCTTACAACATACAAACTTTAGAATTACTTCTCTGTCAATCTACACGTCCGTCGTCTGTTCGATATCGGCAGCGTCTAACGGATCGATAATTGCACGCGCAATAATGACGTCATTACATTATTGACATTTAAGTACCCGCGCCTATTGATTTAGAGTTATCGCGCTTGGATAAAATATTGGTTACTAAAATTATTAGAGTTATGCCGCTTGATTTATTCTTCTTCGATAAATGGCATTTACCGTATATAGCGATAAATGTAATTAACATTTTGACAGGATTACTGTGCCAGCATCGGTGCATATCTTGTTCAAATAGACACAAGGGATGAAAACGAATGGATTAAAAGAACATTACAACAATCCTTATTCGTCCTAACAAATAACTAATTCGTCCGAGCATATAGCTAATTCGTCCAAACAAATCCTATTTTGTTAAAAACAAAAATAAAAAGAGAGATAGAGAAGGAAAGAGAGAAATCCACAGTGACAGAGAACAGAATGAAACGTTTTAACATTTTGACAGGATTACTGTGCCAGCATCGGTGCATATCTTGTTCAAATAGACACAAGGGATGAAAACGAATGGATTAAAAGAACATTACAACCAGCATTGAAGGGTAAAATTCATTATTTTAACTTTTATTGGAATTGACATTTTTTTTAATCCTCAAATATGAATACAAAAAAAATTAAACATTAATTTTAACAATCATTTATGCTTCATCAGATAGTTTAAACTGTCAAAGAACTTTAAAAGCTCGTCTTTACTGAACTAGAGTAATATCTGTTTACATTGATTATATGTTTACATCTCGCGAATCAAACGTTACGGTCAAATTTTGAAATGATGTCATATACATAAATATACAGAAACATGCAGCAATACCTATTGTTGTGATACATGGATCGGAGCCACTGACCAAGTTGAGGAGAACATGTTCCAGTGGACAAACAAAGAAAATGTGGTATTCTCTAACTGGATTTCAGGGCAACCCGACGACTATGGAGGCAACGAGGACTGTGCTGCCCTGTGTCTCAATGGTCAATGGAATGATTATCCTTGCACCTACCTTTTGAATACTATCTGTGAAAAAGACAATTTATTTAGTTAATCGTGATTTGAAATAAAAACCTCAGTAAGTTGTTGTCGGCTATATATCTTCTGTCATAACTGGTCGTCAAAAGGCGGTTTATCTAACTTTTTTAGAAAAAATTACTCACTTTGAAAGAGAGTGTTGCAAAACAGCGGGAATATTCCGTAACGTGGAAGGGACATTTTTAAAATATCCGTATGGCTTGAAGAGTCGTATCTAAATATATACACTATATATATATATATATATATATATATATATATATATATATATATATATATATATATATATATATATATATATATATATATATATATATATACACATTACGTAGAGCACTATATTTACAAAGTGGTTATGTTCCGTATGTGGGCAAAGTACGGTAATACACAAACATTTGACGCGCATTCCTATCGAACACGGTAACCACAAAAAATACACTTAGGAAGATAAGCATATACTTTGTTTTTTGATGTTAACATATATATTATTTGATTTCAACTGTCCAGCGTGTGTAAAGTATCATTCATTGGAGCTACATGAATTAACCTTAATCTGTCTCTAAAAAACCGTCAGAGTTGGAATTTTAATCATCGCATGTTTCTATAGAATGTAAAAAACGCCTAGTCCAGATTTAAAAAATTGGAATAAAAATATCCGTACACATTTTCATTAACCTATTTCTTCATTATCGATTCATACTTTTTAATGTTTTTTTTGCTTTTAACAACCTGTACATGTCTTTTTGAAATCGGCATACCCGGTTATTTTATATTTAAAAAAAAAAGGGGGGGGGGGGGAATCAGCTTTTTAAATTGATGGGTACATTGTTTTAAATCCTTTGTTAATAAGGAAATGTTTATAATTCATGTTTATAACGGGGATTTCACACAGTAAGTAATCTTTAAAAAAAATAAGCATGCATGCAAATTATTACATCAACAAGCGTTTGATTTACTTTATTCTGACATTGTTGATTTACCTATATACATAACCTTTTCATGCAATTAAAAGAAATATGTGGTAAAAAACATTTCAACTCGGGGAGTACATATCTTAAACTACTGCAACAAGTAGTTTTTCTCGGTATTACAATTTCGATGCAAATTGTCGTAGTCGGTTAATTGTTTAAAAGTTCATAAAATTTGAAACTTGACAATGTTTTTACTATAATCAACACTTGTAACGCTTCTTTAACCTAAGCAGTAAAGTTTATTATATCTTATGTCGTATGCATACTTG
This sequence comes from Magallana angulata, assembly GCF_025612915.1. NCBI lineage: Eukaryota > Metazoa > Mollusca > Bivalvia > Ostreida > Ostreidae > Magallana > Magallana angulata. Next base: position 1,132,918 of record NC_069118.1, read on the forward strand.
TAATTCAAAGGCTGAACTATGCTTGTTTGATGTTTTCCTTCATATCTAAAATGAATTTTATTATACCCCCCCCCCCCGCAAGCGAAGTTTGGAATCACCTTGTCCGTCCGTCCGTCTGTCCGTCCGTCCGTCTGTACGTCTGTCTGTTCAATTCGTTTCCAGTCCATGTCTTTCTTATGGAGAAACATTGGAAGTTCTTACTTCACACAAAGATTGCTTATAACCAAAGGGTGTGTCATGACCTTGACCCAAGGTCATTTGGGCAAGGTCAAGGTCACTGGCAGAAAAAGTTCATAATTCGTGTCCGGTCCATATCTTTTTATTGGAGAAACATTGGAAGTTCTTACTTCACACAAAGATTGCTTATGACCTAAGGGCGTGTCATGACCTTGACCCAAGGTCATTTTAGGAAGGTCAAGGTCACTGGCAGAAAAAGTGCAAAATTCGTGTCCGGTCCATATCTTTTTAATGGAGAAACATTGGAAGTTCTTACTTCACACAAAGTTATCTTATGACCTTAGGGTGTGTCATGACCTTGACCCAAGGTTATTTTGGCAAGGTCAAAGTCACTGGCAGAAAAAGTTCAAAATTTGTGTCCGGTCCATATCTTTCTTATGGAGAAACATTGGAAGTTCTGAATTCACATCAAGATTGCTTATAACCTAAGGGTGTGTCATGACCTTGACCCAAGGTCATTTGGGCAAGGCCAATGTCACTGGCAGAAAAGTGCAAAATTTATGTCCAGTCCATATCTTTTTAATGGACAAATATTGGAAGTTCTTAATTCACATCAAAATTGCTTATAACCTGAGGGTTTGTCATGACCTTGACCCAAGTTCAATTGAGGAAGTTCAAGGTCATTGTTTAAAAAAATCGGGCTCAGTATAGCAATTATTCAAAATGATTATATTAAATGGCTGCTTAACATGTGGAATTTTATTTGATTCGAGTCATGTTTGTTAACATAAGGATGCAAATGTCCTCATGTATTAACAGTTAACTTGAACTAAAATGGAATTTAAAGAATAGAAATTGGTTTGTGTAATCATATTAGCATTAACAGTTTTAAAAAATACAGCAGTTTTTATTTATAGAAAATGGACGGTGAAATAGATTCGTCCAATATTTTCTATAATAGAAAAAATACAAAAAATACATGAGTTATGATTTTTTTTCTTAGCGGGGGGAATCAATTGTGAGCTTGCTCACAGTACCTCTAGTTTATTTGTTTATTATAAGTTTGTACAAAATAAAGCCGTTTTAAAACTAAGATTGCGTTTGCTTTTAGAATGAGGCTTTTTTACTGTTAATCATGCAAAAGTCAAAAATTTTGCCCGGACAAGACAGAGTTGAGTGGCGTAGTGTTAGAAATTAAAAACAAAAGACCATAAAACTTGGGCACGAAAATTAAGGAGAGGAATTTTACAATAAAGTAAATTAATTGCAAATAGCTTTATGTTATATTTTTTTATACATTGCAGAGCAAGTATATCTTTTAAATATGAGAGCATAGGTTTTAGTATGTTTTCTTAATTGGACCATTACATTAATGTGATATTATCTTTAAAACACTTTTCGACTGTCTTGACACATCATTAACATCATTAAACTTTTTAAAATGAAAGAATATATTTTAGATTCAGTAAATATGTTAGTGTTATGTGCATGAAAATATAATCACATGGAAGATATGAGTTATTTATGTTAATACGTGTCCCGTAACATTACTTAGCTAAAAGTTGTCGTAGCGTTGCAATCTAAAGCGTTCTAAATAACTGTGTTTCCACCATTGTGGTTTTTTCTTATAAACCAGATACATGTATTTATGTGAGGTCTATATCCGTTGAAATATAGTGTAGTTATTTACTTCATTAACTCTGATATTCATTTTACTGAATTTGAAATGATCTATTAGTTAAAAGTAGATTATGCAATCCATTTAAGGAATATTGTAAAGATGTTTATTAATAAATCGTCGTGGCATGGATATACTTTTTGTTTTTCATGTTTGATTTGAATTTTATAGCCAAGTAACTCTTATTAAAAGATTATCAAAATTAAGAGAGAGAGAGAGAGAGAGAGAGAGAGAGAGATATTTCTTGTTAGAATAGAAAAATTGATAAAAACGAATGCATAAAATAAAGAAAAGTTTTACTACCATTGGAGGAACTCTGTAAGCGTTCATCATTCATTAATTAAACATTTATTTTCTCAACTATTATTGCACTGTATTTTCGTCTGTTGTACTTCATCAGATAATTTCTGATGTCAATTAAAAAAACTTTTTTTAAAGCGCTATTACCTGTAACATGCAAGTGTAATATATTGTGGTAAAAATCAATCTTGCGAGCCCAAAATTTAGGTCAAATATAAATGTAACTAGACACGATCTCGTTGCGAGCAACGAGGAGGTCTTCCGTCTGATTTTAGAATTTGAGATATATGTTCGATCTTGATTTTACTATTTAACAGCTAAACATGATTTAGAATAGAAAAACAGGGTCTACATTCTAAGGGCCAGATATTTTGTTTCAGGGATAAGAGCTTTGTTCAACAAGTGTTTAGAAATTCGTCACCGTTCTTGAGATATCTGAGAAAAAAAGTTTTAGGGACCAGTCCCTTATAATTATCTCCTTATTGGAGCCGCTGAACTAAATTGTGAAGGTTGCATTTTGTTAAGTACATCATTTTGAGCATCTTTTCTTCTATACTGCATTTCAAAATATTTTCCTTTTTGAAATAAAGGTGGTCATAGTTTATGGACTCTTGACCCCTAAAGAATCCTTATTACATAACACATGAGTAAATCATTGCATTCCTTGGATACATAACTGTAAGATAAACATATTTGCTTCTATAGCCTTTCATTAAATTTCCCTAAGTAAAGAGCTACAGATGAAAGATTTTAGAGCCCTTTAGTTCCCTAATTTGAGGGACCAGCCCCTTTTTCTTGATATCAAATAAAAGGTCATTTAAATCACAACCTATTTTGTTCAACAACTGTTTAGAAATTCGTTATTGTTCTTGAGAAATACGGGAAAGAACATTTTAGGGGCCGATCCCTCAACTCCTTGTAGGGGCCGTTTAACGAAATTTTGAAAATTTCATATGATCTAATACATCATTCTGAGCATCTTTTCTTCTATACTGCATTTCAAAATATTTTTCCTTTCTGAAATATTGGTGATCAAAATTCTGGAATTTTGGCCCCTAAAAACCCCTTATTACGTAACACATGATAAAATCATTCCATTGCTTGGATACATAACTGTAAAATAAACATATATGCTTCTATAATTGTTCACAAAATATCCCTCAGTGAAGGGCTACAGATGAAAGACTTTAGAGCCCTTTGGTCCCCTAATTTTAGGGGCCAGCCCCTTTTTCCCGATATCAAATGAAAGGTCTTGTAAATATAAACTTTTTTTGTATAACATGTGTTAACAAAATATTTTTCAGAAAAGAGATGAACTAAGAAAACCATGAAAAATTACGACGTTATTTTAGTCTCAATTTTCGGGACCAGGCGAGCTTTAACTCCTTTTGAGCATGACAAATATGAATGCCAAATTGCACATCTACAATCTCTTGTCTAGAATCCCTGAAAGTTTGAACTCAATATCTTTTACCGTTTAGGAGGAGATCCCTGGACAAGCCGACCCACTGAAAATCGCTAAAACGTCTCTCAAGAACGGAAATGACGTCATCAAAATAAAAAAAAATGTAGATTAAGTTCGGATTAATATCTATTAGATCTGAAAGTTTCACGAAAATCGGTTCAGCCATTTCCGAGAAATCGCCTGCACAAATTTTGTAAGAAAAAAAAATAATAATAGGGAAAAAGAAACCGACCGAAAACAATAAGGTCTTCCGTTGGAAAACGGAAGACCTTAATAATATCGAGTTATACCTACCATTTAGAAACTTGCTATAAGCTGAAATATATCTTTGTTGTGATAATTGGATTGGAGCCAGATATCGAACTGAGGAGTATCTGTTCCATGCAGTGAACAAAAGAAGAAAATTCGGTATAAACCAGCTAAATTTTAGGCAAGCCTAGCAACGGCAAAAGCAAATAAGACACTGCTTTGTTTCACAATGGTCAGTGGAATGATAGAGTGAGAGAAAAAGAAAGAAAGAAAGAAAGAATGATAAGATAAAATAATGTTTATTCAAAGTCGGTTTTTACAACAACAAGGAGTTATTTTCCCACGACATAATACCATTACATGTATGTTTATCCTATATTTGTCAATTTTCAGGATGGTGGCAATGTTTATCATATTCGTTATGACACAAAGCCAACATGATGGATTGCGATGAAAATATTTTTGTATGTAGAGATATGTCCAAGGGGCTTAAAAACAAATTAGTCATCATCCATATCCTTGTTCAAGTATCGTTAAAAATAAAAAACAAGATATGATCTACTTGGATATCATGATAAATCAATCTAGAACAACAGGTAGCCAGTAATAAAAAAAATGATCTACTTGGATATCAGGATAAATCAATCTAGAACAACAGGTCGCCAGATATAAAGATATGATCTACTTGGATATCATGATAAATCAATCTGGAACAATGGGTAGTCAGATATAAAGATATGATCTACTTGGATATTACGATAAATCATTCTAGAACAACAGGTAACCAGATATAAAGATATGATCTACTTGGATATCACGATAAATCAATCTAGAACAACAGGTCACCAGATATAAAGATATGATCTACTTGGATATCACGATAAATCAATCTAGAACAACAGGTTGCCAGATATAAAGATATGATCTACTTGGATATCATGATAAATCAATCTAGAATAACAGGTCGCCAGATATTAAGATATGATCTACTTGGATATCACGATAAATCATTCTAGAAAAACAGGTCGCCAAATATAAAAATATGATCTACTTGGATATCATGATAAATCAATCAAGAACAACAGGTAACCAGATATAAAGATATGATCTACTTGGATATCATGATAAATCAATCTAGAACAACAGGTAGCCAGATATAAAGATATGGTCTACTTGGATATCATGATAAATCAATCTAGAACAACAGGTAGCCAGATATAAAGATATGGTCTACTTCTACTTGGGTGTCACGACTTGTCAAGCATATTGTATTTATACGAGGGTCAATCAAAAAATACGAGGACAATGCGGCTGTCTATCATATGTTTTTCATTAAAGTCATATTTAACAGATTAATCTGTGCACCAACACTTATGTTATTGATATGCGAAGTTTTAGTCCATTTGATGAAACTGTATTTTTGTTACCCCTTTTTAAAAACAACATGTTTTGTCACCACGGCGCACGGTAACGTTCAAAACATGACGTCAAAATTTAACACGCACAGTTTATAGATATACCCCATCTTTATATCACGCTTAGTCTCTTGTGCCTTTCTTCTTACAATTTAAAATGGCACTGAACCACTTAACATCTTATTTGCACACATTTGCTCGAGAATCATAAGTTAGTTCTTCATTGTTTTCATTTTCTAACCGTGTATATCTTAGTTTACAGTAAGGATAACCCTGAACGTCGGTTGACGTTACTTCTTTTATGACCAAATATTTACAGATATTCTACTCTCTTTCGGACTGTTTATATTCAAAATACAATGAACACCACCCCCACAAAATTTATTACAGTTAAACACAAACTTGCAAATAATTGTTGACTTATTTTTTGCACCATTGAGCATTTTCACAGCTTGTATCGGCTTTTTCCTGAGTTAAATCCATTTTATTTGTACTTCTCGTTGCGCCGTGACGTCAGGCGACGTCGATGTTTTTAGTCAATTCTAAAGAGGACTAACTGACTTTAGTTACTAATATCTGTTCGACAAAATAATATATCCCTTCATTATTTGGTACATAGAATACCATGACTATACTAAATTTGAAGTTTCAATATAATTTGGTTTTAAGCCAAATTTATAGAGATAATACATTCAACATTATATGGTTTATTGTTGACATAACACAAATTTTGACCGTGCGCCGTAACCTCATTTTTGCACGATTAAATTTTAAATAATTCTTAGAAATAAAGAAATTTATTAACTTTTTTTTCTTGTAAATTGTCTGAAACTATTGCTAAATTATGTCTACCAAATTTAGTAATGTTATGACGTTAAGTAACATAGCTATGACAAAAGTCTTCGTATTTTTTGATTGACCCTCGTATGGACCATTATTTCATTTTCATTACTGTTAAGAAACAATGTTAATTATTTAGCGCCACTATTTCCAGCAACAGTTAAAATCGTTACATTTATGTAAGGCCCGATTCTTCAAAAACATTTGAGTCTGCTCAGTAACTATTGACTTTAATGTTTACTTTATACTGGAAATAGATATATACTGGGTGCTATATATTTTTGTCTGATGTCAATGGTAATATAATTCATGACAAGGAATTTATGAATAGTTGTTAAAATACATAAAATATTTAAACATTCGTCACGATGAAGTGTCGTTTGATTTCTAACAAGTTGTCAACGGGATTGCTACCGGGAATAGATATATTCTTGTCTGCTCTGATGTAAATGGTCATAATTCATGAAAAGGGATTTATAAATAGTTGTTAAAATGCATAACAACTGATTAACATGAAGGTGTTAATCTATCTTAGAATTGAAATATGAAATTTTTCAAAACAAAATTAAAAAGGACATCTAATGGAACCAAACACAAAGAGTCACATACTTTGTTTAAGTGGGCTTATTATTGCAGTTTTTTGAATACCTACCTGGTCCCGGTTCTTTTATCCTCTGTAATTGTCTGTCACGACAGCCGTCGTGACTGTAGTCAAGCACAACAAGATTAGATTTCTATTTACAATTTTTTTTTATATAAAATAAAACCAAACAAATATACATAATATATACACATCATAAAGAGTACAGTTTTAAGTTCTCTGGTGTCCCAAGTCTCCATCACGGGCATGTAGAAAGGTAGAAGAAGCCATCCTGTGAGGAAGCGGACGAGATGAATAGAAATGGCACGGCGTGAGACAGAGGTGGACAGGTATTACCATGGCGATGGACTGCCAGAAACTGGCCGGATACGGAACGTAATAAATAAAACAATAAACGTATTTTGAGTTACATGATTAATTACATAAACATAGGCTAAGTCACACGGACTTAAATATAACATTATGGCAACAACAGCACGCCATACAAGAGCACGAAACCACAGCGAATACGAACACTGCATGTTACTAGTCCAGCTAACGCCATTTTATTGTAAGAACGGTAACTCTTACTTGTGACCTGACGGCCATATTTGATGGTCAGAGACGACCACGATAGGCGATATCAAAAATGTTATCTGTAAGTATAAATTAGAACAATGACAACTGGATTTAATGAGTTGAATAGATAAAGACTAATGTTTACTTTGTTTGTATACTTTTAAAGTGAAATAAATTTGGATAACACAATGTGTGACAGTAAAATACAATTATTGTTTTCGTTACCAGTGATGTATTTTTTACAGTTTATAGTTATTTGCTCATAGATTGGAATTAGTTGGATATCATATGAACTTCTACTAATATATACCTACGTATCCGTGCGAAAGATTTTTTTTTAAATGCTGCGCTTTTCTGCGATAACAGTTTAAACGTTTCCCTATATCAATAATTGCATTTTATTACCTCCCCCTTGTTATAGTCTGTTTTTAATATTTGTATGTTCTTTTAGGCTTGTCAAGGACAGTTTCCATTTCAAGAAAAGAATTTTCCATATAATGTAAGTCAATTTATTTAATATCTTGTAATATTTGTATGATACATGTAGTATGAAGCATTTTCATAAATGTAGTACACGTACAACTGAACATTCATATGCATATGTTTTGAAGCTAAACTTCTATATGTTTCATGAAAGTACACTATTCATTACAGAAATATTAAACAATTTTTGATGGATTAACAAAATTCCTACTACATGTAATTTTACAGATATAGATATATGTGTTTTATGTTGTGTGTCTACGTATTTGTACATTGTCTATGTCTATGTGTATTTGTGTACGTCACATCACAAATTAATTATGCTTTCATTAACTTCAAACAGCGTATATGTGGTAAAATTCTTTTTCTATAACATCACACGTTATCACAATGTCTTTGACCAATGAAAAGGTTGTTCAAATATATAAAAAACATAATGGTTCCATGAATGGTGTCCATAAAGAAATCTGCCAAACTCTGCACATCGATTCGTGTCAAATAAATAAAAGCAGCTTACATTGGAAAATTAAAAAAATTATCAAAGAATTTGAAAGACTCAATAAATCTATAAGTAAGAAATCGATATATGAGCAATATAAGAGGAAAGAATTCAAATGTCCATCAAAAACCAATAAAGAACCAGCAAGCACATGTGTACCGTCAGAAACAGACACTGAAAAAATAACAAAAAGAACTGAACAAGACATTATCATATCCCAGCTCAAGAAGGAAAATATTAAACTTAAAGAAAAAATCCAAGGCTATAGAATTAAAGAAATTAACCAGAAAATGAAACGAACCAAAGAAAAGGTGAGGAAACTGGAAGAAAAAGTGAATGTATATCAGAGGAAGGAACAACAAGAAAAAGATAATAAAGTTGACAATTAAGGAGTTCAGTGCAACACTCTAAATACTTATATTGAAGAACTCAAATGTGAAATCGACAATCTGATCGCTGAAAAAGATGACATTGTAGCAGATGAAGATGATTATGTACATGTAAAGAAAGTTTTAGATTTTAAAGAAAATGGTAAAGGTTGTCCATATAATTATAAATTAAGAAATCTATATTATTTTTTTAGAAGTAGAAATATTGGTGTTCACCATATTGGTCCTGTTTTAGAAGCTGTTTTAGATATTTTTAATATAAGTGTAAACAAATTACCAAGTAAGAGCACTGCGTCTGTTTTAACGAGTGAAATGGGTGTTTTAAGTAGATGTCATTTGAATGAAGAACTTTTAAACAGTAGTAACATTACAATGCATAGAGATGCAACTACAAAAAAGGACATCATTTTTATGCAGTTCAAATTAGTGCTGGGGAGAAAGTTTTGACAGCAGGTGTGAGAGAAGTGAGTGATGGGAAGGGAGAGACGTATGTGAGTGCTACCAATGAGATTTTTAATGATATTGTCAATAATGAGAGGGAGAAAGATCAAATTTTTAATTCTGTTTCATGTTTTATGACAGATAGGAGTTCTACAGAACAGAAGGTTAACAATATTTCATGTGAAGATATATCTCATGATGTTCAATCTTTTAAATGTTCAGTACATCCTCTTCTTTAATTTTCTGAAGTTTGTTTGGAAGAAATTTTTCATATTGAAAAAGAGCTAAATATTAATTTTGATGAACACACCAGCTCTACTAAAGAGCCATTTGCCATGTTTATTTTAAGGTGTGTATCCAAATTTTTTTTTTAAAGATGGCACTGGCGATCCAAACATTTCTCATTTATATTTTAAAAGCCAGGGCATTGATAGAATTCCTTTAATGAATATAAGAGGAAATCGTTTTAATGTTTGTTTTTATAATGCTGCTGGTACTTTTTTTATACACAAACTTTTACTTCAATACATTTTATCATCAAAGAGTTCTTTTAATTTTGTCCAGAATGTTATTGTTTTATCATTACAAAACAAATGTATTTTAACAATTTTAAGAGCACTTGGTATTTTATGTAAATTATTAACAGGACCATATTGGTTAAAAACAATGGAGGTGAACAATATTTTATCAATGGGGTCAGTTTTTAAAAGATTTTTACATGTTTTAGATTTATGTGCAAAAGAACCTATATTGGCTTTAAGACAGAAAATTAGACTATTTGAAGGACCAGAATTAGAAGATACTGTTTCTGAATTTTTATTTACATATCCTATTAATGATGACTTAACATGTGTTTTTATCAAACGTTTATGTGTTGTTTTGAAAACCAAAGTAGAAAAATTATTTGCTGATTTTTTAAAAGATGGTAAATATTTTAATGTACAAAAGAATTTAGATTTTAAGTGTTCATCCTGTCCCACAAGCAATATTTGTGTAGAACAGTTGATGGACAGGTTGATTATCATGTACAATCATCCTCAATGTCATCAAATAATACCGTGGAAAGTAAACTATTATATATTAACAACAAAACTTCAGAATGGTTCAATAACAAAAGTGAGGAAGAGAAAGAAAAAATCACTGTACAAACCATGAAAAAAACCAGAACATTTATGACCTTAGAGAAACACAGAAAACAGACTTTATTCAGGAAACACCTCACGAACTTAAAAGAAAAACAAGAGGACATAAAAAGAAAGAAGAAGAAAAAAGAAGACGAACTTGACAAAGTCATAGACCACATCAGAGAAGAAGGACTGTGGGACACTGAAAGTAAAATTGATAGTGAACTCCAAAAAATTAAAACCAAAAAAGACAGATTGTCATCCTTGAAAAAACAAATTAACATCCATAAGAAAGTATTTCAAATTAGTAAACAACATAAACATTTATTAAATTTTAGCAAAAAAGGAAAACTATTTGACGAAGGAACACTAAGAAACAATCTGCTAATGTTAATGAATTTACGAAAAGAAAATACTGAAACACCTGTCTGCGAAACCTCCTTTTCTCCCATGGACCTGCTCAGTAGAGAGATTATACATACCTGGTCCGAAGATGGCGAGGATGTTCAGTGGGAGGGAAAAATATTAAGCCATGCTAATGGAGTTTTTAAAGTAATTTAGTCACAAAATTGCACTGCATGATTCTTACAAAAATGGTGTAAATGGCATCCTACTCCCCTAACCAATACAAATAATTACTATTACTTTATGTAAAACGTCATTAAAAGTTATAGCATATTTACTCAGATATATAATTCATTAATCATGAATGATACAATGGTGAGCATTTTACTTACTTAATGTGTTTTGATATATATCAATTTCATATGTTACTAAATTTTATGTAAACTTAATAAAAGAGTAATAATAAAAGAGTAATTATGTTTAACACTGAATCCAAAAGATATTTAAAATTTAGTAAACTGTTCAATGTTTCATGTTTTTGTTTGTCTACGTCAGTGTTTGTGTATAAATGTTTGTGTATGTGTTCATAGTCATATTAAAAACAAAAAAATGAATTTTATAATTAAATTTTTGATTTTAATATTCATAATATCATTTCATAAGGACATGCAGACATTACAATTATTTAAATATTTCAGGTTTTGTATTGGAACGATAAAGAAAAGACAGACAGCAGTGTGTTTGACTTGACGGAACAAGAAATAAACAAAGACATTGAGGACAGAAATTTATTCTTTAAAGGTAGTATAATGTTAAATGTATCTATTGGGTTATATTAAATATTATTACATTTTATTTATAAAAAAAAACACATAACCGGTATTTCATTTATTTTAGACGCAGCAACTAGATTGGATCATTCCTACATTTGAAAAAGACTATAACATACCTGTTAACCCTCCCGCATTGCGCGGGAGACTCCCGCAAAACGGCCTAATAATCTAAGATCTCCCGCATCCAACCTATCTCCCGCGCGGGAGACAAATTTCTCCCGCAATCGTATCTGTCTCCCACATACCCCCCCCCCCCCCCCAATTCTGAATCTTTACATGCAAATTTCAACATCCACTGCGGGTTTTACTAAAAAAGCTGCTGTGTAGCTTGAATATATCAAAATCCGTCCAAGTACTGTCTACCGTAATCATAGTACGACATGTTATAGCCCAGTTTACTTTTTACGATTACTTCCGGTTTTGACTTAAATCAGTTACGTATTTAGTTATGCAGAGGCCTTATAAAAAATAAGTGAAAGCTTAAAACATTTTGATTTTACTCTGTAACACCAAAGAAAACAATAACAGCCAGTGGTGTCAACTTAACAGGTGCACAGGTAAAGCACCCAAGCCACGTGCAGTGAGTCGTGACTAATTCTGTCTGGCCAGCATGGTCGGTAAAAATCAAAGTGAGTTTGGAACTACAAGCTACCAATAAAGTGAAGCTCATTTTTAAATGATACTGGAGAAATACATGTTAAAATTGTTTTGTGAATTAAAAATCTATCCTATATATATAAGACAAAAAATAATTTTAATGAATATTATTTTCTGGTATTTTCTTAACTGGGTTTCACTGCAAATTCAATATCTCTGTGTTTAATTACCCTAGATGTCAGCATGCAGTGATGGTTCAATACTGAACAATAGAAAGACTTAATATAAAAAGTGGCACTATTGAATTTTTGTATTGTACCATTGCATGCAAACAAAATAATAGTTTTCTGAACTTGTACAGCAACACAAGTTTTAATTGCACACTGGTAGTCATAGAAATAATAAAATTTAAAATGATTGCAAATGCATTAATTACAATGGTAAAATAAGGTATCTAACAGTATTTTTAATATATATTTGCATTTCACGTGAAAAAAAGTCGTTTACGCAAAATCTCCCCCTTAGCCAAGTTGGTAAGGGGGAGATTCTCCCACATAGCAGCTTTGAAAGGTTAACAGGTATGCTATAAAAAGAGGAGTTGTCTTTCATAGGTAATTTTACTATTATAAAGAGTAGGAGTTATGACCCTTTGGTCACAAGGCCAATTTAATTTGACCAACATATATAGATGATTTGCATATTTATTAACCATCAACCAATGAAAAGCTGTTTAGTTCTAGTCAAGGTATGGACAAAGAAACAAGGTTTTGCAAGTTTACTGAAGAAAATGTTATTTTTAAATTTTAGGTGGACTAGCTACGTTAAGAGTATCACACCACTTACGAAGAAAAAAACACGTCTAAACGATAGACAAAATACACCTTACCACATGGAAAATACAGGAGTACATCATGCATTATATCCTAGTATAAAGGTATCACACCGGTAATTGTTAATTATTATACTTTCATGTTAAATACTGAAATCTGATTGGTTAAGACGCAGTTCATAATCCTTTCTATTACCCTCAGCGTTAGCAACGCACTAAGCAACGGGTAACATTATATAAATAGTGCCTGTTTGGGAGGGTAACAGTTGAAATTGACACCCCGAGGAAACCATTGCCAACACGTCGCTCATCGGCTAAGCACACACATCCCTGGATGACCTCTGAGCTGAGACTCCTTAGCAACAGGAAACATAAAGTCCACACCCGAGCTAAGCACAGTAACGACACAAAAGAAAAAAAGCGGTTCAAGGCACTCAAAGGGCAGCTACAGAGAGAATCCAGAAGAACACACAGGACTTACCTGGAGGATATCGTTATTGTTGACCTGCGTACCAACCTAAAACGGTTTTTGTTATACATGAAAACCAGGAAGCAGGATTCGTCTCAGATAGTGACACTGAGGTCAAAAGACGGATTCCTCAACAGCGACACTGCCAGCAAAACCGCCATCCTGAATGAACAGTTTCAGTCATTGTACACCCGGGAGGACCTCAGCGCACTGTCTGACCTAAGACCAAGTCCATACCCTACTATGAACAACATCACTATCCATGAAAGGGGAGTATTGAAGCTGCTAAAGGGACTGCACCCATTCAAAGCAACAGGACCAGATGATATTCCAGCATTCATCTTGAAGCATAGTGCAGAGTCCTTAGCCCCATACCTTCCAAGGATGTATCAGCTCTCCTTAAATCAAGGACAGATACCAGATGATTGGCGCAGAGCAACCATCGTCCCTATTTACAAGAGAGGGGAGAAACACCAACCTTCAAACTACAGGTCAGTCTCTCTAACATCAATAGCATGCAAGCTACTGGAACATGTGGTACATAGTACAGTCAAGGGTCACTTCGATTGACATAACAGTGATCCTATGTGATGAGCAACATGGCCTCCGAGCCCGCCGATCATGTGAGACCCAACTGATGATTACGTTGGACCAAATTGCCAGGATCATGGACCAGGGGCATCAAACAGACATTGTACTCCTGGATTTCTCCAAGGCGTTTGATAAAGTGCCCCCCCCCCCCCAATGACTGCTTCTGAAGCTGGAGCACTATGGAGTGTCTGGAACAACACTAGGATGGATTCAGGACTTCCTCAGGCAAGAGAACCCAAGCAGTACTCCTGGATGGTCATACATCCTCAGCTCTTGACGTCCTCTCTTGAGTGCCACAAGGTATTGTCCTAGGACCACTTTTGTTCCTGACCTACATAAACGACCTTCCAAAGTTTACTAACTCATGTGCCAGACTTTTTGCTGATGATTGCCTGGTCTATCGACAAATCTGAAACCAGAGAGATGCAGCCAAACTACAGGAAGATCTCACTGCCTTGGAAGGATGGGAACACAGGTGGCAGATCAGTTTCCATCCGGAAAAGTGCACAGTTATCCGGGTCTCGAACAAGAAACAGCAACTGCAAACATCCTATACCCTGCATGGACACCAGCTGGAAGTTGTAGAGAGTGGAAAGTATCTTGGTGTAACCATCTCCCAGGATCTCCAGTGGACGAACCACATCCATACCACCATAGGCAAAGCTATATACAAGGAAACTAGGCTTTCGGAGGGAGACGTAACTTGGGCCAATGTGCACTATCAGCGAAGGCAACAGCATTCTGTACCCTGATCAGACCAGCGATCGAGTATGCATCGTCTGTGCGGGACCCCCACCAAGCCACATTCAACAGAGAAGTTGAGCAGGTTCAACGAAGAGCTGCCAGGTTCGTATTTAACAACTATCGTGACACCTCCACCGGATGTGTAACCATACTCCTGCACCAACTCGAATGGGATTCCCTCCAGCATAGGAGAACCATTCAGAGACTAGTACTATGCTACAAGATCAGAAACCAGCTTGTTGACATAGATCCAGAGAAGTATTACACACCCGGTGACATACGAACTAGAGGGAGTCACAGACTCAGACAGCAGCGGGCCAGTAAAGAAGTTTACCGGAATTCCTTCTTCCCGCGATCGGTGAGAGACTGGAATCGTCTACCAGAGCCAGTTACAGCAGCACCCACCACAGAGGAGTTCAGGACCAGACTAGCCAGTGTCCACTGGACTCAGCTGCAAGCTCAGTACACGACTCAGTCATATTGTAAATAGTTTTAACAGTTTTTAAAAGTGAAAGCCTCCTGTTTTAAATTCACGCCGGGGTTATCATCACTGAGTTAATAAGGTCAACCCCTTACCGAAAGAAGAAGCACTGGATACGGTAGGTAGTGTTTATCAATTCAGGGTTGACATGTATTATGGATACAGTTCACATAAATGAAAACCGTGTTTGCTGTCACATTGACAGCTTTTCACTTGTTCAAAGGTATAACAGTACAGAGGGAAAATATATTTTTGAAACGATGGGTATGAATTTACACAGGTGACGAATTGCGATGCTATCATATTACAAATTTCTATAACCAACGGCGTGGATGGGGTTCTTCCGTTTTCATATCTTTACCTACAAGTGTATAGTTACCAAAGCAAAACATCCAAACAAGACCAGCAACGCCGTTAAGGTCACAATCTTCTCTGTTGATCTTGTTGTATTGAAAATATGGGAACAATTATCATGTTGAAAATACCAGCACGGAGACTTATCAGGAAGATTTTGGGTCCAACTTGAAATGTGGTCGACATGTATACATTTAATAATCAACCTTTTTGCTTCATTTTATCATCCAATGAATTTTTTTAATAAATTTTAGTGTATTTACATGCTGCGGGGAAGGAAGACACAAACATCTAATATACAGGTTGTTTTGACCTATTATAAGCTGTTTCGATTAGTATCTCACAAGGTGGTTTGACTTATATTCGTTATATCATTGGCCAGGTTAAAAAGTTTCATATATTCACGTCTAATGCATTTGACCAACACTTTGATGTCAAAACAATTAATAGAGTAAAAAAGTAACACAGAAATCAAGTTTTCATGTAATTTATTCATTATCTCCAAGTTTGGTAACTAACTTTACATTGCTGATGAAGTTAAAAGTGGTAAAACATTAAAAACTTTAAAAAAAAAATTCTTTCAAACAAATACCTATTGATAAATGACATCATAGATTTAAAGTATTAATTAAGTACAGCCATGTTTATCAATGTCACTGAACTGTTAAATCGAAAAGTCCTATATATTTATGTGTTGTAGACTACACTTAACATAGTAAGTATTTATAAATGCATGTGCCAATGTGGCTCATCGTGTGTTTCACTTGCAAACCATGAAGCGTATACAAAAGTATATATATTAATTACCATATAGTAGCCATACAGCCCCATTGCCAAAAAAGTGGCAAGTTTTTAAAAGCAAACTAGTCGATCAGAAATCAAAGTAGAGAAAAGGCACAGCATTCAACTTCACAAAGCAATATTTATCAGTTATATTTCTTTGTATTTGCAATAAAAATATTTGTGTTTCATTGAAACAAAAATAAAAATCAATTTTAGAATCGATAAAACATGGATAGAAATCCACAACAATGGAACTGATGATGCTACAATTCTAAATAATTATAGCTTCAGAAATCTCAAGAAATGATCTGACCCCAAAAGATTAATTTGAAATTGAAGTGAAAAAATATCATACATAAAACTTGTACAATACACTAACAACAACCACATAGTGAGCGACAGAGAGAGCATGAGACAATGACCGACCCTGACTTACTGACAACGCTGAACAAAAGAGGTCAAACATCTGGCAAGAAAAGTCTGAAACAACATCAACTCTCATTATTAACCTCGAGTATTACTTAGACTCCCCCGATGCTCCATTCTGAAAAACTTCATACATACTTAGTGTAAACCGATTATAATACATGTACAAGTGCATTTGATATTTACACAATTTATATGCAACTTCAGCATAGGGGTAAATATTGAAACAAATCAGTTGTTGCACCTGGTAGAAATAAAATATAATTGCTCACAGACATGAAATAGTCAACACAGATATTAGTTAACCAGAGTTCCTTACATTAGTTCTACTTGTATGTTTATCACTTCGCTGTAAGCACCAATTCATTATAGGCATGTTTGCTATAGCCATGTTTTACTGTACTAACTGACAACACAATAAAACAGGCAAAAAGCTCTATGGTATGAAAAAATTAATCTTTGTTTACAAACTCAATTGAATTAAATCAAATTAAAATACATGACAAGATAAATATTATCTACGATCGCAAGCATCAGACTAATCTATACACTAAATTCAAAAGTTAAATATACTGAATGCAATCAATGTCATTACCAGCCCAAACTATCAGGAATTCTGTTAGCCCTTACATGTTCACCAATGCTAATACATATACAATGTACATGTATTTAACAGACCACAGAATGAAAGATTTTAACAGTTAAATAAAAAAAACTGATTATCATTTTGTTAAACCTTAACATGGCTGAATTTACTAAATTAAATTAAATAATTTCAAAAATTTTCAATGAGATGCGAATTAAATATTTAAACATTGAATCTTTTATTACAATAAACTGTTCATGTCCTTTTGAAAACCAGTTTATGAAAAATTCTAATAACTAACACCAGGACAAAATAAAGACAACAGGATTATTTTACAATAACAAGCTACAAGAGGTGATAAGTTTATGTCTTAGAATTAGATATTATGCTGAGAGCTTCACAAAGTAAAAAAAAAAATGTTGACCTTGTTATCTTAATATAAATCTTGAATGAAAGACAATTTGATATCTAGGTTAATAGATATACTCTCTACCACGTAAATTCAATAACCATGGCAAGTTTTCATACCCAGATGCAGTAGTTATGTGTACTGACTCCACTGTATGCTATAAACCATGTACATACCAAGGTAGTCCTAATTATGGAGATTGGGTGTACAGAGTTAGCTACATCATCCACACACGCAGAATTTCAGCCTTAATATCTTTTTTCTTTTTCAAATAGGCACCAAAGCCATGAAAAAAAGATGGCTTATTAATTTAATACAGCATCCTCAACGAAAAGGACAAAGGACTAGACTTGTTTACATTTCATAATACAACTGATGGCTAATACAATAGTTGGACGTGGCATTTTATCAAAAGAGATTATCCCGTATTGTTCAAGTTGATTAATTGGTGATCTTATTTAAATTTGGATTTCATACAGAAGAGTATATTTACATCTTACAAAACACACCTGATTCAATTCTAAAGACTTACGTTATGAACGATGAAAAAATCAAATATGTCTAAAACATCCAACTTTTCCATTTTGATTGTCTCTTTGTTTTACCAAGGATTTTCAAATACAAAAAATACATTAAAAAACTGGAGGGAAAAAGCTAGAGAAATTTTTACTCCCATACATTTTTCTCCTGAACATACACATACATTTAGCCTTAACAGAAACTTCCATCCTCTTATACATATACATTTTTACCCTCTTATACATATATAAACATTTTCACCCTCCCACACATTTTTACCTACACTTTTACATGCATACTCTTAAATACTCATTCAATCTCCTAGTCAGCTTTGACCCCCTTCTTGGGAGGCATCAACCCTGGAACATGGACCATCTCTGTAAACAGAATGACCCCTACAAAGGTCAAGGAGGTTCCGATCCAGTGGAGGTGAGTGAACGGGTTGTGGAAGTAAAATATGGACAGGATCAAACTGACAAACTTCCTCAAGGTCACAACTAGCGTAACAGACAGGGCCGAGCACTCCGTCGTCAGGATGAATACGCTGCGTATACAAATGTATCTGACACGTGGTCAAGGAAAATTACATAGAAATTACACAAAATGTATTACAAATTTAAACCTTTGACAATACCAATAAAAAAATTTGGGCATCTTGTATACAGGGAAATATAAGGCCCCGTTTCACACATTTATGTATGAGTGAATTTAAGACGGGACCAAAGTGTTTGCGTGTGTAGAGGGGCAAAAATTACACAAGGCAAAAATAACCCTGTATACAGTATTAAACTGGCAGAACTTTGTATATATGTGTCATGCCAACCTATTTCAAGTTTTCAATTGCATACCAATAAGTAATACATGAATTATATTTTTTAGCTTGAAAGACCTAAGAGTAATAATCTGATTAAGATTACATATATTTCACACACTCTTCTTTGAGTAATTTTTCAAGATACAGGAACTTGAATGATCTAATTTTAGTCAGACTGTGGGAGTAACAGCTAGTAATAAGCATAGCATCAGACATTTATCATATCATAATAAAACATCATAGGTAGTTCAAATCTCCCAAGAGCTAGGCCAGGAGCACATCAATACTACAGAAACATGAAACAACAGATGAACAAATAATATACTCAAAGTCCTAGACATGGATAGGATCGTCAAAGATCCTAGACATAGATAGGATCGTCAACGATCCTAGACATAGATAGGATCCTCAAAGATCCTAGACATAGATAGGATCCTCAAAGATCCAAGACATAGAAAGGATTCTCAAAGATCCAAGACATAGATAGGATCCTCAAAGATCCTAGACATAGATAGGATCATCAAAGATCCTAGACATAGAAAGGATTCTCAAAGATCCAAGACATAGATAGGATCCTCAAAGATCCTAGACATAGATAGGATCATCAAAGATCCAAGAAATATATAGGATCCTCAAAGATCTGAGACTTATCTAATCTCTGCCATTCGCCTAATGCTTATGAATCATTGCCTGACATTTGAAATGCGTGGGTAGCAACAAGGTAAGAAAGTAATCCTAAATTACATTTTGAAGTTTGTACATATGAAGTTCTGAACTTTTTTACTTTGTACAATGCTGACTGACTTATTTTTAAGACAATGTCATGATGCTAGGGCTTAAATCCAATCTTCCTATTACATTGTTGATGAGACTGTTGAGTTTTAAAATCCTAAAATAATTCATGACATCACATTTCCAAAGGATACTGTGTCAATAAGTTTCCAATCAGGAATAACCACATTTGAGGTATGGAGAATCCCAGGCCCACGCTCACTGGAGCTGGTGAAAGAAAGAAATAAAAACATTCCAAGTGTTATATATTTAAGCTTGCATTGCTTGTGATGAATATCTACACTCGTATGGAGACTTGTATGAATAAAAGTATTTCATATCTAAGGATTAACAGACCTTTTTTGCTTTGTACATTTTATTGTGCAGGTCATTTAATCTGGAATTTGCCTTTATTGTCATATAAAGTGGTATGAATAATGAAATAAAATAAATTACATTAAAACGTACTTGTTTGGTTAAAGAGAGAGACATGATGACTGATGTCTGAGGCGAGGAAGATAAACCCAGGCAGAGGCAGGAAGTGCTGAAACCAGAGGATTGGCATCCGTCAGATATTTAGAGAGGAGAAAATTGCAACCTTGTATTCTGATGTGACAATATTGTCAAAGAACTATCCAATGATCCCACATCTTCCCAAGTCAAGGGTTTCTGATCTGCACTCTCTGTGGGGAATAGAGTGGACCGAAAACGCTTGGCTAGCGAAGATGATGATCCCATAAAAGCTCTAAAGATGCATTACTGATTACATGTATATTAAAGTTTCCTCATCAGGGAAAGGTTTCCTAATTCAACAGGAACCTATGTATTCTTCACAGACGTGCGTGTGATATTTTAGCACATGTGCAATTTGTTAAAGCTAGAAAAAATGGCAATTTTAAATAAAAAACATAATTTTCATAAATTTATTACATTAAACAAAGGTTGATTTGGTATTTAAACTTGTAATCTGCGGGAAAATACCGGTATAGTTTAGTATTGTTTCACAAGAAAATTAATCTTCAATGTGAAGACTGTCTTATTAATAAGTAAAAGAAAACATCTTTATCTTACATTGTAGAACAGAGATTCTTTTGGGTGTTTTCCAAATTGTGTGTATGTCTTCTCCTGAATAATTCCCATCCCCGCGGTCAAAAACAGAGCCACGGTCAACATCAAGATACCTACACAAGGAGAAAGGTTACAGAAACAATGCCACAATCAGCATGTGAATATGTAAACAATCAAAAATCTAGGTCAAAATACAGGCAAAGTCAATATCACTATGACTGAGCAAATGAACTAATTATCCTGATCATGTTTTCTCCCCAATATGTAGACATATAGAGTTATGCCAACCTAGTGTCCACAGCAGCAGATCATTGAAGACGTTCTGAGCTTCGGTTTCTGGGTCCTTGGACGGCTCCTACAGAAAAGAGAATCAACAGCTCATACCAAAAGTCTGCTATAAAATCGAAAAATGTTCCCACATTTTTGTTATGTTATGAACACAATATATTTCTGTCTAAACAAAAGACTTAACCACTGAATAATAATAATCTACAACACACCTAGACCCCCTCCCCGCCCCTAAACCAGATTTGATCTAGGACCCTGTGTGTCCATGTTCCGTTACGATGTAGTGTATCCTACCTTGTCGTCATGTACGTGCTTGACTTCCTGATTTGCTGATGCTATCGTACACATCGCAATTCCCATGGTGACTAGCATCACAGACACATATTTAGCTTTTGAATATCTAATATAAGAAAAAAATTCTGTATTAAATCCTTTAGCTAAAAACAATCTACACATACAATGATAAAAATATCAGTTCAATTTTTGTTTAAATCAAAGAATAATGCAACCTAATAATAAATAAAAGCATTTCAATGTCAAATTGGCACACTTATTATAATCAATTAACATTTTAAAAAATTACTGATGTTCGTATGTAATTTATTTTCACTCACAGAGGTGGATTCAGCGAATTGGAAAAGGGGGGGTTCCAATTGATGATAATCAATACGTGCAAAATTCATTATTTGTCAATAAACAAGGCCTTTTGAACGTTTTCCGTGCGTAAATTTAATTAACTGTTATCTCGTCAATATGTATAATATGTATTTCATACCTATTTTAATATCAGAGTGCACTGCATTTATTAAGCGTTTTGGGTTAGGTAAGGAAGATTTGCACAATTTCTAGCCTTAGAAAAAAACCAAGTCTCCAGCAATGAGAACGTGCGTCTATGCTTAATAGAAAGAAACACTAAGAAACAAAAAAAATGATTCAGACTAATTACGACAAGCTATTATAAATATGAAGTTTTTGGTAATTTTTTTTATGTCTTTGATGTTTAAATTCTGAGCTATTTATCGATTTTGATTTCTATCGATTACCTTCTTAAATAAAGGTCTAAATGATAGATACTTTATCTGCTGAATAGATTGTACATGCGTAATACAATGGTACAAGCAATAGTCGTCCCAGGGAACTTGATGTGATCTCTGTAATGGGTGCGCAACATCTCCCGGCACTAGTATAGATGCGATCATATTCAAGAAAGTTTTGAAAAGTTGTGCATTTACATAATGGTTTACATATAAACCCCTTACACGGTATTTTCGTAACGTAATTTCCGAAGTTTTCCAAAAATTTCATATGTCCCAGAGAAGGGGGGGGGGGGGGGGTTTTGACCCCCGGAACCCCCCTTTGGATCCGCCAATGACTCATTCTGACATAAGTTTTACAACAGTCATTCTGTTTATATTTTGATGGAATGACCTGATTTTTTTGATTTTTTTTCTCTTTAACAAACCAGTGCGTTCACTTTCTCTGTATACTTACTTTTTCTTTAAAATAAGAACACCTAATAGAAGACTCGGGATCATTGAGCCCTGAAAGTAGACCAGACAGTCATAGAGTTAGTGCAGAGAATGTTTGGCCATGTATAATTACACATGTACTTAAACTATGTCTACTGGATCAATAGATTGACTAGTACAGGCTGAAATCTAGACCCAACAAGCCGGGTGTATGTATTTAAAAGGCTCCCATTTTATTGTATGTAGAATATTTATTATTTACTAGTTCTGAATAAACTTTTCTCAATGATAAACAATTTACATTCAAATGATTTCAATGAATCCTGTTGAATATAAAGTCATACATTCATCAGACCCGGGACTGAATAGCTCAATCATCTCGGACATTAATCAGAAGGATTAAACTATAAAATAATATCAATGCTTCCTAAGTACTTACAGCTCGAAATATCATCTGGAGAGGTATGGACACACGGAACATGTAGGAGGCATTGTTTGCCACCTGGACGAGGAAGAAATAGGCCACCATAACCAGGTAGCTCCTGAAAAATCAACAGAGCAGTGCCTCTACAAATTATCTCAGAACCGTTAAAAAATAAAATACTTCCAGGGAGTTAGGGCAGAAAAGAGAGAGAGAGAGAGAGAGAGAGAGAGAGAGAGAGAGAGAGAGAGAGAGAGAGAGCACCAACCTGATGGGTATTTTGGGAGGGACAGTGAAGAACTTGGATGTAGTGATGAGTCCCTCGCAGGAAATAAACAGAAACTGGGAGAATGTTATCAAGTTTCCACAAGTAGGGATGGCACTAAAAAGAGAAAAATCATCCTGATGATTACATGTTTGAAGGAAAAATAATTTAATTTTTCTTTGTTTTTTAATCTTATATTTAATTTAAAGTTGAATACTGCATTTTTTCCAAAAATATTCAACAGTTAACCCTAATGACAGCCAAACAGATTGAATATGATTTATCTTTAGTCAGCTGATATATGTAAGACATCTACTTTGTTATGATACACTTTACATAATCTACAAGCTATGAATGATTGTTAGTTGCCAAAAAACAACACAACAGCATACAGTTTAGTCTTTGACTAAAATGAAAAACAGAACAGATATCCTATCTGTTTCTCGGTTTCTCTGCATCAAGTGAACCAAGCTTGAAGTTGCTGCATCCAAGCTCATCACATAAAAGATCCAATACACAAATAGCAGAGATCAAGCAGGTGAACTGGTAAACTGCTCTATCTGCCATGTGAATATTTAATTGCATCATCTTACCAGTGAGTAGGGACTTGTTAAAATACTAGAATAGTTTTACATTGTACTGTATCTCAGGACATTTTTAGCCCTTACCACAGTTAGAATACGCCCCATATAGTTGCATTGTAGCAAATCAGAGTGAATCCACTCCAGAACGATTTCTGACTACAAAAAGAATTACACAGAGAATAACTACCGTGTTAACTATAACAAACCTTTTTGAGCCTGTATATGTCCTCTATCCTAAAAATAAATATCCACACAAAGACGAAATTTAAATATTTATCAAAATTTTTCGAACTTTGAATTTACTTGCTGTGTTGACATTTGGATTACTAAATACTCCTAGTAAATAAGTACAGTTATCTGCCCCTGTTTATTTTGCTACAGTGACAACTCGAGGAACAAATTCTATCGTTATACTTTAAATTTTTATGATAAAATGTTCAATCTAGGGTGAGACAAACATTGTTTAAAATTTTAGTTCTATTTGGACTTTTCACAAATGTGGCACAAATCTTACTGAGCTATTTTAGTCTATCTTCTTGTGAAACATTAATGAAACTTCTTCTAATAAATTCCATTCTTTGTATTGATATGCATTGTAATTGTGTTAATTTCTGTCGATAAAATATATGTATTTGGGTATTTCTTTGTCACTCATCAATCTACAATCAGTCCTACATAGGACTTTTGTTACATTAAGGTAAATTGCAAAAATAATTCTTAATAGCTTAATCAAGCTTTTCTCTATATTTGTATAAATCAAAATATTTTAAAACTTATGCATTTATTACGCACAACATATTCAAGCATGCAAGCATTTGGGGGGGGGGGGGGGAATCATTGCCCTTAGTTCTGAATCAAGGGGCAATAATTGTCTACCTTTAAAGTTTCTGAATATTTGAATCACAGAATATGTAACATCTAGTGTGTGGTTTTGAATTATTCAAAGACCACAGGCACCTGAATTTTTATCAATCATTGGCTCAATAATTAAGCCAAACATTGAAAAATTCTTCCTCCTCTATTTATATGATTTTACATACAGAGGAGGTAGAATTTTTTACATTTTGGCTTATTGAGCAGATTTATGGAGGAGGTAGATTTTCTCTATACTTGGCCTGTTGAGCGACTGACTGATAAAAATTCAGGTACCTGTGCAAATACTACCAAACCACCAGGGCTTAATTGTGTAGAAAATTTCTCATTTAAAACGCTATGCTAGAAACTTGCGCCAATTTGTATTCCTTTATAAAAGATTCTTCTTTAAGATCCCACCTTCAGTTTTATTCTTTTTAAGTCTATACATCAAAAAATATTATCTTTTTCTCGCATAAACATCCAAAATCGACAACTCCTTGGTTTTCCCCATATATCCAATCGTATGACAAAGATCTCACGACTCACGTGCCATACTTTCGCATTCTGCAGAAGCCAGGGAGTTGTTGATTTTTAATGTTTACGCAGGAAATCAACAAGTTTGTTAATGTTGGTGTAAAAAAGAACTAATCTATCTGTCCCGTGATTTTGCTTCCAATATGAAAGATGTACACATTTCCCATTATAAATCTACCAAAGAAATTTGTTTTCGTTCCTGTTAACTTTTATGAGTGAAAAGTGATAATTTATCAATGAAGATATCGTGGATATTTTCCATTTTATCGAATTCAACTGTACTTCTTTCACAGGTATGTGTATTTTTATTAAAAATCGTCAAATAGTGATGGAACCTGTAACTTGGGATAGACTATAGAGGTGGTAGTTTAAAGAAGAATCATTTATTAAGGAATATGAATCGGCGCAGATGTCTAGTTTAACATTTCAAATGAGAAATTAGCTGATGAAGCGAGGCGGTATCTAAAATGGCCTCCTCCCTTATTTTTTTTTCCTGCGAGGTAACCACTTTTTTGACAATGTTTTTTTATCTACACATTCCCCTGTGACCAAACGAAGATTATTCCTAACTTAACTTTGGCTACCAGTGGAACTAAACATGTCAAAATTGTTGATTTTTACCTTATCAAATACTCCAGAAAAATCATATTACTACAACATCCTATAAAGACAAACGCTATAGCTACTGTCGGGTTCATCGTGGAACATGTACTGATTGTTAAAAGATACCGGCTTCTCGATGAATCGTCATCTGTTAAATCAACTTCCGCTGGCTCCATATACCATTAACAACGAGTCCGTTACTTATCTAAATAAACATTTATGAATAAAATTGATATAAATTTCGCAATCTATACTCAATTATCTCTGAAAATATGTTTTACCTATTTAAGACGTTAACCATTGTATGTGTTTTGATAATTATGCTCTTTGATATAAGCGGCTGAACTGCAGAACACAATGGGTGATGGGAGATGACCAAAATTGTCTATGGTAAGGCTTTTTTTAACATAATTAAAGTGCAAATAATGTAACACTAATGCCAGCAATGTTTATCCAACAGTTTTTACAATTGAATATATATCGACGGACTTTAATGTACAGAAATAATTCGTGATCTCGACCAACCGATAAATTAGCAAGCTGCAACTGGAGTTTTTTTTATGTTGGAAAATATTGGCAGATTGTAAAATTTTGTTGAAATGTAATTTATTTAAAGATTTCGTGGAATTGACACTCATACCATTGTATACAGTAATAAAACCCATACCAGTGTATACAGATGTATTCCAGGATGAAGTATTAATAATCAAAGCAGTTGTATAGGGATTATGCTGGGGTTGTTTTCTGTGGGATGTCAATTTGTCCACAAGTGTATATACTGGCGTGCGACCTGTTCTCGCCGAGTATAATTTCTCACCAGTGCATTGTTACATCATTTTTTATTTATAATTATATGTTTGGAGAAAATGAGGCAACAATACATTGGCGAGATATGGTACTCGGTGAGAACTGGTCACAGACCAGTAGTAGATGAATGCTCAAGTCTTAATTGATCTCTATAACTGATATATGTGTTTAAATGAGTAACTTTGATTCAACTCACAGAAACATAATATAATCATGTCTGTCATTTTTGTATTGTGTTAATTGCATATATAGCAACTCACTCCAGATTGCTATTATCCTAATATAATAGTTTGTATTTAGAACATTTAATATTTGTCTTCGTTGATTTTAAGTGACCCAATACACAAACTCACAAATGCTGAGTACTGATCTAATTTTGAGTTCACCTGTCAATATAAGTCTGTTTAGTCTGTCCTTTAGGCCTACTTTAGTATACCATTTATGCCTGACTAGTTGATATTCAAAATCAGAAGTATTTGTTACTGTACAGAAGATAAGAAAACCAAGAAAACCTGTTTAGAACACACTGTCACCAAATAGTTGGAATTCATTTACCTGTTAATTGAACTACTGTACTTACTGAAGTTTTTCTTCTCACTATATGTCTACACAATGTCTATGACCTATTGTCTAATTTTTACATGTTGAAGTTTTGTCATCCTTTGAACCAGAGCCAGTTTTATTTCATTAAAATAAAAGATAAAGGAATTGAAATACACTAAAGTAGTCAAGTTGGTTGGTTAAAAAGCTAAATGTAGATTTATAAGTTTTATTCTTATCTGGCACTATGCCCATCAGCATTTATGCCTGAAAGTGTATTTTTCAATCTTTGAATTATTTATCATATTTTCATGGTTAAATAAGTAGATTCCTTACTACATGTACTATCTTTAAAATCCTCTGCTGAATTTTGCTACATCATAATAAGTGCAAAATTATTCAATAGCCATAGAAAACATTTCTTTTTAGTTTAAAATGAAATCCTTCAAATATAGTGATCTGCATGGTCTTTAGTTTTAATTAGTTTTCTTGGAAAGGCAACCTAACTTGTAATTTGTATAGTGGAGTTGCCTGCAGCAGATATGAACATTTATGGTTAAAATCCTGCTGGATGAAACTCTATATAATAAATGTTAAGCAGATTTCTGATATTAAACATGTTTTAAAAATAGTCAATTATCAATGCTTTTAGATAATGTTCCAAAATATTAATTTAATTTTGTACCAAATATAAATTGTTTTTTCTCCTGCCTTGTTTGACAGTATGTCCTGCCAATCCTGCCTCTCTGTGTTCTCATTGGGTATACATGTACAGACCTATTATCATAGACTTTAAGCATTTAATATGATAAATAGAGGCTTTGTCTTTTGTTTTACGTACATGTACATAGGGTTTTTTTGTCGCACAAGATTCTGAACATTTTGTAATGTAGCAATGGGAAGCTAAATCCCGCCTCACCAGTACAGACAAACAAGGTCCAATTCTTTATTAAATGTAAGACCAGGTAATTATATCTTTCCTGAAAAAGAACCCTCCATGAATTGTGTAAGTATTCAAAGTTAAGAATTGTTTTTTTTTAACCCAGTTTTGTTTAAGTTTTATATCTCCATGATCTCCAAGCCAATTGTAATTTATGTGTTGATCAGGGGTGCCTTTGATCAGTGGTCAGCTAGATCCAATGACCTTGCATTAATTTTTTGAAGTTCCACTCCAGTCCATCATTTCAGTAGAATTTACTATCTGTCATCCCCAACTGATGTTGAATACCAAATGAGACAGCTGTTTTCTAGAGTTCAGTGCATCAACTTCATTCAATTCATGTGTGTTTATATAAGGTCATTCAGGAACATTCACCAGCTGAAATCCCTGGGAGCAATTCTTTTATTTGGTGTAGAAGAAAATCAAACTTTTTTTAGGTTTTTAATTTATTTTTGAAAATTTGCAATGCAAACAAGAAATATATTTCAATAAGAATTAGGTAGATTTCAAAACAAATCTGGATAAATAAGCTAATACTTCTTAATGCCTACTGCTAAGGTACATTAACAAGGGTCCGACGGTCCCTTAATGCCTACTGCTAAGGAACATTAACAAGGGTCCGACGGTCCCTTAATGCCTACTGCTAAGGTACATTAACAAGGGTCCGACGGTCCCTTAATGCCTACTGCTAAGGAACATTAACAAGGGTCCGACGGTCCCTTAATGCCTACTGCTAAGGAACATTAACAAGGGTCCGACGGTCCCTTAATGCCTACTGCTAAGGTACATTAACAAGGGTCCGACGGTCCCTTAATGCCTACTGCTAAGGTACATTAACAAGGGTCCGACGGTCCCTTAATGCCTACTGCTAAGGTACATTAACAAGGGTCCGACGGTCCCTTAATGCCTACTGCTAAGGTACATTAACAAGGGTCCGACGGTCCCTTAATGCCTACTGTTAAGGTACATTAACAAGGGTCCAGCGGTCCCTTAATGCCTACTGTTAAGGTACATTTACAAGGGTCCGACGGTCCCTTAATGCCTACTGTTAAGGTACATTTACAAGGGTCCGACGGTCCCCAAACTATGAATTTCTTAAGCAGGTTTAAAGGAGCATTCTGGTTTATAGTTTGCACCTTTTTTTTCCCTTTCATAAAGCTCTCATACGACATAGTGTTCATTCAAGTGCGCATGGCACTCACTTGCAGAATATCGGAAAAAATGTATTTCTGAAGTCTTAAAAACATCTATAAATGCCTTTACACAGCACCCAGCATTCCCTTTTCTGACTGAAGTGAACTGTATGTTGTTATTTTGGAAGCAGTGCCGCTTCTCTGCATTCCCTGCTACCTATACAGGTAGCTTGGTCTGACAGGTACATGGTACTGATAATTAGTGCAAGGTCAGCGTTAGTCATCAAAATATTATTTATGCTGGGTTTTAAGATGTGGTTTTGTTAGGTTATTAAGAAAAGAGAGAAAAACCAGAAATGCAAATGACATCTCGTCTCTTCTTTACTGACGCAAATCCATTGCTGTGCGATGCAGGACGTGTTTTGTTCATGTTGGTTTAAAGTGCTTGCATCTAAAGCTGTAAAGGTGTTGTTTAGGTGTTGTTGAGGTGTTGGGGCATGACTTTATGACACGGAAATGGAGTACTGTGTTTGTAGTTTACATGCAGGCACATCAAACATTGTACAGAGACCCTTGTATCTGTCACCGAGGGGAAAGGGCACTATAGAATAAGGGGAATTAACTTGTATAGGCCCAACCCAAGAGACAGGGGGTCAGCCTAGGCAATAGGCTTAAATTGACCTCTAAGTCGAATATGCATAGAGCTATAACTTGAAGGCAGGTTTCACAATTTATTGATCAAGTGATTTTAATTAACTTATAAAATATCAACAATAATCAAATAAAATAAAGTCAAAATAGAACAGGATAAAAATAATTATTTCTTGTAAAGCCAAATGAGTCAGGTTTGAATTTAGCTCAATGTTGCTTAGTCTACTGACGGACTGGTGGACAGTCAACTAGATAGTCAGTGTGAAGACATAAGCAACATGAGATAGTGGCCGAAAGTGTCTGACTGAAATTTAGACTCGATGTTGCTTAGTCTTACTGACAGACTGATGGACAGTCAACTAGATAGTCAGTATGAAGACATAAGCAACATGAGGTAGCGGCCGAAATGAGTCAGATTGAAATTTAGCTCGATGTTGCTTAGTCTTACTGACAGACTGGTGGACAGTCAACTAGATAGTCAGTATAAAGACATAAGCAACATGAGGTAGCGGCCAAAAGTTTCTGACTGAATTGAATAAATTTCTAACTGTATTTATAATCTAAAAGATAATTAATAAAAGTGTGCTACATTACTCATGATAATTACTCAAAAAGCTTAAGAACAACTCAGAACAATTATATATATAAATACCGGTAATTGGGGATATCACCGAGGGGAAAGGGCACTATAGAATAAGGGGAATTAACTTGTATAGGCCCAACCCAAGAGACAGGGGGTCAGCCTAGGCAATAGGCTTAAATTGACCTCTAAGTCGAATATGCATAGAGCTATAACTTGAAGGCAGGTTTCACAATTTATTGATCAAGTGATTTTAATTAACTTATAAAATATCAACAATAATCAAATAAAATAAAGTCAAAATAGAACAGGATAAAAATAATTATTTCTTGTAAAGCCAAATGAGTCAGGTTTGAATTTAGCTCAATGTTGCTTAGTCTACTGACGGACTGGTGGACAGTCAACTAGATAGTCAGTGTGAAGACATAAGCAACATGAGATAGTGGCCGAAAGTGTCTGACTGAAATTTAGACTCGATGTTGCTTAGTCTTACTGACAGACTGATGGACAGTCAACTAGATAGTCAGTATGAAGACATAAGCAACATGAGGTAGCGGCCGAAATGAGTCAGATTGAAATTTAGCTCGATGTTGCTTAGTCTTACTGACAGACTGGTGGACAGTCAACTAGATAGTCAGTATAAAGACATAAGCAACATGAGGTAGCGGCCAAAAGTTTCTGACTGAATTGAATAAATTTCTAACTGTATTTATAATCTAAAAGATAATTAATAAAAGTGATGTACATTACTCGTGATAATTACTCAAAAAACTTAAGAACAACTCGGAACAATTATATAGACTAATTGGGGATAATTAGCAGAGCAGACTGACCCTCGCTAATTAATTGTCATCTGGCATGAGTTAACTCTAAAACACGTTACTCAAAATTACACACCATGACATATTCCCCCCTGCTCGTAAATGTTTGTCCTCAAACATAAAATTTACAAGTGAAAGTAGATATATGCAGTCTGACATGTCTGTGAAAAAAATAAAATAACATATGCTATACAGAAACATGAATGCGAATACGCAACATTGTATAAATATAACCTTCGGAAAGAAATTCATGGCATGAAAGAGAAATGAATAATTATTGTAACTAATAAGTCTAAAATAATGTACATGTAAATATAAGGAATAATATGTGTGCACTCATACTATTTCTTAGATCTACTGTGTACGTTTAAAAAATGTGTTTTACAAGAGTAGATGAAATTTAAGCAGATGAATTTCTTTGCAATTAGTCAGGCATGATTAAAATTACATTACACAAACAATAAACATGATATTATATCAAAAGTTCCATGTTGACATGAATTTTTATAATCATTGAGGGATGCACAGTTACTTCAAGCATAACTTCTCCAGGAACAGGATGGACTTCTCCACAGACACCAACAGCACTAGTTATGGAGGAATCTTGTTTGTCTGCATTATGTTGTAATCACTGTAATTGGTGTTTACTTATACAGCTAATGAAAGCTCCACTGTCAACCAAGCTCTTGCTGGGTGTATTCTATAGTTTGGCTTCGACAAAGTTCCTTTCCATGGCTGCAGTGAACTGTATTTCTGGTGTCCCTTGAGTCAAGCAGGAAAGTTGAGAACATCTCTTCTTCTGACAGTACCATCCCTGGGAAACTTTTCTTTGTCCCATGACTGACTTCAGTTTTTTAGAACTAGTCTGAAACTATAAGAGAGTAGTCAGTATCATGGAAGCCGAGTTGGACTGAAATTTGCACTTCATTTACATTTCTCTAATGAATTAACATAGAAGTCAGAGATGAAATGAGCTTGAATTATCTACACAGTGTACATTTTTATTTCTCACACAATTGAAAGTGGAAAAATATCAACAAAGTTGTACTTATCTTTCAGTAGTGTAGCTCCCGTTTGGATAGGTCTGGCTCTATTTCATCTCCATCATGGAAGTACCTTCATAAACTAAACTATCCTGTCTATTGACTGTGCCTTCTAGCTATAGCATAAAGCAACTATGCATACCCGGATTCTCCACCACATCTGTCACCGAGGGGAAAGGGCACTATAGGAAAAGGGGAATTAACTTGTATAGGCCCAACCCAAGAGACAGGGGGTCAGCCTAGTCAATAGGCTTAAATTGACCTCTAAGTCGAATATGCATAGAGCTATAACTCGAAGGCAGGTTTCACAATTTATTGATCAAGTGATTTTAATTAACTTATAAAATATCAACAAAAATCAAATAAAATAAAGTCAAAATAGAACAGGATAAAAATAATTATTTCTTGTAAAGCCAAATGAGTCAGGTTTGAATTTAGCTCAATGTTGCTTAGTCTACTGACGGACTGGTGGACAGTCAACTAGATAGTCAGTGTGAAGACATAAGCAACATGAGATAGTGGCCGAAAGTGTCTGACTGAAATTTAGACTCGATGTTGCTTAGTCTTACTGACAGACTGATGGACAGTCAACTAGATAGTCAGTATGAAGACATAAGCAACATGAGGTAGCGGCCGAAATGAGTCAGATTGAAATTTAGCTCGATGTTGCTTAGTCTTACTGACAGACTGGTGGACAGTCAACTAGATAGTCAGTATAAAGACATAAGCAACATGAGGTAGCGGCCAAAAGTTTCTGACTGAATTGAATAAATTTCTAACTGTATTTATAATCTAAAAGATAATTAATAAAAGTGTGCTACATTACTCATGATAATTACTCAAAAAGCTTAAGAACAACTCAGAACAATTATATATATAAATACCGGTAATTGGGGATAATTAGCGGAGCAGACTGACTCTAGCTAATTACTTGTCATTTGGCATGAGTAAACTCTTAAACATATTTACACAAAATTACACACCATGACATAGTCATGGTGTGTAATTTTGAGTAACGTGTTTTAGAGTTAACTCATGCCAGATGACATATCTCCATTAAACAGTTTTGACAACATCACCATTGTACTGTTCTGATGTGTATCTCCTGTGACTGTGAAAGTATCCGCATCCATTCACACCCCCATTTGACTGTTAAATTATCTATTTATTTACATTTGTTGTGGAAAAATCATTTTCTTCTTGTAATTCATTTGTCAACATCTACATCGCATAGGTTTTACCTGCACCGTCAGAAATGTATATTGATTCAGAAGTAGGGTGAATGGATTTGGAGTTATAATTTCAAAAGTCAGTTTTATTGCACTCTACAAGGTAAGAAAATATGAAATTGGCATTTAATATATAGACTTTATGGCATACTTTATTGTGGGTTTTTTATAGTTGACTTATATGTAAACAAGATAAATGATAAGATTACATTTTTGCTTTGTAAAGGGCAGGTTCTTTAGTCCTATTTTATGTTTTGAGCTCTGAAGAATTTACTTGAAAAGGACAGCGTGGAGCGGAGTGGTGACATTAACCTGGGAAAGGTGTTCTTGTTGTAACAAAAGATAATGTAAACTGATTTATTTCACTTTAATCAACTCCCAGTAACATTAATTACTTGGCCACGGCTAAGAATAAATCCAGGTAAAAAGCTACGAAGGTTTGCTGAAATGTCAGGTACAGATTTTAATGGAGGACTGTTTGACTGCTGATATTGTGGAGGGATTAGAGGTGGATAGTGTCCCAATCTTCTACTGGTACTGTGACAGTGTACAATCAGTTGCGATCCTCTTCTAATTTAATTGGATTCCATTAATTAATTCTGCATTGACCTTGACTACTAAGTCTCTTTAAAGTCTCCAGGTTAATCTCGATAATCTGTGCATTTAAACCCCTGATTTAGACACAACAGGACCTTTAATTTAGGGGCTTGTCATAACCTCTCAAAGAAAAAGAGAGAGAAGGGAATGGGATGGGGGTAGGAGAGAGGGAAAGTAGGAGAGAGAGAGAGAGAGAGAGAGAGAGAGAGAGAGAGAGAGAGAGAGAGGATCATATTAATGAAAAGAGGTTCTATCTACCAGCACATTAAAAGTATAAGATATTTACAGTTCTGCCTATTTCTCTATGTATCAATTTGTTGAAGTCTTGCTAGATTGCATATGAACATTGATCTATTGTACTATTAATGAATAAAAATTGATACAGGTGTAGTGAAATATGAGGCCTTACATTTTGAGGAGTGGCACAGTTCAGTATCAAAATTAATGTTAGGGTTTTAATTAAAAAAAGAATAGCTGCAGTCTAATATAAGATGTAGGCTTGTTTGAAGTAGCAGTGTGATATTATATAAATAGTGCCTGTTTGGGAGGGTAACAGTTGAAATTGACACCCCGAGAAAACCATTGTCAACCGACGCGAAGCGGAGGTTGACAATGGTTTTCGAGGGGTGTCAATTTCAACTGTTATCCTCCCAAACAGGCACTATTTATTTTGTTATACTGAATGTCTTTTTTAAAATTTTTAAATTTTGTTTACTGCTTTTATATAGGAATAACGTGAATTCTACAGCGAACCGTACGCGCATAATTTTCGCGCATGTAACATTTTTTAATGTTACCCGTTGCCAAGTGCGTTGCTAACGCTGAGGGTAATAGTAAATATTATTAACTGCGTCTTAACCAATCAGATTTCAGTATTTAACATGAAAGTATAACAAAAGGGTTTATTGAATTGCAGTTTAATACATTGTATAAGATCTAAGATTTTGTTGAGTGGCAGTAATGTATAAGATCTAAGTTTTTAAGAAGTGGCAAGGTAATGCAAATTGTTCAAGTGTACAATGTACTATATTAATCAGTTTTGAAATTGTCTGTATGGAGTAGTATGATACTATCTATAGTACAGCAGTATGGACCACCACCCAGTTATCTCTCATCAGATGTCCCTACACCCCTGACTGACCAGTGTCAGCCGAGTTTATCCTCACCCCCCAGGGTCCCATAGTGTGGAATATTCAAAATACTTCAAATACCATGTATATGGACTGAGGAGATAACTAGCTTGGTATACCTGTATACATGTGTTTAAATTCTTTATTTGATACATTAGAAAATTTTGAAAATTAAAAAAGCTAAGTGAGTGGATTACATACTTATTTAATTACATGTATTTGACCAATAAGATATCTGTTGGTCATACGGTAGAATAGATAGACCTTGAGGTGAATAAGCAGCTGTAATATCTAAGATGAAGTATCCTGATGGTATTACCTAGGATTTAATGGTACTTTTACTACCCTCCACGTACACTCAGCAGCAGTCACTGTAGCCTTTACCAGCGCCGTCAAATCAATATCTGGATGGGACGTAAAATCTCAGACCTCCATCCCAAACTAACAACCCAGAGATGTGACAGACTTGTCAGTAGCCATTTGCAGTGGGTTAATCAGAAGTTAATGGAAAGACTGGAGGTATATTTAATGGGAGGGTCCTATAGCTTGGGGGGGGGGGGGGGGGTGATGTTGACTGAGTCCTCTATCTATCTCTGCAATAAGGTGCAACTAACTATGTGTAAGAGTGCACAGTAGAGGGTCCCCCAGAATGGGAGTTGATAACGGAGACATGTGATCTAGCTCTGCAGTAAGGTGTTGTGCATACTTGTATGATAGAGGGTCCAACAGAAGGGGGGGGTGTTGATGACAGAGACTGGGGAACTATTCAAGCAGTGAGCTCTAATACACAGTCTCTGTAGCTGGAACACTGTGGTATCTAGTGTCTGTGGTGACCGTGGAACACTGTGGTATCTAGTGTCTGTGGTGACCATGGAACACTGTGGTATCTAGTATCTGTGGTGACCGTGGAACACTGTGGTATCTAGTGTCTGTGGTGACCGTGGAACACTGTGGTATCTAGTGTCTGTGGTGACCGAGCCAGCAGGCCAAGACAGAAACAGGATCACTGGATCGTCAAAGTGCTGACTGGCCGTTAGATGTAGTACCGATACATCCAATACAGGAATCACTAACTCTACTTGTTTTGATGTTGTAGAAATGGTACCGTACTCAGTTTTCGTGGTGGAGTGACTTCATCTGATTCAGGTAAGGAACAGCACCAACCAATGTCATAGGATTGTTATCATTCTTTTTTGACAGGCATCCTTTTGAAATAAACGATATTGATCTTTTCCTCTCCCTTGGTCCCTTAATTAAATCTAAGACAGCTCACCACTTGTTTTTATTATTCTTTGTCATTGATTCAAATCCAAGGAGGAGAGATTTCATTTCAAGTATATGTAAAAGAATATATAATAATGAATTTTTTTTTTAGATTAATTGAGAATCTTCTGTATTAAACACTAATGCCGTTTGTCTATGAATTTCCCAAAGTTGTGAACCTCTTTTGACCACACTCTTTGAATATTCTTGTACACATTGCTCATTGTATGTATCTCAGCTGACTTTTAATTTGTACTTCCAGAAGTCCCATGCTTCCCAGTACTTTGGTAACCGTGGAAACGTAAGACAATGATCAAGCGTCTGAAGCGACGCCTGTCTCTTACGTTCAGGGGAGAGAACAACATCGAGGACAGCTTCGCGGAGCTGACCACAGAGGAAGGAGAAACCAATGGGGTGAAGGAAAACAAAGCAGGTAAGGGTCAAGGTCAGTCAAACCTAAGGTCAAGGACAGAAGAGAATAGGTGAGGCGTATGCATTCTAGTACTGGGAAGAAAATGGTACACCATACAGCTTAGTTCTCCAATGCTAGAATGTATTCACAATATTTTTTTTTCTTGAGAATTAAGTTTGATGAATTATTTGCGCTCCATTGTCATCAAGTGGCTCTGGGAAGTTTAGTGAACCTTAAAAAGATTGGGTAATCAAAAAAATTAGCGATGGAAACTAACTGTAAACAGATAAGTATTTGATTCAGAAAGGACAAGGCACTGGTCATTGGTGGACATCACATGTAAAGGTAAGTATAAAGAGGTTTAGTTTGAAGTGACCCAGGATTCGGAGCTGAAAGGCGGAAGTTCAAGGATTTCAGTAACCAGTGGAGAAGAAGAAAAAAACATTCAATCATCAACAAAAACCACAAATGATTATTGAAAAGTGGTTCCTTAGAAAAGGAAGACATGAAAACTTTCAAAGTATTTGAAATGAAGCTGAGATGGTGCAGTGCTGAGTCTCGTAATAAGACCTCGGTGAAACAGATCTCCGAGTTTTATGACCAGACAAAACTGATGTATATCTCACCGGCCATTGGGGTCTGACAGGACAATGACTTCATCTATAACACAGTTTAGACAACAATGGTGAATATTTTGCTGTCCTCTGAAGTCTCACTGGACAATACTGAAATATCTCACAGGTCAGACAACACTGGTGCATATCTCGCTGGCCACGGCTGTCTGAATGGACTGTCAAATATCTCACAGGTCGGACAACACTGGTGCATATCTCGCTGGCCACGGCTGTCTGACTGGACTCTCAAATATCTCACAGGTCAGACAACACTGGTGCATATCTCGCTGGCCACGGCTGTCTGACTGGACTCTCAAACATCTCACAGGTCGGACAACACTGGTGCATATCTCGCTGGCCACAGCTGTCTGACAGGACTCTCAAATATCTCACAGGTCAGACAACACTGGTGCATATCTCGCTGGCCACGGCTGTCTGACTGGACTCTCAAATATCTCACAGGTCAGACAACACTGGTGCATATCTCGCTGGCCACGGCTGTCTGACAGGACTCTCAAATATCTCACAGGTCAGACAACACTGGTGCATATCTCGCTGGCCACGGCTGTCTGACTGGATTCTAATATATCTCACAGGTCAGACAACACTGGTGCATATCTCGCTGGCCACAGAAGTCTGAATAGACCATCTGAGTAGTCTCAGACATCTGAATAGACTACCCGAGTGTAAATGTCTTCAATCTCAGATGTCAGACCAGACTTTCTTTGTGCAGATTTTGATTAACTGACAAAATTATCTAAGTACAGATCTCAATAGTCTCAGAAGTTTGATCTAAAATCTCAGTACAGATTTCAGTAGTCTGAGAAGTCTGAGCAGAATATCTCGGTGCAGATTTCAATAGTTTGTGTGATATCATAAGCACCCAGGATAATTAATTAATAACCAGTGAAAATCTCAATACATAATAACTGTAATATATACGAATATCATTGAAAAATTCATTGATAAGTGACAAGACATGATCAATATAAAACTCACTGAGAAGACTTAAACATATAACCAGACCAATGCAGTGGGTATCTTGGTTCTTTTTTCATGATTATTCTGACATTGATTTTCTGATGCTGACAAAATTTGGTAGTAAGAAGTGCACAACTGAATAACACAATGAATAAGACAACAAATTTGGCAGCAGAAGTTTCACCAAATGTAAAATTAATGCAGCTTTTCCAGAAACCCAGTGGTGAAGTTAGCTCTCGATAGCAGAGTTGGAGAAAACTTCATAATTACATTTGCTGTGTAAAGTACTTCTCTCTGCTAAGCTAGCTGTGTACAAGCAGAGAGAGCCTAAATGTAAATTGTCAGTTTTAATTTAGTTACAATGGCTCTGAGAGGCAATACTATAATCTTGTTTCACAAAAGCTGAAAATTGATACAAAACAATTAACGCGGTTATGCAGGGAGCATGTGCTCAGTTTTCATCAATTTGTCGGGGTAAAACGGCTTCACTTTTTCAGGTTTTTCTTCAATGGAAGAAACGTTAAGTTTTATTGGTTTATTTGTGTTCATGTTTTCCCTCCTAATAAGCTGAAGTGACAATCACTTGAGTTTACAATCCCAGATACCTGGAGGTAATGTGCATGGTTTGTTATACTGGTTTATAAATGGCAGGATTTCCAAGTGGTGGAACAAAATGTTCGCTGTTAGATATTGAACACATTTAATACGAGATTGCAACACATGTCTTACATTATTTATGATCAGTTTTGTATAGTTCTTTACATTTGTTCCACGGCAATATGAAGTATTAATATTGATTGTTGGATTTTCAGCAATCAAATGATAATTTCTTCTTTCTTATCAGGATGGATAACTCTTACAGTTGATGTAAATGTATTGTTTGGAGAGTTGCTTCCCTTTGGTTGTTTGTAACAGATAAGGTCATTGTTCTGTGGGAAGAGAGACATCTGGGAGAGACAGAAGTAGATCATTGACATCAATCCAAATCCCTGCCATCAATACCCAATGAAGAGGTTCGATAACATGCAGAATTCCCTCTGAATCACATACTGCTACTCCTGTCTAGTGGTATCAGGAGTTTGGAATTGAAACCCTTGACCTCTGCAGTTTAATGCTTGAACAATTACCGGGGTATATCCTCAAAGCAGGAAGGAAGTTTGTGTGATTGACTTGGACCAGGTCATTGTTAACACCAGATTCTGCTGATAGAGCCAGCTCACACTGAGTTAATGCCCTGTACTGTACTCGCTGGACAGATGGTGCCCCTATCATATATAACCAAGGACCAAGATATACAGTGTACAAACATGGGAACAGGATCAGCTAGTTCTACATCTACATGTTTACTTCTAAATTGTCGTACATAATCATGTCCCACAAGTTATCATGAGAGATGCATGCATTCTGTATCCTGTTAGTACACACATCCTGAAACAATGTTTCCAAGAATTCCAAAAATTTCAGCTGTCTGGTAAATAAAATGGAACTTTGACTGGACTGATGATCCTGGACACTAAAGCCATTTACTGTTACAATGGACAGTTTAACTTTTCACAAGTTTATGTAAGGTATGACATTGGATTTTGAATAACATTGGAATATGGATATAAATTGAATGCTTCATAGATTAGGAACATCATTTTATAAGGTCAGTGCTCCAGGTTAGTTACGTTACGTTAACTCTGACCACAAGTCATGCAGTGTCGTAATACAGTGTAGCAGAGATGCTGACAGCAAGCATGGCTCTAGAAGTTGGATTTAACTTGTTACACATGAAATGTCACTTTTAGTATTATAGAACATCTCAATTCTGTAGTAACTCTTGGATTTAGCTGGACATTACAGGTTTTGATGCTGGTTAAATTAACTCTAATGCTATGGAATGTAGTTCACCAGTGAAGGTTGATGGGTGAAATCTTGATGTTTAATCAATTGCCTTTGAACTCTCAATAGGTCTCTGCTCTGAATTCCAAGATTCTCTCTCCTCTTATAATTCTGTAGATAATTGTGCAAGAAGAGGTATAGAGTAACAAGTGGAAAGGTTCTGTCTCCGTGCTTCAATTAACAGTAATGGAGATACATCCCTGACCCCCGCTGTGTGTACTCTATGGGTCCGATCCCCTGACCAGATGTGTGGGAGCTGCCCCTGTGGGGAGCCCCTCAGATTGAATTTGATGATTACCTTATCACTTCCTGTTGATACAGCATCTGGTCTGTTATCAGGTCCGAGTCAGTAATCTTCTCTCAAAGCTCCATTCACAAAGAGTGGCGCCATGTAAAACACGGAATCAGAGCATCAGGATTGTACTTCCTGACCCTAGCTTCCCAGACTCTGAGGGAAACCAAGTAAAAGGGTAAACCTAACCCTGTCTTATTCAATTTGTAATAAGGTATTTCACAGGTATATCATAATTGATATACATGTATTATTGTCCTGTTGATATTGTGACCGTATACTGTTTCTGTTCATTATAGCGTGGAACCCATCAGTATGAACATGATTTCTCTATGATTTCTACACACATCAGCAAAGGATGAGTTCTCTCATACACACATAACAATGCTTGTCACTTTGCACAGTGACCCTCAAATGAACACTTTCAAATAAAATTCTTGGAAATTTTTTCTAACTTTAGACTGTTCTCTGTAACCAGTTTGTACACTATGCCAGATGTAAGGTTCTGTCCTAGTTGTTTAATTTGTTGCTGAATTACTAGATCACCTGCAGCCAGCAAGTTTTCAAGCTTTAGCATGACCTGGACTTCCTCATTTTGACTTTGATTGAAAGTAGTTGCCATGGTTATGAGGAGGTGTTTATTACCGGGGTTTGAATTAGGAGCGGAATAGTTTTATTATTTGGAGCAGGAAGTGAGTCTAGATACAGAGGAAATGAAGTTACACCTGGGCTACAGCTTCAGTGCTACCGTAAGTGTCCGTGATCTACACCCATGTAATGACAAGTTGTAATACACTGCGTAATGGCATGTAACCCAGGGGCCTTATGTTTGGGAGGTGTCAGAATTCGTATAATGTGTAAAAGAGCTATCAGCCATTTAGTAACGTCAGTAATTCATTCTTTTTTTTGCATTTCATGTTTTTATTTCTGATAAGGAAATTATTTGGCACTGTAGATGATTTCGGCAGTTTTGTCAAAATGTTTCTGTGAGGTTAGTGTGATAATTTCCCCAGTTCAACTCGTATACATGTTAAGTTGCATGTCGCGGGAGACTCTGTTGATTGCACCCAAAAATTATGCTGAACCTGATAAAACCAACAAGAACTGCTGACTTGAGAAGATTATGTCAGAATTTTTTTTTAGTTCCATTTTGATAATTTGATTCTGGCTTATGATATGAGTATGAGAGCCATTATTTTTCGTTACATCACCGATGATACCCCCAAGATCAACATGAACTTGTAGAATATGAATTAGAGTGCTGAACCCTCTTGTGTGGTAATATTAAATATTTGTAGAGTAGGCTCTCTGATATAAGTTCACAGTGATAAGCTCGGCTAGTGGCGGGCTGTATCGGTTTGATTCCGTGTATCATTAAACGACTCGGAATCGTGAGGGATTCCTTTTTCCTAGGGAAGTTATCATCCCCCACGTGCCAGCTAGCAGTCAGAGCTGGGAGGATTACATTTCAGGATTTGTCATCTGTGAATGTAAAAATTTAAAGTTTTAGTTTTTGTGAATCCCTGTTCTTAAAGGATATACTCCGTTTTTCTGATGGTTTGAAAAATCATTACTTTAAGGTATTTGCAGATTTGATAATTTTTAATGACACACCTCTCTCTCTCTCTCTCTCTCTCTCTCTCTCTCTCTCTCTCTCTCTTTTTCTCTCTCTCTTTCTCTCTCTCCAAGGTATTCAACTTGTTATTTATTATGAATGCAATCAGTTTCAGTCCCAAATACAAAGAGTTATTGATTGTTGTGTATGAATTGTGGGGGATGATGTTAGAATGGTGATAATTTTCTTGTTCTGCAGCAGCGGCCTATAGTCCTTGTTGTGATTGATGATATCAGCTTCATTCCTAGATATCTTGTCTGGGGCCATTTTTCCCATCAGATAGGAGACAATTCTCTGTAATAGGCACGATAACTCCCATTACACGCTGTAATTTGTCATCACAATTTGTCCTGTCTTCTCCAGTGTAGTGGATTGCTGCATTAACGGAGTGCATCAATGCACCGATTGGGTGTACACAAAGTACAGTCGAGTCATTAAAATATCAGGTTTTGTTTTCTCCGGAAGTCGGTCCTTGGTATTACGGAAAACAAACAAAGTGCTTATTGCTTAGTTTATGTATGAAGTGTGCAGGGCTCTTGA
The DNA here is from genome assembly GCF_025612915.1 of Magallana angulata. NCBI lineage: Eukaryota > Metazoa > Mollusca > Bivalvia > Ostreida > Ostreidae > Magallana > Magallana angulata. The sequence continues at coordinate 1,175,847 of NC_069118.1, forward strand.
AGTGACTGGTGTCCGGCTCATACAATAACAGGCTGGTTCTCTCAAGGAGTATTTTGACAAGGGATATTTTCTGTTTTATTTTGGTGAAGATGTAGAAGGGAGTTTTAAAAGAAGGAACTCTCATTTTTGTAGTATTGACAACATCCTTTCAACGACATAGTAAGTGTATGTAATAACTATCAAATAATTCAGATGCATAGCTTAGACCCGAGGGTTTTCTTTTCTTGTAGTAGTTTGTGTGTACCTTCATATTTGCTTTTAAGAAAAAAACTGCTACTGCTGCAGTAAAATCTCGGATCTATCATAGGCGTATTTCTCACATATTACTCACGTAGCTGAGGTTGAGTGCTAGTGGTTCAGGAGTTTGAAATATTCTCTAAAAAGTTTTCGCAGAAATTAAGATATGTCAATAAAAAATGAAATCTGTGAGGAAAATGTGAAAGATTGTGATAAGGATAATTTTGGTACTGGGGTAAATCATGTGAATTCTGTCCGGGTCAAGGTTGGGTTCTAAAAATGGGACAGACCTACCGAGGGCAAGGGGGGGGGGGTGCCTCTACACCCAGACCCATGTCTTTCTAGAGGTCTCCTCAGTACAGTTGCAGGTTAGGAAAAAAGGGAAAAATGAAATTTTTGTCTAGAAGATCTAAAGTTTGTTTTGCTCATATTTTATTTTAGTGGAAATTATATAGCCTAGGGATGAATTTGACATCCTGAAAGACAAATCACCAAATTAAATGCAGTTATGCATTCAGACGGATATTATAAAACTTTGTGTTCAAATGGTTGGATAAAGGTTTTATGTTGCAAACTAACTGTTGTTCATTCAGAATCAAATATTAGGATTTTAGAGGTTTTGCAGTAGGTTTTCATATATTCTGTAATAATTCACATGACATTGTTTCAAACAGTTCCCTTATTTAGCATATCATTGTAATGAACATGAGTTGTTTGCTTCGATTTCCTGGTGTACTATTCCTAATTTCTTCCTGGTTGTGGCCTCGTGAATTGGATATAAAAATATGAGGGTTATAGGGGGTCTCATAGTCAATATGATATTCCAACTGGAATGCAAACATTAATTAAAAGGTTCTGAACAGTACATAACATGTATCATCATTTCAAAGGTTTCTTTATATTCAGATGTCTTTGAAATTGAATCTATCTTTGTTAAATAAGAAAGGAAGAAAAAAAAAACGTAGAATAACTGCTTAATAATTGAAGCACTGATATGCTTCAGGCGGTATTTATCAGTGAGTTTGGTTCCCAAAGACATTTCAGTCAAAGGGACCAAATAATGACTCACTGTAGCATCAGAAGCCATGCAATCACTGCTCATACATGTTCTTTGCAGCTATAGAAACAAAGGAAATTCAGTAATATAAAGACCAAAATAGGCCGGCAGGGTTGATTGGAATCGATGATGTAGATATTAAAGATTAGCCATGTCTAGAGACAGATTGTACCCTAATTGACTGCTCAAGTTCTGTGAATAAAATATGAATGTGAAGGCTTTGCAGCATCAATTCGACAACAACTTGGCCCACAATTCATGTCAGCACCAACGCAAAGTGATTAATTTACAAAAATTGGACAAAAAACGGCAGATTAGCCAGTCTCTGTCGTGGATTAGTCGGATAAAACAGCGGCTGTGGGGACGCGATGGAAATCCGACGGGAGGAAGCCAGAGCAGCAGGAGGAAATCTTCTGCAAAGGAGGAGGGAAAGGATGAAAAGTGTTCCACCCTGCCTCGAAATGTCCGTCTAGGTAAGTGTGGCATATAGTTCTATTGATCCATAGAAAACCAGGATGGTATTGGTGGTAAGTATACGGGGGGAGGTTAATGTGAGTGGTGTTGGTCATAGTGAGAGAGCAATAAATTGATCTTTATGGGTACTATTTAGTATTAAAATGATTGAAACTGTGTACTATGGCAAGATTTATAAATGATGTCCCTTTTATTGACATACATCTTGGACTTTTTTGCATTTCAGGAAAAGCTTGATTCATCCTTATAAAGCAACCCATTCCTTACACAATGCTGAATACTTTCATTCATTATGTTCATATTTTATACTTTCTCAGAAAACAGCCCATTGCAATTCCCCCTTGATACCACACATGTACAGTGTCTGAATTGTCCACAATTTAATGGTCTATAGGCTGTAGATTCCTGTACACCAATAGACGTTTTATCAGATAAATAACTATTACATTATATATAATATTATTCAAGTGATAACTGGTACATTTCTACAAATTTGAATCCATTTTCTTAAGATATAATGATTTGACAAAATATTGAACATAAATTGCAGTAAACTTGATTGGCATTACTGTATTCAGTGTTTATAACATGCTGTAGGTTAATATTACATGTACTTTGTACAGAACAGCTAGCATTGTCTGACACTAATTCCCATCTCGCCCAATTGATTTCTGATTCTCTCCTAATTAAGCTAGTTCTGACAAATATTTTATGCTTCCGATTCATTTTTATTAGCCCAGACAAATATATCCCTGAGCTTGTGTCAATAAGCATCTAAAGATTCAGAGAAACGTTAATGAAAAATAGAAATGATTTTGTTACATGGACCGGACCCAGTATGTGTTTTCTGAAGCTGTTTAAACTCCCAGGATCTGTGGTGGAGTTTGCCGATAGTTTCCTACTTATAGGAAATCCTAGAGCCCACCGTCCATATTGGAGACATTGAATATCAATAAATAGGGGACCGAGTTACTCCCAGGTTTATTGGTTGCAATAAACGGGTGATCAGGTTTCTTTATTGAGCGTTTATACAGGGAATTCCTCTCAGGGTGGGTTGTAATATCAGCAACTCTCAGGAAGATTAAACTCATATTGGGGACCAGTTCCACTTGTTCTAACTGTGCAGCCATTACTGACTTCAATTCAGTTTCTAATTTGGTATGATATTAAAGATCCATCAAATAATAAATTGTTAGTGTGTACAGAAAAAGTACCCATTTATAAATGTATTTCTCTTTAATATTAGAGGTCTTGTTACCAAATCGTTTATTTTTAGTCTGTAAGTTCGCCAATTACCCAAGATGATAGGAACAGTGTATTGATAAAAGTCTATTTTTCTTTTGTTGGCATATCAAGGTCAAGGTCATTAAATGTTGAAGGTCAAATCACCATAATTTGACTTTGCTTAATATTCAAGATTATACAAATAACTGAAATTTCTTAGATCATTATTTTGTGTGTACAAACACCAAAGGAATAAAAGTATTTCGAGTGATAGAATTTATCAAGAAAATTTTCAAGTTTATCCCAGAAATTGTATAGCGTGTTCAGACAGTACAGTTAATTGTTACTGCAGTATACAGTTAGAACAGTTTATATAAGATGTGTAGAAAAAAATTTAAATGCACTTAACATTCTTCGGAGAAAAAAGTTTTCAAAGGTGAAGAATATTTTTGTAAACCACAGAGATGCTGGGCCTAAAATAACCGGCTTCGAGCTGGCTTATTCAGCGTGTAAGGGGCCCTGTGGTGTCGGTAATTTAATATAGCTTGTAGGTAGTACTGCAGGGTGTTTGATTCAGATAAAAACCAATCTGAAAACATGTGCTTCAAAAAAAAAATTCTGCTTCATCCCTAACTCTTCTTTATCTCTCCTGGGGCTCCAAAAGGGGAAAGATGTTTATCACAAAGTTAACAAAAAAATTAAACAAGAAAAAAAGAAATGAATGACAAATACCAATTTGTAGAACTTAAAGGAAGTTCCTCAATCAGAAAGACCAATCGAATATCAGTACAGTATTAGTCATTGGGCCTAGTGTTGAAAACAGGGGGTGACTGCCCTTTATCTAGGTCATAGAAATTGTAAACACCATGCATTTAATCCATGTCTATGTTATAGGCTTACACAAGAAAATTACAGCCGCACAGGTTTTTTTTTTAATTTAAATGTTTATAAAGCCATATTTCACTCCAACTGAGGAGAGGTTATATATGTCAGTATCATAAAATTTATCAATACAAGAGTCTGTAAATCATGTCCTTTTTGAATTTTTTAAAATGTTCTCCTTGTTTTTGTGATATTTTTCTAATTTGTCTGATGTGGGTCTTTATATATTCCAGGTATTGTACATGAAAATCCTAGAATTCTGTCGGATGGCGAGAGTGAAGAAATCTCAGGAACGTCTAGTGAGGACTATGTCTCCCCGGTTAAACTACGCAACCGACCGCGACGAGCGAACGATGTGAGTAGTGTTGACTTGTCATCCAGTGAATCTGTCCAAAAAGATTATTTATATCAAATCCAAAAATTTTAAATACAAAAAGTTGTAGATTTAACGTTAATTGTTGAATCATTGGTACTGAGATTCCTTGTTAAAACGCAGGGAAATCATGTCAGTGTAAAATTCGGAGTTGAACCCTTGCAGATTTTAATAAAAATATTTTCTGACAGCTCAGTAAACTATAAAAAACTAAAACAAAATTTTATCGCTCCAGAGTTAACGTCCTCATGATTTAATACAAAACGACAGCATCACGAAAATAAGTACTTGTATAAAATAAGAAATCTACAGTTTTTGTGTATAAAATAAGAAATCTACAGTTTTTGTGGATAAAATAAGAAATCTACAGTTTTTGTGTATAAAATAAGAAATCTACAGTTTTTGTGTATAAAATAAGAAATCTACAGTTTTTGTATAAAATAAGAAATCTAGAGTATTCGTGTAGTATTATTTCTGTTGAGTTTGTAGGTACCCATTGCCCAAAAATTTCCGTCCCAAACAAATTAAAGAACATAGCTTTTATTTAATATAACACATTTTCACTGAAACAAATTTTAATCCATGAATTTATATCCCAGTGAACCTTTAAGCAATTGACATCATCCATACAAATTGACCCCGACAAATTTTGATTATTCCACAGTAATTTTAATCTCAATTTCTTACTGTGTAAATCACATCTTGCTGTAGTAAGTCAATCTGATAAGATTTAATCAAATGAATGTTGAAGGGACTTTTGAATAAAGTTTAGAAAATTCATAATTTTCTTTTTTTTATCTGTTACAGTCACCAGGTATGGAGGGCAGACATGACTACATTTCTCCCGTAAAGTTACGCAACAGGCCCCGCCCAAGTACCAGTGATGTAAGTGTCCAGGGGAATTCTGGGAAATGCACATTAGTATACATAATGAAACTGATTGAAAAGCTAGAAGTATATTAATTTTTTTAGATACAAAGTAACTTTGGCTCATACACTCTTCCAAAATCTGTATTGTGAGAAGTGTTTATCAACTTTATAGTAACTGTTACAATATATATAAAATATTACATGGCATTTTTATTTTGCATCCTATATTACACCAAGGTCGCTGTATATCCACTCAATAGCTGTTAGGCTCGAGGGCTGATATATAGCGATATAGGGCTAATATAAGATGTGATATAAAAAGTCATATACTGTGGTTTCATTAATATTTAAGGGTATCAATTTTCATGGATAAAGAGAAAATCACAGTTTCAAGGATATGTAAATTCGTGGTCAATGACCCCATCAATACAAAATGTTAATAGAAACTGCATTTCAATGAACATTTAATTTCGTGGATAAACTAAAAAACGAAATCAACGAAAATTGGTATTCAACAAATATTGATGAAACCACAGTAATCTCTAAATACAGTTTATGTTGTAAGCTTCATTTACTTATACTTAACTTGAAATGTTTAAAATATACCTTAAACCTGGATAATTTTTCATTGTTACCTTATATAATTTTAGCTTTTCTTCGGGATCTCTTTTACATTACAAAATATTCAATATGTAGAAATTTTAAGTGGTGTTGTTTGCTATTTGAAAATCTTAAATTGCAAAAGTGACTGACGGAATTAAAAAAAAAACTTAGTGTACACATTTTCTAAAATGTTGTTACATGCAGGATGATTACATGTATAATGGTTGTTAGTTCCCTCGGCTGATGTATAAAATGTTAGTGTGGGGTTTTAAATATTTGATCATCACAAAATGTACAAGAGTTTTCTTCCTGTTAACATTTCCGTGTTTACAGAGCATCAGAATTAATTGATTTGTCTCCATTCAGAAAATGACCCATTATACATACCAGTAACTTACTATATATATCCACCTAATTGTCATAACTTTCTAGCTTTGTGAATTACAAATATATCTAATGTACATGTAAAAATAAGTATTCCATTCTTATAACCCATCTGCAATGACTATTTATTTTCAAGTACATGTATAATTGAATTCCATTTTATATATTAACAAGATTAATTAAGGACCTTCAGGGTACAAACAGATGGTACATTGTAAATGCCCACATAACGTCATTTACATGTAAAACAAAGATGCACTAAAGAAATAGAGTTGCCTGATTGAAAGGGTTTAAACAGAGGCCTATCTATGTGCACAGAGATACTCTGACACATAAATAACACACTAGTCTGATACATGATAAACATCAATACTAAAGATTGCTAAGTGAATGTGAGAATTAGCATCACTTACAAATTTTGAAATTTGGCTAACATATTTCTGGCAGAAGTGAACTATATGAAAAAATTATGATGAAAGTTTGGCGATTTTGATTATATATTCCCCCGATTTGATGTCAAACCATGGACTTACGGATTTAAGTACTCGCATAAAATAAGAAATTTACAGTACCGTATTTAGTGAATTGAATTTCATCAGAATAAATATAACCAAACCTTATCTGCTTTTATTGAGATAGTATTGGATCTGAACTGTTAATAAGCTTCCTAATTGAATACTGTAAGTGCAGGGCTAAGTTTGTACAAAGTATTGTGTAAGACTTATTTAATTTACTAAATTGGAGTTAATTTAGTGGAAACTCCCAGAGAACCGACCTCTGACCCCCTTTTTGATGGCCAGCCAAGGGCTCAGGGTTTCCAGGAGGTGTGACGCCACTGGTAGCTGATTTAATTCTGTGTAAAATAAAAACAATTTCCGAACACAACCCAACCAATCATCCTCCGAAAAAACTCTTAAATAAGTTGACTGGAGTGAAATAAATAGGTCAAGGTCCTATGTTTGACCCCATTGCAGCCTCACCCCCTGCTTGAGGATGTGTAACCCTGACAAGGTCTATTTTAGACTCTATATTTTCTGTCAAGTTTAATGCTGAATTCTTGCCTCCATGCTTATGCTGCCATTGTCCTTGCATTTTGAGGTCGTTTTCCCACAGTTCTGCTTTAAATCTGTCAAAACGCATTAGCACCACATCTTGTGCATGCAATCCGATGCATAGAAGATCAGTCAGAGAAATAGAACATTCAGAAAGATTCTAAGCTGTCTGGAAACAAAAGGATTATTTTGTAGGAGGCTAAGGAGCACTTGATTGGCATTTGATGGGATATGTTGGAGTGTTGATTTAATTATTGGTCCCTGTGATTTGTGGCAGGAATCTGGTGAAGATCATGCTAAGTACCAATAACTGTTGCAGAGATTACAGATTTTAATGCACATTAGTTTTAATAATGAATTGGGTTTGATGTCCACCAAAGGATTAAGCAGTAATTAATAGTCTTTGGAAATATTGACTGGTGATGACTGGAGTGATTAGTGTGGGAGTTTTAATTGATGTCAATATACCTAGGAGTCAGGATTCTGCCCTTTAAACATTAGATGGTGCTGGCGTCATTACATCACCTCTGTAGTTGACATTTCTACTGGGACTATTGCCATACCTCAAGTTCTGTCCAGGACAAACTGTCAGGGACACAGATGATTGGTGCTATTGTTAGTGCTATATGTTGTCCAGGGCAATCATCTCACCATCAAGAAGCCAGGTGCTTGTATATATATATAAAGCCAGAGTGTGAATACTGAGGCTGCCAGGAGTGTAGAGTTACTGTGAAGTGTTGATGACATATCCAGTGGTGAGTGAGAGAAGCTGAGGGACAGGGTGATTGTAGGACCTGTGACACAGATACAGGGGTAAGGCCTGGGGGTGAGGACCAAGGAGGACCAACCAAGTGGTTATTGCTGCCAGTGTTAGACCTACAGACCAAGCTACAGGGGATATACTACACCAGCAGTGTCCAGTCAGCATTGTTCATTCCCTTGAAGAATAGATTGATCGTGACCTTTTAGGATATTGGAAATTGTAAACATAGAGATACTTTCTGTATTGGAATTTCTATAAAAACACAAATTTGTGCGGATCAAACCTGTGAACAAATCTGTCAGCATTGTTCAGTACCTTAACAAGTATTTATATCAGAGACACAGGTGTGTGCTGATCAGGTAGGTCTTACCTGTAATCATCTACCTGTAGACTCGCACACAGGACTCTGACGGTTGTCAATCAAGCACCTGTTTGTGACATCACTGAAACTGAGGGTGAAGAACTCAGAGCAATCAACGAAGGATCTTTGATTGCTCAGGAATCATCAGACAACCTAGAGACATCAGACTCCGAGATCACTGGTAGATACTGATCTATATGTCCTCCGAGACTCGGCCTATAATTGTGTAATACTTCTGAAATCTTAGCACTGAGGCAATTAGGTATCAATGCTGTAATTACTATAGAAAAGTCATAACATATAGCAGCTCTCCTGGGGAATAATGCTCTGAGTTTCAGGTATTGTGTCTGTTGAGCCGATTCTAGAGGCGCAGTGACATTCCATGGTGTTATTACAGAGAGCTCATATAGAAGACAGATTGAAGGCCGAGGATTGTTGATGCTTGTGCAGACATTCTGCTCAGAGAATCTAAATGGATTTATTACACTTGAAAACAATTTGAACATCTTGGTGGCAGAAACCTGTTTCGGTAAAAGAACCAGACAGTTCACTGTGACATCTATAAGACTATTGTAGTTTCGAAGAATTCCAAAACTATTGCTTAGGAAATCTGGAAACTGGCATTCACAAAAAAGATCTCTCACCCAAAGTGCTAATTTGTTGTACAAAGAGGCAGGCAGGCCGCACACTTTTGTAGAAGCCTCTTTATTCAACATCTTGCATTGGTAAACTGAATAAAATGGAAAGGATGTGGTTTCTTGCATAGATGAGGTTTCGCTATTCTTGAGTTTTAATTTTGATACAAAACATACTTTCCATGTGTTTCAATGAAGGCAAAAGGAAAACTAGAATAGAAAAATAGGAAACTGAGATTCAATAAGTTGTCTGTTCATAGGCTGTCAAGAATTTGGCTTTACGACTTGGAGAATTTAATAGAGGGCTTGTATTGTTGAAATGGATTAAAAGTGTACCCTTCTATGATGAGACTGGCTGGGTGATCAGAAATGCCGATTGTCCAGCAGAAACACCGATCAGATAGCGGAAGCAATGTCCGCAAGAACTCACTGGTTCAGTGTTTTACTGTTGGATATGAATCCGAGTCGGATATCAACTCGGATGAGGATGCAGAACTACAAAAAATCCAAAAGGTAGGCCTCTTGTCTGTATCAATAGGTGCAAGACCAGCTGATGACAAGTCTTGAGATGGTACAAACAAGAAAGTAATTGTTATCTTGCAAGGTGTTAAAGAATATTTTTATTGATTTTGTTTGGGGAAGATGGAGCTTTTTTCCAATTTGACACACAATGACAGCCATAGATAATGTAGGTGTTTACCCTGAGCATAGAACGCGGTTCACAGTTTTGTGATCGCAATTCCAAGAGTTTCCCCAAAGTTGCACTTCCACAGGAAATTAAGGTGTGTCATTACACCTTGAAATATTTTCTCAAATCAGCGGAAAATAACTTGATTATGATAGAAAGCATGATGGATAAGAAGTATATATGTCAAATAGGCAAAAAAATGTGCAATTTTGGATAAAAAATTATATTTTCAAAAATTTCATTTAGTAAACATAAACATTTTTTTTTAAAGCCCAGGCGGATTCGAACTCATAATCTGCGGTTCACAAGCCTGATACTTCAACCACTGAGCTATGACGATATACATCTGAATAGATTGATACAAACAGTTTAACAAAACATTAAAATCGCCATCTCCTTATGAAGTGTCTTGGTGTAATGAAGTACCTTAATCGCTCCCATTTCATTTCTGCCCCTTTTGCTTTTGTTGGAAAAATTTAAAACGGTGAATTTAAAACAAATTTTTAAGTTAGTGTTTGTTAGAAAAAGTAGCCATCACACAACCGAGACTGGGCGAATTTAAGATGGGGCGAAAACATTTGCAAGGGTAGAAGGGTAAAAAAAAAATACAGGACGAAAAAATCCCTGCAAACAGTATATAAGGGGAATGGGATACTCGGCATATTGCATAGATTGTTACAAGGACATTAGTATCTTGTCTGTCTCTGTGAAATGTCTGATAATGCATGTAAACTCGAGTCAAGACTCTCAGCAAAACAAGACGAAAAATCTGGTGCTTTAATTAGAATGTTGTATATCTCGGCATTGAAAATAAATGAAGCCTCGACATTGTAATTAAACGAAGCATTTATAAAAACCGTATGGGTGTGTCCTCATAGCTTTGTTTTTTTTAAGCTCGCCCCAGCTGTATTGTCATCATCATGTACTATGAGCGTTGAGTCCCCCCTTTATCATTGAGTACCCCCTGTCTGGCGAGCACACCATTACCAGACACCACCAGATCCCCCCGCCCCACCCATCTCTTCACCACCAGATCCCCCCGCCCCACCCATCTCTTCACCACCGCTTCTGGAGCAGGGAACAGCACACCATTACCAGACACCACCAGATCCCCCCCTCCCACCCATCTCTTCACCACCGCTTCTGGAGCAGGGAACATAACAGAGCCCTTGATTGACCCTGGAATCTAAATGTTTAGAATCTTCATTCAAGAATGTTTCAGATCCTGCCCAGGCATTTCAGACAGGCTCCATTTGTGAGGAGGAAGTGCTAGTATAAACACTGGTCCATCTTCAGATACAGCTGATGTAAACACACCCCCCCCCCCCCCAACCATCTCCCTCCAGTTTATTACTGGTGGTAATAAAGTCTCCCCATGATAGGCTCCCTTGGAGAGAGAGAGAGACAGACAGAGAGAGAGACAGAGAGAGAGAGAGAAATCATTGTAAATACATATTTTTAAAAAAAAAACATTAAAACCCCGACTCCAAGGTCAGAGTGTCCCTTCCTCTTTGTTTGTTTTATCTTGTCCCTGATACAAGAGAACGTGTGACATTTATTTTTTACCCCATTATTTCTGCAATATACGCCAGCGTTATGTAACCGAGGCCTTGCAGCCTTATATCTGTCAGATTTGAGTTTCACATTTCTCCCAATAATCCACATAACTTGCTACCAGGAGCAAGGCATCAATGTAATAAACTTCTCCATTAATTCTGTACACTAAATAAATGCCTCTCATTGGTATGGATTGCATTCTTTGTGATGTTGGATTTTGTGCTTTACAAGAGGGTTTTTTTCTCTGTAGGAGGTCGCCAAGAGACTGTCTTTGCCGGCGGACATGAGACTTCCTGGTCACTTTCTGACTCGACAGAGTCTGAGTCCAGAGGGCATGCTCAGTAGACGCTCGAGGAGGAAATCTCTGGTGAGTCCAATTTTGCATCACCCCACCCCTTACCCCTTTTTAAAATTTAAATGAATTTGTGAACTTTTTGGCTAACATTACAAAATTTTTATGTTATTATATTAGATAAATATATTTTTGAATATACTATGTGGTTGAAAATCATCATGCCATTGGAATTTTTCAATTTTGCATAGAATTTAATTGTGTGAACATTAGTGGCTACCACACTGTAAGGTCCTGTGTTTTCTTTATACCATTTCTTGAATAATGACATTCTTTCTGGTAAATAGTTATTTTGATTCACTGCGGTTGAACTTTACAATGCCATCATTATTAAATTCTGCATAGGATAATTTTCTGTTACAAACTTATACATAATGTCATGTTTTGTTTTTCTGTGATCGCTGCATTTTACAGTCATGGTTATAATTATTCATATCTTCCCCGTTACACACTATAATTGTAACTGTAATCGGAAGGCAGAGAAAGTTGAAGCTTTATTTTTAACAACCGAGAAGATCAGGATTTATTTCTCAAGTCAGGTGTCACAGTCAAAAGTACAAAAATGAAAAGAGAGCATGAAAAAACCCGCCAACAATACTGCCAGACGTTCTGCTCAATTTCCTGAATGAATGGAGGCTCCCCATTACCAAAATGTATCATCTAAAATGAACCCCGAACAGACGATATCCGAGACTGAAGTCTGTAATAGACTTCTCGCTGTAGTCACATGGATACACTGGCTGGGGTTGTCAGTGAACAGACAAATTCAATAAACAATATCACTTTATATAGTAAAGCCCATCTGTTGTTCAAGGGCCGTTGACATTGTATTTTGTTAATGTGACCTTTATTAGTTTCCAAAGACACATAAGCTCTACATCTGATTCAGCGAGGGATTATTTGGTACCTCCACACTGATTTTAAGCTAACTTTACGAATGGAGTGGGTGGTTAATTATCAAAACAATTAAACATATATTATATTGAAATGGTTAGATTTGTTTATATAATGTCTGTCATTTTTTTTGGTCACAGTTATTGAACTCATTCTAGATGAAGTGCTCATTTGACCTCAATAATCCATCAGGGACATCCCATATACACATAACATTTTCTATTGATTATATATGTGTTTATTGTTTATACTTTTATTTCAGTCTGAAATTGGTTTCGGGAAAATAGAATCGTACACCAAACTAGATAAACTGGGAGAGGTAAGTGTAAACAGGTGCTTGTTGTAACAGTGAACACTAACTCAGGTATATTACATATTGTGCAGAAATTTAGATCTATGACCCCCCCCCCCCCCAACTGTTTGTTTGTAATTTGTAAGAGCTTTCCTTGTTTCAAAGAACTGAGCTGACTGTTACAAGGTGTCTTTGTGGTTCAAGTGTTGGATCTGTGTTCTGTACAGTGTATTCAAATGGTTACTCCTTCTGAACAGAGGTACATTTTGGCACTGTGCAAATTTTTACTTATTTTGACTATCAATGTTAAAGACACAAAATTAGAATTATTGGCATAAGTCAGAATCATCAAGATGTTCATTTCTGTTACAAATAGCCAAAATTCACAACCCCCACCCCACCCCACCCTCCAAATAACACAAAAGAAAAAAAATTCACTCTATGATATCAGAGTTTAAAAAAAATTCTTGGTTTTGATGGTCTCTGTAGAACCTCTATAGTTTCTTGTTCGAACAATTGTGTGTTTACATCACTGTGTTAATTTCAGGGTACCTATGCCACTGTGTTCAAAGGAAAAAGTCGACTGACGGACAATTTGGTCGCGCTGAAAGAAATCCGTTTGGAGCATGAGGAGGGCGCTCCCTGTACAGCTATACGGGAAGGTAGGGGTACCAGCTATACACCGGGGACCAGTCTAGTCAGATACTCTCTGAGGACTTGATACCCTTAGATTAGCAAGTGGAATAAAAAAAAAGTCACGATTCATTTACTTATATATAAACTTTAAACACATTTAGAGATCATGAACAAAAATTACAGAATGAGTCGTATGAATTTTGAATTACTTTACGATCCTTCTTTATATTATGAAGTGTTGGATAATGATTATGTGCTTGTTTTGTTTTCAGTTTCTTTACTCAGGGAGCTGAAACACGCCAACATCGTCACGCTTCACGACATCATCCACACCGACAAGTCTCTCACTCTAGTCTTTGAATATCTGGTAGGTCAGACCACTTAGTGGATATAATCAATAGAATGAGTTTACTGTAGAAGCAGAAATATTCGTTGAGAATTAAATTTTGATATTTTTGTAGGCAGTATAAACCAATGAAATTGAATTCATGACGAAGTTAGCCCAAGTAATACAGAGTTGATAAGCTAAAAATTTCAGGGACTACAATAAGACAAAATTAAATTCCAACGAAATTGTATTTGGTTTAAAAACAATAAAATTTAAACGCAACAAAAACATATGCTCCTTCAGTAATTAATGGCATATTGAAAGGGTTTGTAAATTATTCAGTAATTTCTAAAAACTTGAAATTGGGAAAAACAAAAACATGGTCCAATTTTCCTAGATAGTATATCATCACAATAGATAGATAGTATATCATTAAAATTTCTGTGAGGACACTTACCAGGAATTCATAATAAACTTTTACTTTCTCAGGAAAAGGATCTCAAGCAGTATATGGACGACTGTGGCAACATCATGAGTATGTCCAATGTTAAGGTGAGCAAATCTCTCTCTCTCTCTCTCTCTCTCTCTCTCTCTCTCAAGTATTTAAAAGAATTATTGATAAAAGGATTCCACTGGCATGGCTTCTGTAATAAATGACCTGATTTCTATTAATTGATAGCAGATATTTTATGGTCCACCTGATTTCTATTTTTAGATATTCTTATTTCAACTCCTGCGGGGGCTATCGTACTGCCACAAGAAACAAGTTTTACATCGGGACCTCAAACCACAAAACTTACTCATCAATGAACGAGGCGAGCTCAAGCTCGCTGATTTTGGTAAGTTTTCCATAGAAAGTGAGTAAATAGGACCCAAAATAAACTAAAAAGTAAATGATCATATAAATGTATTTTGAAATGGGAAGTTTTTTTGGTCAGCTATTGTAAATTTCAAAACTTTTGGAAAGGTGATTATATTTTAGATATGAAGTGCTTTCATCCACAATTATATTTCATGGTGTCCTATACAACCCATTAGATAACTTTAAAATCAGAAGAAATGAATGAAATTTTGATGCCTTTTCAAGATGTAATCCCGTTTTAGTTTGATCCATGTTGAAAATAGAATCTTGTTCTCTTTACATGCTTTGTAGTGTAGAGGTTGGTGGTAAAGGTTCTCCAATTGTTCCTATCTGAGGTCTTTAACTTTGTTGTTATTTTTTTTGGTTCCATTTAAAAGCTGTTAGTTCTCAGCATTTGTGTTAAGCTATATTTCAGGTCATTATTAAGTACCAGGCCTGCAGACTTGAGCTGTTCTGACTAACATAATACTGTGTTGTAGTTTTGTTTTCATCAGTATTTCAAGTTTAACAACTTACTTTGTTTGTATTTACAGTATTCTTGTTTTCTCCATTTTGATATGCCTTCGTCTCTTGATTCAGTCTTAAAAAGAACCAGATGTATAATTGTGTCTGTGTTTAATTGTATTCTCTGTCTATTGTTTGAGTGTGGACATCCTTTAACTTGATATTTTCCAGGATTAGCTAGGGCAAAATCTATACCAACCAAGACGTACTCCAACGAAGTTGTTACGTTATGGTAAGTCAGGCTTGTGCTGAGTTATCCTCAATGTTGTGTACATTACAGTAATTTGTGCATATACTTAGATTAAGAGAAATCTATAATGATAAAATTTTAAGTTATGTAATCTCTAACAGACTTCAGCAGCTATTTGACCTAGATTTCTTTATTATTGATTGACCTAGATTTTTTTCTGTTATTATTTTGACCTACATTTCTTTGTTATTGTTTAACCTAGATTCCCCCTTCTTTCAGGTACAGGCCTCCCGATGTACTTCTTGGCTCCACGGAATATTCTACCCAGATTGACATGTGGTGGGTGGAACAGCTCTTCTATCATATTAGTTTCTTAAAGTCACCCAATTACCCAGACACAGTGTCACATGCCTTAAACACAAGTGTTATTTTATTGTAATACACTGTAGTTTCTCAAGATTATTTTATCAGAATTAAATAGTGTCAAATAAATTTCAGAGAAATAAATTGTGTAACAGCATGTTTTATATTTATCAGGGGTGTAGGCTGTATTTTCTACGAGATGGCCTGCGGTCGCCCCCTGTTCCCCGGCTCTACGGTCGAGGACGAGCTCTACTACATTTTCAAGATCTTGGGGACACCCACGGAGGAGAACTTTCCAGGAATCTCCAAAAATGAAGAGTTCCTGTCCTACAACTTTTCGCAGTATGAATCTGAAAACCTCATCAATGTCGCTCCAAGGTAGGCGTTTTTCTACCTTATAGTTCCCTCTCTTTTTTTTATAACATATACTTTTTCTTTGATGAAGGTATTAAAAGTTGGTGTTCTTAAGGAGGCCATGTGGTCAACTTTTTACCCATCATATCTACCTTAAATTTTTATTTAGTGAACAACATACTTAGAAGTTTAACTTTAAAACTTGATCTGTGTACAGAGTGGTTCCTCACAAGGAGGAATGGCCACCACCTTCCCGGCCTCTTAAACTTTATATATTTTTCATAATTTATTTTTCTATTAACTGTGTTTTAATTGCTGTTACCAATGTATGGATTCTTGTCTTCTTAGGTTAGATAGTGAAGGACTGGATCTACTGTCTAAACTGCTTCTGGTGAGTACAACTCTTGTGTCCTGGTCTTGTCTCCCTGACCCTTACCACTCATTTTAATTCAGGCTTCATTGATCAAACTACAGGAATACAAAAAATGAAACACAAAGTTAGGAAATATACAGTCACAGTGGATGGATTATAAGTGTTAATAACTGGGTGTTACACATAAATGTACATTGTATTCTAATTCTCAGCTGCATTGCTTTTGATCAACATACAGTCAAACTTCGATGTCTTGAAGTAGATGGGACTGTTTAAATAGTTCAAGATATGCACGTATTTGAGATATCAAGGTTGAAATACTTAAAAAATAAGTGGTTGGGACTTACAGATCACTTTGACATATCCATTGTATTCAAGATATCGGTGTTCGAGATACCGAAGTTCAACTGTACTTTGATATTTCTTGCAAAATTAGCAATTCCCATTGTGTGTTGTGTACTTGCACAGTTTGTATTGCATACACACTGACATTGATGTGGTTCGTATTTTAGTATGAAGCCAAGAGGAGATCATCTGCTGCTGAAGGGATGAGACATGCCTTCTTCAACAGTTTCGGACCAAGCGTTCATCGACTGCCAGACAGTACGTAATGGGGACTCTTACTGCTCTCATAATGAAAACACCCGTCATTAAGGGAAATGCTTTTATGCTAAGTTTTTGGGTTTTTTAATGATAAATCCTTATTAATAGTTGTTATTTGTTGGTATATCTCTGGAAACTGTGACTGATAATACCAAGGCATTGAATGTGAACCTGTTTAGGATTCAGCTCCACTTGGTTAGAAATCAGCTGTGATATTTCTGTAGAAAAAAAATGGAAAATGCTAATGTTTTAAAAAAAAAACCAAACATTTTGCAATTTCAAATATTTCATATTTAAAAAGCCAAATTCCAATATGTGAATGATGTGCCTACAATAAGTTTGTCCTTCACTTTAGGATAGATAGTGTAGCTCTTATCTACCATTATATCAGAATTACAGGCATATATTCTGGGTAATCGGTGATGATTTGTGAATTTTTGTGATAATGTGTGGGTAATTTTGTACAGTTGTTAGTGCACCATTGGGAGGTAAGCAGGTATGACCCTGAACTGGAGGATGATGAGGCTACATCAGTATTATCACCTCTAATGATAACGTGTATCAGTGCGCGTACTAAATATCTAAGTGCACATGTGTGGATTGTGCTCTAAAATACAGTTGCTATCCTAAAGTCCATGCATACTAAATGAGAGACAGGGAGAGAAAGAGATAAAAAGAGAGAGAGACAGTGACAGAGAGGAAGAGAAAGTGACAGAGAGAGAAAGAGAGAGAATGCATTTACCTCCCTTTTTAACCTGGATTTCCAAAGGAAAAACTGGTTATTAAAATGGTTAAAAGAGCGAGCGAGCGAGTGGGTGGGCAGGAGGCTGCTAAAGGGTATCCCTATTGTAGGGATACCTCTTGCTACAGTTTGATAGGAAGTTGTTGCTTTTCTGATAATTGTACATACATGTATATCAGAGATCTGCATACTTCCGGTATGTGGATTTGGATTTTTGATATTTTATGAAAATAATTACAAACTGTTGAACCTAGTTATTTTTGGGTCTAATATTGCAGATAGAGTACCCCATTTCTCTGTACAGGTAGTGTTTATCAATTCAGGGTTTACAAAACTGTTCACACAAAAGACTATCCGCCTTGCTGTCACATTGACAGCTTTTCTCTTGTTCGCAAAATGAAGAGTAATGACGTACCTAATGTATAATCTGTACTCTCTTGATTTCAGCTGTCTCTATTTTTACTGTACCCGGTATTGTTTTACATAAAGATCCTGGAATGAGGTCGTCCTCCCTTGCTAATTCAGGTATGTGCTGTCACAAATTGTTGTACATTATAATTGCTTGATAACTTCATATACAAATCAGCCTAAGGGTAGCCAGGTGTGTAAGGCTCTATCATTGAAATGGTCAAATATTGCTTGACTACTGTATATGAGGTTGTTTTTGCTCTTTATTGTTATATACAAAATTTTGTCCCAAGTTGAATTTACTATAAAAGAAATGTGGTTAATGAAAAGAAACTTGCAGTTTATAATTACCTGGGTTTTAAATTTGCCCATTGTTATGTAGGGCTAATGAGGCCAAAAAATTGAGGTCCAGAATTTTCATGTTTTCAATAATTAGTAAATATGCTTGACTTGAAATGAATATATGTTTGTTAAAATGTAGTTTGTCAGTGGAAAATAATAACTCTTGTTATATATGCCTAGTAAATAATAACTCTTGTTATATATGCCTAGTAAATGCTGGTTTTTTCTTTATTTCAGGGAAAATTCGTCGACAGAGTATGTTATTTTAATGTGGACTGAAAACTTGTGTGATAACAGTGGTGTTGTCATGGAGACAGTCATGTGATCACCATGTGATAAATTTGTAGCTATTCTTTGTTGTGACCTTGTGAATGTGATAAAGATCACCATAGCAACCAATGCCCCGTGGTCATGTGATGACATATTTACCCAGAAACACCCACACTATGGAATGAGTGGCACTTTTAGGGAGAGATCTGATTGGACAGAAGTACACAAGTTTTACGCAGTCACTTTGACTGTTTTATCTAACCGACTGCCCGTCGAAGGAATCAAGATCTCCATGTAGAAACCAGCACAGCATATCACGGACACTACTTAGTCGTCAGGGCTAGCATTGCCCCCGTTGGAGGCCTCACACACTGTAGTTAGGTTCTATGGGCCCTTACTTCTGTTGCACCTCTTCTTGTATTGAACTGTCTTGTCACACCTCATGAAGTCGATAGCCATCTGACAAAGGACCATGCCTCATCAACCTCATCCTCGACCGGAATCAGGACACTCCTCACTCAGACCAAGCTAATTCGCCTGCCTGTTGTTTTGTTTCCAGGAATACTCTGTGATGAACTGTCCCCCGTGTTAGTTCACTCTAAGATCTCCAGAAATAAACCTGAGTAATTCAGGTACTACAACACGACAGTGGGATTATTAGATTTATTTGATAACCTCTGATATTAAAGGCTGAACTTGATACACATATACTGAATGGCTCAGTTCTGTGGATTATTTTAATGGACATCCTGACGATCTGAAAATGTAATTTTTAATTCAGTGAACCATTGAGAGATATCTTAACATGGGGGTCTAACATATTTTTATTTACAAGATATTATTTAGCTCTGTTTAAACACGTTACAACCTGTGTGACACTCTGGTGTAATTTATGTCTTGTACCCGCAGTTCTCTAATGATATTGACTTCAAGATTCAGGGTAGTTACACGAGTGTTCATATCAAGAGTTTTTCTGAGTCAGTTCTTATACCAATATGTAATGATTTGTTCTCAGAAAATGAGATGAAAATGAACTGTCATATGATTTATGCCCCCCCCCCCTTTAATGTTTAGTATTGTACTTTGTAACTTGCTCTAAATGAGAAAAAAAAAATATAAAGAAAAAGAGATAAAAAGAAGTAGAACCTAGAATTCTTTGGTTTCTGGTGAACTATGTACAGCCTGTTACCTGGAGCAGTTATTTGGTGTGGAAAATTGTGTCAAATAAGAAGGAAAAAAATATCTCAAAATGTATAAATGTTGACAATGTCTTTGATTAACGGACCGAAAATTTTGTTGAGTTATTTTCTTTTTTTTCCAATATGATAATTTATTTTCTGAAGCACAATGTATCTGCATGTCACATTTTTTTTATACAGATTGGATTGATTTGCCAATCATGACATTTCATGTTCATGTAAAATATGAAGATATCATCAGCTGATGTGAAATTTCACCATCAATTCATGTATTCATATTTTTTTTCTCTCTGGTGCCTAACGTTCATTTTGTCAGTGCCATTTTTGTATCAAAGGATATCAGGTTGATTTTGTAAGCATTTAGCTGTCATATATTTTACTAGGATATTAATATGCATTAAATTAACTCAACCTGAACTGCTGTGTTTGTTATTGTCATTTGTTATTTGGATAGGAAATCTACAACCAAGGCTTCGGAAAAAAAAGACTCAAAACATAACATGACATTTCAACATCCAGTTATTTCGTATTTGGTTAAATGCTGAAAGCTTCAAAACTATATTACTTTCATCTGTAATTGGGACTTTATTATAAAATACTGTAAACGTTTTATATTTGGCGTGTAATGTATTTGTTTTTGAACAAATTGGTGTGGATTTGAATTGGCTTAGATTGAATATTCCTGAATGAGACTATTTTTATACATATATACATGGCATTTAGCGATGTGCTTGATTTAGCAGAAGCCGCATTCTGCCAAAAGCACTGAATAGAATACCGTTACACAGCCAAATTTAGTAAGTTTTCAGTACGATACTGTCCATTTCCTAGCAATCCAGCCTCAAACTTGCAACACCCCTGAAATTAGCGGTATACATAGTACACTAATACACTGAATGAAGTTGAGGTACATTATAGGTACCCATCTTGTAATTGGGACTGTCCTGCAATTTATGTATTAATACTGTAGATTCCTTATTTTATGTGAGTACTTGATTCTATGATCCTGCTGTTTAGCATCAAGAATATAAAATTGCGAGCACAAATTTTTTTTTTTATTTCATATAGCTAAAAACTGTCTGAAAAAGATTTTATTAAAATCTGTAAGGACTGCTTCTCGCGATTATATGCAGATATCAATTCCTAACGTTTTATATGGAATTTACAGTAAAATTTAATTGGATTGAGTGTTATTTCATAATTCCTGTAGCAGCTGTATTAAAGCTGATATGGTATATCAGTTTAAAATTTTGTAATTTGTTGACATTTTAAAATCAACTTCTATGCAGTCATTTTAGGGTAACGTGGATAAAGATGAAGACCCATATCTACAGAGTGAATGAACAGGAGAAATTATGTTGATACTATTACTGTAAAACAACTTTTATTCGTGAGCGAGAAATTTTCGCAAAGGATATTATGGAAAAAAATTATTGTTACAACCAAAGGGAGATAACTTTACAAATGTGACGGTCAGACCGGTTCGAATACCGGCGCCAGATAGCTCAGTTGGTAGAGCACCTGACTAGAGATTCAGGGGGCCCGGGTTCGAAACCCGGTCTGGTCCGTCATTATTTCTCCCATCCCGTTACATTTGGTGCCGTGACCAACCCCTGGAACTGACAGGTTAACTCCTGCCAGGGGAAGAGTCTGGGGTGATCTTTGAGGGCGAAGATCATTTAAGGGGGGAGGAATGTGACGGTCAGACCGGTTCGAATACCGGCGCCAGATAGCTCAGTTGGTAGAGCACCTGACTAGAGATTCAGGGGGACCGGGTTCGAAACCCGGTCTGGTCCGTCATTATTTCTCCCATCCCGTTACACAGAATTTGAAAGTCATTTCACAATTAAAATTGGAACCTCTCTCCACTTCCTGCTTTTTGATACGTCTCACGGATGTATACAAACTAGGGAGTGAATGAAGAAGGCCATAAATACCACAATTGTTCAATGAATAGATATTTTTAATTAAAAAAAAATATGACTTAACTTGGCGATAATACACATATGTAACATTTATACAGTTTTTACTGAGCTTTTCTATTGAACACATTTGAATTAAAACTAGTATAAAAACATTTATAAAAAATAGATTCTGTATCTTAAAAATATTTTCATAACTTAATCTAAAACATAAATAAGACACTACATTGATGATCAGCAGACTACACACAAACTATTATGTAGGTACACATGTACTTGTTCACAATGGTTTCACATTTAACAATGGCCGACAAACAGAACTACACGAGGACCCTTGTTTCTTCCCTGATCTGTAATTTTCCTGAGGCTTGTTGGATGATAGAGGGATCACTCGGAGCAGACCCATCTTTCTCTCCATCCTGCAGGGCATTCCAGGATCTGGGCAGGATCCTCCATTCCTGTCCATCGGATTACCCTCACTGTCCGTGTGGCTTGATTTTACAAAATCCGTGTCCAACACATACTGAATAAAATTTTTAATGGAGGGTCTTTTCTGACCTTGAGAATTTTTATCAGCACCTTTATTTACACTATTAACACCAACATCTTTCTGCTGTAAGTTTGTTTTATGCGTTCCCTGGTGATCTTCTTTGGCAGGACTTTCTCTTTTTTCTTCCACTCTTTCCATATACTGTGGAATTTCCTCATCTGAACTCTTTCCACAGTTATCTTTCTTGGAAAATTCCTTTTGTACATTTTCTCCAGTTCGGTTATCTACAGCAGCCAGTGGTTTATTTTTTGGTGAAGATTTTCCACCCACCTCTGATCCTGAATTTTCCCTGACATTTCCATGAAGCTGTTCTGTGGATTTTCCATCAATGTTTGAGTCTGATGCTAGTTGTTTGTCTTTCAGGTATTTAGTCTTTTTTTTCTTTGGCTCTGAAAACTCTTCCATGGAATCATCGAAATGAACTCCTCTTTTGAAGTTTTGCGATGATCTTTTTCTTGCCAAGGCGAATAGCTTTTTGTTCAAAACTTTGGCAGGTTTCAAAGCAGTTCGATTTCCATACATCCATCTTTTGACACTCTCTGGAATCTCATTATTCCTTCCTTGCTTATTACAAAGGTAAGGCTCGAACACAGAGATATTAGCTCGATCGGATATACTGGATCCAAATGGCCCCCTAGTCTCCCCACACACAATGGGATATATGCAGCCTGGTTTGATGAGTTTGACAAACTCAATGAGCTCATCAAATGAGCTGTGATCTGAGTAAGGTACAATATAAACATTTTCCTGGTTACAGAACGGACTCATTTCTAATCCTGTGTACAGGGAGGTAGGCAGGAGAGCAATGGTAGGACATTCTTTGTTCCATCGCTCTATATTTTTATTGGAGATGGAGTAGAATGGGACGACTTCTATCCGGGCATCTGTTTCCCCTGTGATGAATACATCTGGAAGATCCAGGAGCTCAGCCAGCTGGAAGAAGGACGGGGGAACCTTGATCCACTCATTCAGATCCACTGCTATTTTCACAAGCAAGTCTTCCTTCCCAAGGTTCCTCAATCCAATCTTGATATGAAAGTCTTCATGGCTTTGAATGATTTCTATCATTTGCTTAAAACTTTCCTCTCGAGATGGAAACACGCATTTTGGAGAGTTGTATGTATTGTCTAGGTATAATGTATCTGCATGGAGAAGGTTTCTCATCATAGGATCATCTTTCATTTCCGAGTCAAAACGAAAATCACCAGTGTACAAGATTTTACCAAAATAGCCTTCAAAGAGGAACATGACACTGCCTGGACAGTGGTGGGCATCTATCACAGTTACCGACATCTGTTCTATCTGGTCGGAGTCGATGTACAGAATATGGCTGCACCCCGTTTCTAACGGGCTGATCAGGGACGCATCAATGTCGTACCTCTCCACCAGTAATTTGCCAGTAACTTCGGAGCAGTAGATTTTGTGTTGCCATGAGGAGGACAGCCCCACAATGTGGTCGCCATGGAGATGCGTCAGAAAAAACAGCCTGGCGTTGGGACATTCCCGCGTCTTCCAGAAGTCCACAGCGATAGGCGTTCCCGGGATCACTTTCCCATTCATTTTGTTTCCTGGTCATTTATTCTTGTGAATTATCCATCATGATAGAACCCATTATCAACAGTCAGTGCTAAAAAGGAAGAAACGATAGGCTAATTATAAAAATTCAAATAGCAGAATCTGTGAGTACAATGAAGAAAGCAAATCAGTTGTAGGCATGTACAATGTATATGATATTACTCACCCTAATTCTAACTCTGAATCAGGGACTTTTATCTTTATCTGATTTTCACCCAGTTTAAGATCACTCCTTTACAACAGAATATTAAAAGACATGTGGCCTAAGACACTGCAGGCAACTGATGTTATAATTCTTTTCTTGTAATAAAAAGATCTCTCCCTACCATATAATACACAGTTAAATTCTTTATTATGTAAAAACAAGTGTCTGTACAAGTAAACTGAAAATAGCCAGAATCTCTAGCCAATATATAGTCTACTATTTTTCATTCACTAACTTTTCATCATACATGTATTTTACCTCCTATTTGCACCATATAGTTTTACTATTTAAATCCAACCCTATAGAATTTATAAATAAGGCATGTCATACAGGGCCACTGGCAATTTTAAACAAAAATTTTAGTTGCCAACTCTGGATAGGGTAGGGGGTTGGGTTATGGGTTGTAGTATTTGAAAGAGAGCAATGTTGTTTTGGATGGAGCCGGATGACAACTATTATCTAGTAGTTCCTGCTATGCTTGCCTCAGTGATCACACCGTTAGATGGGAGCCAGATAACAGCTATTATATATATCTAGTAGTTCCTGCTATGCTTGCCTCAGTGATCGCACCGTTAAAAATGTATCACCTTTTTTTGGATACCTTGAAGTACCTACTTATCCAAGACTCTAATAGATTTTGATTTAGAACAGTTATTTTAACATAGTCAACATAATTTTTAGTACCTGAATTAAAGCATTGGCATATGAATTTATATCAATAAGTATTAAATGTGTTATTTGATTGGAAAAATTACCACAAGTAGGCTCAAACCAACCAAAGACCCTTTAATCTCTTTAAAAAAAAAACAATGCTCTTCTCACTGAGCTTTATAAAGGGTCGCCCAAATTACTGTTTTTAATCATTTTTTGTTGATTTTCTTATTTCATTCCTGGAAGTGGAAAATAATTATAATCAATATGGCAAAAAATTCTACGATAGTGTCTTCCATACTTTATCTCTTGAACCCGAGAGAATTCATAGCAATCACAGGAATGAATACTTTTCATACAGGGATTTATAATGAGAAAATCGTTTGATTTGGACATTTTCTGGACCCCTCACACAAATTTTCAACATTATCATCAACTTGCAATGTAAAATCCCTATAGACTTTTATTTTTGGCTTTGTAATGAAACCTGACAAGCTACAGGGGTATTTCAAAAAAGGAAACTGGTCTTTATTCCTCCTCGTGAATGAATGAGGTTGACCTTTTTGCAAAAAGTGGTGGAAACAGAAACTTACAACAGAGTATACTGCAGCAGTGCTATAGTCTGTCCCAGGTCACTTTTTGACAAATTTTAATGATAAAACTCAAACCTGCATAGGAGTACAACTGAAATTTAAGATTTCTTCAATGACACTTTATTTATCTTTACATGGAGTAATTAACATGAACGAAAATAATTTTGTTATTTAGTTATGATGAAATTTCAATTGTGCTTGTGCTTGCGTAAATTGGAACTCTTGGAAGAAATTAGACAGTTTGTGTTAGAGAAATTTGTACATATTATGAAACTGGTCAGTTTCTAGGTCAAACTGCGCATAGTCGTATTGGAAGAATGTCCATTGGTATAGGGTATTCACTTTTTACCTAAAATTGATATTCCACTGGCTGACTTTCTTAGCTTTTTAAAAAGCTAGAACTTATGGAAATTTTATGATTGGAAATGTTTACATCTTTATCTTTCCTTAATTCAGAAGTACTCAGGACACAATTTTTCAATGTTATCAACCAGGTACTTTTCATGTCGTTTGCAATGCGAAATCTACCTAGACTTTCTATTTTTGGTTTTGAATTCAAACTTGAAGTGGGAGGGGGGCTCAAAACAGAAAATCTGGACTTTTTCATTCTAGTTGTATTTATGATCTGAAGCCATTATACACACACAAAATAAAGTCTTAGAACCATTAATCAACCTATCACTCTGTTATCATCCAGTGGTGTGTTGGAAGAAGCAAATTGAAAGTTGGGGGGGGGGGGGGGTAGACTTATCATCAGAAATCTTGACAAGCAAAAATGAAATCCCTAATCCTTGTGTCTGTGTGTGTGTGTGTGTGGGGGGGGGGGGGGGGGGGGGGGGGCGTACTTCAATCTTCAATGTCACTTTATTTCCTTGTTTTCATTTTCATTTCAATTTTTACATACTCCCCAAAAAAGTGGGGGGGGGGGGGGCCTTATTTCATATGTTAATTTAAGAAAAATGATGTTTGTTGCGAGAAAAAAGGGGGAGGTGAGCCCTCCCTGATGCTACGTGCCCGATAGTTATGTCTAACTTTGCAAAAATTATGTGGGGGGGGGGGGGGGGCTTACCCCCCCCCCCCGTTCCGACGCCTAAGTTATCTAAAATAAGCAGAGTTGTGGTAAATTTCGTTCTAGTACTAAGTTCGCTTCTTACTTAAGTTTCAGATTTAAGTAACAAATCTAAATTATAAAGTTTTAGCGTTAGTCATCCTATTTTTTAAAAAATATACATATTGGCAGGTTTGTAGTAAGAATGCGATTAAACTTACTCAGTCAGCACTGGTCAGGTTACCGAAATAACGCTGTAGCATTGGTATACAATTTTTTTTCTCGATAGTTCAAAAAAATACCAGCGACTGAGCGAGAGAGAAAAGCTTTGTATATATCGGAAATAAAATGTAGAAGCTAAAACTAAAACCAATTCGGTCCAACCCTAGAAACTTCGTTGCATGTGCGTTTTAACAACGTGTCCGATAGGCGCTGAAAATAAGGAACCAATTTGACACTGAGGACTTGGCTTCCTTCGTTCGCAATGTGACATTAATGATACGATTGCCGTAACAAAAACACGAGGTAAGTACAAACCTTCATGTTCTGAAGTTCATTCAATCTGTAGACTTGGTTTGATTTTTACGAACAAATTTTTCAGGTTTTTGATTTGAGCACTTCAATTACAGTATAACACACGGTGATCTATAAAAACTCAGTGATATGTATAAATATCTAGTAATCGTGCAAAATCTGAATCCAAAATATCTTGGGACAGAGTATACATGGTGATTGTAAATAACAATGAATGCTACAAAATCCAAGTCACATGTATTAATAATTATAGATTCCACATGATTTACTTTAAGATTTTTAATTCAAAATCTGAATTTTATGTGAGTGTTGCAAATGAGACTAAGAAAAAAAAACATTATAATATGTAAACGGTGTGACCGTTGGACCGAGCGCAGATTTAACACAGTGTAGTTTGATTTTTGTAGAACAAAATTGGTTTGAAACGCACACAGAAGGATCCGCCTAGTTGCCTTCTCAAATCATTTAAGCCAAATTTTAACTAACCGTCACGTGCTCAGTCTGCATTATGACGTCATGTTTCAGACGTAAAACGTACACGTTTTGTCTTCGGAAATAGCCGAAGAGTGTTACGTTATTCCGAACTTTTTTATATTTCTTCTTATATTGTTTATCAATTTAATTCATGTGAATGCCGCAGTAATAAAATTGAATATTTTATTCAGTATCTAAAAGATCGGTTCCTTGATGTTAATGTTTTTATTTACCATCCGATAATTTGATAAGATATACATAGAATTAGTCGTGTTTCTTGATTGAAGCACTATTGAAACTTATCTGGTGTCCTCTTTATTTCTTTTAATTCAAACTACCTTTTATTGAAACACTTGAAAATTTTAATCGAGTTTAGGGGTAATAAACATCGATAAGTACTAGTCAATCAATGATCGAACTAACTTTTAAAAAAACAAAATGGCTGCCAATATGGCGGCGCCCAGGGCTGGAAGAAATTTTTTTTGGCCTTAGTACCCCTGATTCAACTTTTATTTTTCACTGATTTTCTCATATATACGTGTTACCATTAATCCTCTCTTCGCGAGGCGGGCTTTGCCCGCCTCTCGCTGCGCTCGGTATAAATAGTGCCTGTTTGGGAGGGTAACAGTTGAAATTGACACCCCGAAGAAACCATTGTCGACGCAAACAGCTGAAATTGACACCCCGTACAATTTCAACTGTTATCCTCCCAAACAGGCACTATTTATTTTATTATACTTAATGTCTTAATTTTAGAGATTTTTTACAATTTCATTTAGAAATGACGTGAATCCATGGCGAACCGTACGCGCATAATTTACGCGCATGTAACAATTTGTTACCCGTTGCCAAGTGTGTTGCTAACGCTGAGGGTAATAGAACGGATTATCAACTGCATCTAAACCAATCAGATTTCAGTATTTAACATAAACGTATAATAATAAACAATGTTAAAGACTGAAATCAGAATATCCCATCATACCAAAAATCCAGTTTTTAAATAGATGTATTTACATTCAGTGTACATTTTCCCTTATGTTTGCATTGGAACTCCGTGACGTTCAATTTCCTGTAACCAGTAACTTTGCATGAGCACAAGTTTAAACATCATCACACGTTTTGAGTATATTTATTATTGTAAGATTAAATGAAAAGTTCAAACTCACATAATATATATGTGATATATATGTGATATGCACTGAATTATATGAAACATAATCGTTTAATCATACGTATTCACTAATAACAAAATATTCATGGCAATGTTTCTGGCATGTTTTAAACTTGTTAACATGGCTGTTCCATGTATGTTTCATATCCCTGACAAAGAGCATATAATGTCTTTAACGCAACAATGCACAAATATTTCATACATATAAACATTAATATGAATATAAATATATGAAGCAACGAATGCTTATTTTTGGATTTTGTCATATACATGTACTATAACACACCATGCAATGCTCGGTATTCAATTTGTCTGCAATTAGGCGTAGTGTGTTATACGACTAACAACTTCCAAAAAATAAGCATTCAATGTCTAGATGAACTTTGAATTTTCTCCCTCATCTTCAGGGCGAGATGTCCAGGTACGCTCGGAGGATGGCCCATCTGTCGGCCAGGATTTTCGGGGAGTACACCAGAGAGAAGACCTACACGGCGACCCGCATCATCAACGAGTTCAAGAGTATGCCCAAATACAAAGATCCGGAAATCATAAACTACTACCCTAAACACCCAGAGGCCTCACTTTTACTGGTCCGACTCAGGGAGCATGGGCTATTCAGGTATGAATT
This sequence comes from Magallana angulata, assembly GCF_025612915.1. NCBI lineage: Eukaryota > Metazoa > Mollusca > Bivalvia > Ostreida > Ostreidae > Magallana > Magallana angulata. The sequence goes on from NC_069118.1 coordinate 1,205,070, forward strand.
GTTACATTTTACGTTAAAAATGTTGCAACATAGAGATTTATTTTCAATCATGATTCGGGTAATTCCATGCAGAGATCATACCTTGTTTCCAGGTGGGGGTCCTGGGATAACTCCAATTAACCCCCTCTGACACCCCCCCCCCACCCCCACCCTCCCTTCTCTAGATCCATGCATTCAGAGGATAGCTGCAGTTTTCCATGAAAATGTTGCAACATAAAATTATGACTGATATAGCATTGAATGATTTATTTTTGACATCGTCGTGTCAATAAATGCCATCAGTTGAGTAGACAAATTGAATAACGACGTCAAAAATAAATCATTCAATACTTATATTTACATTCCCTACTGATGAAATCAATTACTGGTATTTACTAAGATAAATCAATACAAATTGCATATCACGGAGGGAGTAAATAAGTAACAGCAAGAACAGCTGTTTTATAAAAGCGGTTTAAACTGGTAATCATCTGACTGTTGAGATCAATGAGCATGAAAATACATGTACATGTATAATCCATGGAAAATAACTCTTGAAATTTTGCTTAACATTGAAATCAACTTTTTTGTTGAATAATTGTAAAACATAGTGTTTTGACAATATGTATAAAATATATTTTTTAACCGACAACATAGAGATCGATATCACTGTTTGAGAACTACTTATAATATGTACTTTACTTGTAAATTAATATGCAGTGATAAGTTGTTGGATTTAGAGGCATTTAAACATCACAAAATTAAAGATCACAGAATTTAATGGAAATGTAAATATCATAATTTGTGTATCAGATAACAGATGCAAATATTTTTCAAGTTTGAAAACACAGCTGAAAACGGACAAATATGAGATAATAATACAATTATAACAAATTTTTAAGACATTCCATTGGATGGAAAAACAATTTGTACATGTCATTACTTATTCAAACATTGATCTTATATTTTTTATATGTAAAGAACAGTTGATCTTTTGAAATTATATACCTCCCTCAAGTACTATATGACTGTATTTGTGGGTCTGACTCTGAAAACTTCAGATGGAACAGGATTGAGTTACAAGTTGTCATCTGTATGAATGGTTTGACTGACTAGATGATTAGAGGCTTTTGTTCTTTTTTTATTCCCAGGGATTACCATGCAGATTTCAAGGAAGAATTTGCTGCCCAGCGAGCTGCTCGAGGCAAAGGTCGAAAGAAACCAGACTCAACGACAAAAGAATAACTCTGTAGCATAATCTGTATAGTAAACTATGGTCTGTGTTGAGAACGGTTCTTTGTTATCATGTGATAATTTGAAACTTGTTTCACGTAGCCCTCTGCTTTTCCTTTTGAACGTTTTGACTATAAAATAAAATCTTACAAATACTGAAACAACATAAGGGGCTTCGTGTTATAATTAATAGCTTGTTTCATGTAGCCCTCTGCATATCCTTTTGAACGTTTTGATTGTAAAATAAAGGAGATCTATATAACTTAATGTGTTACCAATACTGGAGTTGTCATTCAAGCCTATGCCCTCAAGATAATTTTGGATCTATTTGTATCTAGAAAACATTTTACAAAGGGTATTAGTCTTTGAGATGGAATTTCTGACAAACGCAAAAGATAAGACTAGTTTCACTTATTTTTTATCAAATTATTAGATGGAAAATGAAAATATTAACTTTTTACATAGGAATATATAAAGAAAAATGCTGGAACTTGTGTGAAAACACAGGCTGTGCAGATTCCATAACATTTTTCCCTTGAGAAAAGTGGGATTACAAGAGGGGGGTGGGGGTTAAAAATTTGGAGAAAAATCTTTTCCTGAATACTAACACAACAAAAGGAGCTTCACGTTTACCAGAGAAATATGTAGATAAATTGTTCAACTGTTTGTGCAAGGTAGACTGTTAAGGTTTCAAGATATTTTGAATTTGATACAGTAATGCTTATTTGATTAGCTATTGTTATACCCCTGTAAAACAGTTACTATATAACTCTATGCGAAAAAAAAGTCCAGCATTATGACTGTTGGATTTGAACAGTTAAAATGGACTGTTAAAAAAGACTGTTGACCGGTGACGTCACATTCTGCGAAAAAGAGTTATTAAATAAGTAGGGGTATAACAAAACAGTTGTTGACTGTGTCTCGAGCAACAGTTGATCTGTTGGACCGGCTCGCAAACTGTTGCCTGCGACTTTCAGCCTTGGGCAACAGTTTGCGAGCTGGTCAGACAGATCAACTGTTGCCTTTGAACCCAGTCAACAACTATGATTGTTGCTCAAATGAGCAATATGGACCTTTGGCCTCGTGTTCTAAGGTTATAAAACTAGCAATAATTATTTGTAGAAAAAATATTCACAATCAGCATTCATCTATCAACATTAAATCATTTTTATTGTTTTTATAGACATCACTTTCTCCTTTTGTCTAATTTTTTTTTTTTACTTTTTACATTAAAGAAGTAGGATAACTTCTTTGTTACTGTTCATCAATGCATTACATAGAAGAACTATATGTAACAGTCACAGACACCTGATGTTGTATATTTTTCTCATAATAAAAATGTATACCGATACCCTATATCAAATAATACATTATACAATGTAGATATAGGGTATAGGCCTATATTTTAGTTTTGAGAAAAATATATAACGTCAGGTGCCTGTGGTGAAGGTTGACATGTACATGCAAGTTCAATATTTGGAAGTCAGAATACAGTTCATATGGTCTGTGCAAAAGTTTTATTCATGAACACAAAATTGATGCAAATTCATCATCAAAAATATTTTTAGAAAGACAGCAACAAATGATTTTACAATATTTATTTTAGGTGTTAGAGTTGACATTAACAATGCATTTGAAACTTAAGGTTTGTACATTCGAAGGCAAACAAACCGATTTAACTCCATGTAGTTAAAACTAATATTTCATCGTTGGCAAAAAAAAATAAAAAAAATAAAGTGGATTTTTAAAGAATGGCGATTCATTTAATATGTAAATATTATGTTATAAATACATGTAATACAATGGGAATCGCTTTATTATTTATAGGTTTTTGTTAAGTACTGCAACAAAAACATTAATAAAATTATTAAACTATCTAGCATTGAGTTAACATTTGAGGATCACTAACATGATTCAGAATAACATTTCAATGTGAACTTATAATTAAAAGAAGTTGGGTGATGTTTAATTAACCATAAGCACATGTACAATAATAGAAGCAACATATCTTGATATTGAACCACTTTGCACTGATCAAATATAAATATTGATGTTTCTAGTAATATTAATCTGGAGATGTTCCCCTGAACATGATTATTTTTCTGTGTGGGAATTACTCATACCCAGCATTAATTTATTCTTATTTTCCAATCAAGACATAGTGTTTATTTACTGTAGTAGTGTGGACTGAACCATATCCTGTATTCTCCTCTGTGTAGCAGTTTGTATTTGGTTCCATGAATACTGTGTGAGTGACTGTTGGTATGAGTATAGAGCGGCCTGGAGGTTCCCTGTGATCTGTTGACAGATCCCCAGGATCTCCCAGGAAATGTCTCTGTATAGGTCAGGTACATACAGTCCCTGATCATGGTGGACTAGGACCTGTAGCTCATCTAGAGCTGCTTGTGATAATGTTGTATCTATGTGTCTGTAACACAAGAACTCAAGGAAGTGTAACATTACAAATAATGGAATATTTAATACAGGCCACATGTTCTGTAGAGCAGACTCTTGTTCTGGTATAAGTTCATTGATATAACAGATTTCGTTATCAAGTTCTATATCCCATGCTACAGCCTGTCTCATCTTTGTAGACCAGGACTGTCCCCCTACAGCCTCAGTATACCTCACTCTGTCTACACGTCCATTATACATCAGATATTGCTGTGCTAACTTGACCTTTGTCATCTCTATAACAGATAAAGCTTCCCTGTATCTGAGTGTCTTGTAATGATACATGGCAATGTACAACATATTGGATACACATCCAAACCTGGCAGCTAATTTCAGCATGAGACAGCATATTTTGTTAGCAATGTATACATGTTTGTTAACAACTGCCATAGTGTACATGTTATGTAATATAAATGCAGCATTTTTAAAGATGGATGATGACAATTCCCGTAAAATGGCATCTTGATACTGATGCAGAGGAGAATTTACCAACTGCTCTACTATTTTTATAGCTTGTAAAAGGGGACGGAGGTCTGTGGTATCAATATTAAAAGAAAAAAAATGTTTGACAAGTTCCAGATCAAAATCAACTTCATACCTCATTACAATCTCATTTGTACAAATTGAAAGCCTAGGATTGTACAGGACACCAATGATATAGAACCTGATAGAGGAACTCTGTAACAGACAGGCCAGACCTTTCTTGTACAATTCGTGTAACTGTAGGAACAATCTATTTTGTGTTGGGCCACGGACCTTTGCCAGAAACAGGTTGTTTTGTGGGATGAAAAAGTTTGGACAGATCCCTTCATGCACCCATTTAAGGAGGAGTTTAAAGCAGACCCAGAAACCAGCCAGGAGATTTTGTGGACACCAGTGAGTTAGTGTGTTTTGTTGAATCGCCCAAAAAACGGTTGTCTTCATGTGATAGGAACACAGTAGTTTATTGGTTTCTTCTGATTGTTGATTGATTACTTCTTTTAAGAAAATTTTTAACAATCCGTATATCAAAAACTGACTCTGGTTCATTGAATTCACAAGTTTATATTCTGCCAGAGAAAAAGAAATTCTCCACTGTAGGTTTTCATTTGTTCCTAATGGGTGTCCTATTGCTACAAAGTGACACCCATTTCTGACAATGTCATGAACAACTTCAGAATCAGGCCATGAGTGACATCTGTCTATCCATGAGGAGGCAGACTGAGGCCAAAAGTCACTAACAAAACACCAGGCATTGTCGTATTCTAATCTCCCTGCTATAATACCACTACCACAGGGACCATGTACAGTAGAATTAGGAAATACTACAGAACAAGTTAACTGTCTCCATATAGAACTTGATATATAGACTCTGTCATTCATTCTGACACATGCTGATTGGACTTCTCTGTATGTTGTTGGTGTCAGTAACTGAAGTAGAGTGAATCCTGGTGGACTCTCAGAACTGTCAGAGAGAATCAAGATTGTATTGACTGTGTTGTAATACTCAGACTGAGACTTGTCCATGATCACTCGGTGGTTGTTTAGCCAGAACATACAGTCAATATCTGATCCAATCAATCTGAACCCTTCTCTGTAACTGCCACTCAACATCCCAATACTCCCATCATGAGGTGCCAGTCGTCTCTCCACCATCTCCTTGACATCTATGGTCTCCCTTCTGATAGCCACCTGTTGTGAGGTCCCCACTATCCCACACATTCCCACAAACACTGACTCAGACATGTGCTGCAGTCCCTCACACCTGTCAATAACAATACCAATACATAAACATTGACAGCTACAATCTGTTTTTCTCTTTCACAGTATTCTTATTAACAAATAGCTTATTTATTCATTAGGTCTAAATTTAGATTTAAAAGTATCAAAGGAATTAGGGTGGTCTCTACATGTCTTTGGGCGTAGTCCTCTTGTAAAAACGTAGTAGAGAGTTTGCGACCCAGGGGCCCGTTTTCTCTCTTTCGTTTTTTTCTTTTTTACTGACTCTTGTATTAATATGTTGTATTATAAAATTACGTAAAACTTTCTTTAAATTCAATACCTCATGTACCATTGTATATGAATTGTTTGAGTGAATAAGCGAATTAACAATTGTCAATTCGTGTACATACAGCTGTCAAGATGGTATTACATGTTATAACTTCGGGTAGCTTATATACTTATGAATATTAATTACAACAGGTACTACAAGAAATTAAACTCACATTATTAAAAAACTGGGTATAGTGACAGACTAAACGGGTCTGTCATAATAATTTTAGTTGCTAATATGGGTATTGTGTATATGGCTATTGTGTTTCATGTTCTCAGTTGTTAATATCCCACTTATATTCTGCAAAAGTTTAAGTTTTTATTCTGCTGCTGACATTTACACATAGAATTTATCATTATCTGCTTAATTAAGACTATATATACATCTAAGTGATCTAACCGGGTTATCATTTTCGATTGCTTTTTATTCAAGGCCAGATAAATCGATAAAATATTAATTTCACCGATAATTCAACAACAGCTGGTTCCCGGTTTGGTTTTAAGATCCAAAATGACAAATATATACATGTACAAGGATGTCACAAAAACAAACGGATTTGTAAGTCAATCTTTTTCAGACCCCGGGTTGTACCTGTGTACTGTTTGGGTCGCAAACTCTCTAAGTGTACTACGGTATTTTATATAATACAAGAAGACAATGTCCAAAAAGATACAGGAGCAATTAGTACTGTAGGATTTTATATGCACCTGGTTATTATATATCAATGAAAACGTTATGCTGATTTAAGCATGGTAATTTCCCTTTTATGGGTATTGTTTAACTTTCATTTTGTTTCAACTTCTATTCAATTCTTATGACCAGTAAGGAATAGTGCAATATTGTAAAAGTGAATAATTTTATCATAAAGATAAATATTTGTAACGTCGGGTGCCAGCTATGTCTTGTCATTGAGGCCTTGATTTGGAAAATTATTCTATACTGGTCAGGATATTCTATTCTGTCAGATATTATTTATTTCTTATATTAAATCGAAAATTATTCTATTCTTTTCTAATATATTCTACCTGTTTACATTTAAAATATAATATAAGATTTTATACACTTACATTCCTTGGTGGAGAGACTCCATTTTAAGGTGAACAATATTAAAGCTATTTTTAGACTGGTAATTATCAATTCCATCCATTGTACCCGAGGCCTGTTCAACAGAGCGCGAGCGCTTATTGTTAAAATTCCCTACACAAAACGCAAATATTTGCAAGCGCTCGCCCTGTTGAAAACCCCTCTGTACTTTAACTTCGAACAGGTTGTCTCTACTGACTCAGTCGGAAGTTATTTGAGCAGAAATAGATTTCATCGAATATGTTGTTATTCTTATTGAAGCCAAAACAGGTATTAATTTAAAACTTAAAACTTTACTTATATTTGATTTGTTTATAAATTATAACATAATTGATAGTCATGTCATTAGTGTAAGAAATGTTAAATATGTTTTGTTTTTTGTTTTTTTTTTTCTTATTTTGTTTTTGGGTTTTTTTTGGCAATTATGTGTTATCGTTCACAGAGCGTACAAAAAGAAGATGGGTGAATAAGGCGTGTAAAATGCCCATATGAGGAATGATTAGATACTGCAAAATTAAAACATAATTAAATCTTATACTTTTTAAAAGAATAATTGAAAACAATGTATAATTAACGTAACATCGGTTTGTAACCCTTAAATATTTTAATTACTTGCAATAGGTTGATTTAAACTGGCGTATGCATGTCAAAACCTCCAAATACTGTCATTTTTAAAATTTCAATGCCTTTTCTTTTATAGAGTGGGTCTGAGCTCCATATTTTTGTCATAGTCTAAATGCGGTTTAATGGAATTTAAACCGATTTTAATCAACAAAAATGTGGAGAGATGACCCACTATACCAAATGGACAGTTGCGCCATCTTATTCCCCCATCTTCTTTATCAAAAAGCACCTTTTCGTTAAAATCAACAATTTTTTAAAATCTTTTTTCAATCATCAATAAAAAGATGGTAGGAGTAAATTCGCTCAGCACGTAAGACAGGCAGAACGATTTCATATATGCGAAGGCAACCATAATACCAAAATTACATACCACATAATACATAATACCACAACTACATGACATGTTAGGATAACAAAAGGTGTTAAAATCTAAAGTCCAAAGGAAAAATACAAAATAGGGACAGAGCAAGCACGGACCTTTACAAAAAAGTGTATGCCCAAATACAAAGATCCGGAAATCATAAACTACTACCCTAAACACCCAGAGGCCTCACTGTTACTGGTCAGACTCAGGGAGCATGGCCTGTTCAGGTATGAATTGTTACATTTTCCTTAAACAGGTTGAAACATAGTTTTATTTTCAATCATGATTCGGGTAATTCCACACAGAGATCATACATTGTTTCCAGATAAGGGTACTGTGATAATTCTAATTTAACCCCATTACTTCAACCCCCTTTTCTAGATCCATGCATTCATAAAATTGCTGTATATTTCCATGAAAAGGTTGTAACATATGTTTAACATATTTTGTTTTTCTGACAACAGAAGAAAGTATTTTTAAAGTTTGAAAACAGACAAATATGAGCTATTTATATAATTATAACAAAATTTTGAGACATTCCATTGGATGGAAAAACAATCTGTACATATCATTACTTATTTAAACATTGATTCTAAATTTTCTACACATAGAACAGTGGATAATTTTTCATTATATACATCGCTGTATTTGTGAGTATGACTGAATACTTCAGATAGAACATGATTAAGGTACAAGTTGTCATCTTTGTGAATGGTTTGACTGCCTAGATGATTAGAGGCTCGTGTCTTTTTTTATTCCCGGGGATTACCATGCAGATTTCAAGGAAGAATTTGCTGCCCAGCGAGCTGCTCGAGGCAAAGGTCGAAAGAAACCGGACTCAACGACAAAAGAATGACTGTGTAGCACAATCTGTATGGTAATCTATGGTCTGTGTTGAGAAGGGCTCTTTGTTATCATGTGAAAATTAGAAGCTTGTTTCATGTAGCCCTCTGCTTATCCTTTTGAACGTTTTGACTATAAAATAAAATCTTACAAATACTGAAACAACATAAGGGGCTTCATGTGATAATTAATAGCTTGTTTCATGTAGCCCTCTGCATATCCTTTTGAACGTTTTGATTGTAAAATAAAGGAGATCTATATAACTTAATGTGTTACCAGTACTGGAGTTGTCATTCAAGCCTTTGACCTCAAGATAATTTGTGATGACAATTTTGGATCTAGAAAACATTTTACAGAGGGTATCAGTCTTTGAGACAGAATTTCTGACAAACGCAAAAGATAAGACTAGTTTCACATTTTTCTTATCAAATTATTAGATGGAAAATGAAAATATTAACTTTTTACATAGGAATATATAAAGAAAAATGCTGGAACTTGTGTGAAAACACAGGCTGTGCAGATTCCAAAACATTATTCCCTTGAGAAAAATGGGATCACAAGGGATGGGGGGGGGGGGGGGGTTAAAAATTCTGAGAAGAGTCTTCTCTTAAATACTAACACAACAAAAGGGGTTTCATATTTATCACAGTAATATGTGGATAAATTTTTTAACTGTTTGTGCAAGATAGATTGTTAAGGTTTCAAGATATTTTAAATTTGATACTGTAATGCTTATTTGAATGGCTATTGTTATACCCCTATAAAACTTTATACGAAAAAAACTCCAGCAGTTTGACTGTTGGACTGGAACTGTTGTATTTGATTTGTTAAAATCGACTGTTGGACTGGAACTGTTAGATATGAACTGTTAAAATCGACTGTTAAAAAAAACTGTTGTCCGGTGACGCTACATTCTGCGAAAAATGAGTTATTAAATTAGTACGGGTATAACAAAACAGTTGTTGACAGTGTCTTGGGCAAGAGTTGATCTGTTGGACCGGCTCGCAAACTGTTGCCCAAGACCTTCAGCCTTTGGCAACAGTTTGCAAGCTGGTCAGACAAGATCAACTGATGAACCCAGTCAACAACTGTATATTGTTGCTCAGGTGAGCGATATGGCCCTTTGGCCTCTTGTTCTAAGGTTATAAAACTAGCAATAATTATTTGTAGAAAAAATATTCACAATCAGCATTCATCTATGAACATTAAATCATTTTTATTGTTTTTATAGACCCCACTTTCTCCTTTTGTCTAATTTTTTTTTTTTACTTTTTACATTAAAGAAGTAGGATAACTTCATTGTTATTGTCCATCAATGCATTACATAGAAGAATTATATGTAACAGTCACAGGCACCTGATGTTGTATATTTTTCTCAAAATAAAAATACGATACCCTATATCAAATAATTCATTATACAATGTAGATATAGGGTATAGGCCTATATTTTAATTTTGAGAAAAATATATAACGTCAGGTACCTGTGGTGAAGGTTGACATGTACATGTACATGTACATGTATGTACAATATTTGGAAGTCAGAGGTCAGTTCATGCGGTCTGTGCAAAAGTTTTATTCATGAACACAAAATTGATGCAAATTCATCATCAAAAATATTTTTAGAAAGACAGCAATAAATGATTTTACAATATTTATTTTAGGTGTTAGAGTTGACATTAACAATGCATTTGAAACTTAAGGTTTGTACATTCGAAAGCAAACAAACCGGTTTAAACTACATGTACTGGTAGTTAAAAACTAATTTTTCATCGTTGGCAAAAAAAAAACCACAAATAAAATAAAGTGGATTTTTAAAGAATGGCGACGATTCTTTGAATATGTAAATATTATGTTATAAATATAGGATCTCTCATGATTTGCGATGGTATATGATTTTTATCCAACGAGTTGTGTGTTTTCTATCCCCGAGCCTTGGCGAGGGGATGGAAAACACACAACGAGTTGGATAAAAATCATATACCATTGCAAATCATGAGAGATTCTTTTTATCACATGTTTTACCAAGTATTTTGTTAATCCAAACTTTTCCTGTAAAAATTGTGATTGTGAGCCGCACAACACATTATTTACAACACGTCAACAACGTTACGCATTGAAAAAAAGTTCCTTGAAGTTTAACAAACAGACATTCATTTTCGAACATTTTTTTTATGAATTCCTGACAAATAACTGAAACAGCATAAAATGTTTCAAATTTATATCTCAACACCCCTCAACTGAATTAATTATTGACTTTTTCATTCTACGTCAATCAACCATCTAAACCTACGTAATGATTAACTATGACGTCACTTGGCGTAAGAACACACAGTGGAATATCAAAAATTTATCCCATGAGTGATATCCACCGTATATTGGGATAAACATGTGATAAATACATATAATACAATGGGAATCGCTATATTATTTATAGGTTTTTGTTAAGTAATGCAACAAAAACATTAATAAATTATTAAACTATCTAGCATTGAGTTAAAATTTGAGGATCACTGAAATAATTCAGAATAACATTTCAATGTGAACTTATAATTAAAAGAAGTTGGGTGATGTTTAATTAACCATTATAAGCACATGTACAATAATAGTAGCAACATATCTTGATATTGAACCACTTTGCACTGATCAAATATAGATATTGATGTTTCTAATAATGTTGATCTGGAAATGTTCCCCTGAACATGATTATTTTTCTGTGTGGAAATTACTCTTACCAAGCATAAATTTGTTCTTATTTTCCAATCAAGACATAGTGTTTATTTACTGTAGTAGTGTGGACTGAACCATATCCTGTATTCTCCCCTGTGTAGTTGTTTGTATTTTGTGGTATGGATACTGTGTGAGTGACTGTTGGTATGAGTATATAGCAGCTTGGAGGTTCCCTGTGATCTGTTGACAGATCCCCAGGATCTCCCAGGAGATGTCTCTGAGTAGATCATGTACATACAGTCCCTGATCATGGTGGATTAGGACCTGTAGATCATCTAGAGCTGCTTGTGATAATGTTGTATCAATGTGTCTGTAACACAAGAACTCTAGGAAGTGTAACATTACAAACACTGGGATATGTAATGTAGGATGTCTGTTTTGTAGAGAAGACTGTTGTTCTGGTATAAGTTCATTGATAAAACAGGTTGTGTTAATAAGCATGATATCCTCTGCTACAGCCTGTCTCATCTTTGTAGACCAGGACTGTCCCCCTACAGCCTCAGTATACCTCTCTCTGTCTACACGTCTATTATACATCAAATATGGCTGTGCTAACTTGACTTTTATTATCTCTATAACAGACAAAGCTTCCCTGTATCTGAGTGTTTTGTAATGATACATGGCAATGTACAACATATCGGATATACATCCAAACCTGGCAGCTAATTTCAGCATGAGACAGCATATTTTGTTAGCAATGTATACATGTTTGTTAACAACTGCGATAGTGTACATGTTATTTAATATAAATGCAGTATTTTTAAAGAAGGAGGATGACAAACTCCGTAAAATGGCATCTTGATACTGATGCAGAGGAGAATTTACCAACTGCTCTACTATTTTCATAGCTTTTAAAAGTTGACGAAAGTTTACGAAAGTTTACGATAGAAATCTCAATTACCAAACATTGTCCGAGAAGTTCTAGATCAAAATCAACTTCAGGCCTCATCACATTCTCATTTGTACAAATCAAAAGTCTAGGATTATACAGGATATCAGTGATGTAGGACCTGATAGAAGAACACCCTAACAGACAGGCAATACCTTTTTTGTATAATTCATGTAACTGTAAGAACAATCTGTTTTGTGTTGGGCCATGGACCTTTGCCAGAAACAGGTTGTTTTGTGGGATGAAAAAGTTTGGACAGATCCCCTTATACACCCATTTAAGGAGAAGTTTAAAGCATATCCAAAAACCAGCCAGGAGATTTTGTGGACACCAGTGAGGTAGTGTGTTTTGTTGAATTGCCCAAAAAACGGCTGTCTTCATGTGATAGGAACACAATAGTTTATTGGTTTCTTCTGATTGTTGATTGATCACTTCTTTTAAAAAACATTTTAACAATCCGTATATCAAAAACTGACTGTGGTTCATTGAGTACACAAGTTTATATTCTGCCAGAGAAAAAGAAATTCTCCACTGTAGGTTTTCATTTGTTCCTAATGGGTGTCCTATTGCTACAAAGTGACACCCATTTCTGACAATGTCATGAACAACTTCAGGATCAGGCCATGAGTGACATCTGTCTATCCACGAGGAGGCAGACTGGGGCCAAAAGTCACAAACAAAACAATGGGCATTGTCATATTCTAATCTCCCTGCTATATTACCACTACCACAGGGTCCATGTACCGTAGAATTAGGAAATACTGCTGAACAAGTTATCTCTCTGTACATAGAACTAGATATATAGAATCTGTTATTCATTCTGACACATGCTGACTGGACTTTTCTGTCCGTTGTTGTTGTCAGTAACTGTAGTAAAGTGAATCCTGGTGGACTCTCAGAACTGTCAGAGAGAATCAAGGTTGTATTGGCTGTGTTGTAATACTCAGACTGAGACTTGTCCATGATCACTCGGTGGTTGTTGAGCCAGAACATCCAGTCAATATCTGATCCAATCAATCTAAACCCTTCTCTGAAACTGCCACTCACCATCCCAATACTCCCATCATGAGGTACCAGTCGTCTCTCCACCATCTCCTTGACATCTATGGTCTCCCTTCTGATGGCAACCTGGTATGAGATCCCCGCTATCCCACACATTGCCACAAAGACTGATTCAGACATGTGTTGCAGTCCCTCACACCTGTCAATATCAATACCAATACATAAACATTGATAGCTACAATCTGTTTTTCTCTCTCACAGTACCGGTATTCTTATTAACAAATAAGTCTAAATTTATATTTAAAAGTATCAAAGGAATTAGGGTGGTCTCTACATGTTTTTGGGTGTAGTCCTCTTGTAAAAACGTAGTAGAGAGTTTGCGACCCAGGGGCCCGTTTTCTCTCTTTCGTTTTTTTCTTTTTTACTAATGCTTTGATGATATTACTGACTCTTGTATATATATTAATATGTTGTATCATAAAATTATGTAAAACTTTCTTTAAATGCAATACCTCATGTACCATTGTTTATAAATTGTTTGAGTGAATAAGCGAATTAACAATTGTCAATTCCTGTACATACAGCTGTCAAGATGGTATTACATGTTATAACTTAGGGTAGCTTATACTTATAAATATTAATTACTACAGGTACTACAAGAAATTAAACTCACATTATTAAAAGACTGGGTATAGTGACAGGCTAAATAAGTCTGGTATATATATATATATATATATATATAGAGAGAGAGAGAGAGAGAGAGAGAGAATAATACATACCCTTTTCCATATCACAGCTTGTATCAGCCCGAGACTCCAATATCAGCCCGAGGGCCGAATGCCCGAGGGATGATATTGGTCGAGGGCTGATACAAGCTGTGATATGGAAAAGGGTATCTATTATTATATTTATTACATACTTAGTAATAAATTTAAAAAAAAATTAAACATGAACAAATTGATTATTCATATTATTTGAAAAAAGTCTGCACATGTACATGTATTTAATAAAAATATTAGTTCTTCTTGCTTTAACAAACATGAAGCTACAAAACGGAACTTCATCAGGTTTTAAAAGTTGACTGCTTTAAACATTAGCTAGCATTTGAAGTTTTTAACTGCACTTAAAAATGTCGACTGTAAGTTCTGAAAATATTTTATTTTTCGTCTGTAAACATGCAAAAATGCCGAAGCGAAAAAAGGCAGAGGAGTTCCGAAAGAGGTGTGATACGGATCCGTATCAGCCCTGGAGGGCTGATAACCTGTATCAGCCCCGGAGGCCGATACGGATCTGTATCACATATGCCAAAAACCTGTATTTATTACTAAGTATGTAATAAATATTGGTATTGTGTGTATGGCTATTGTGTTTTGTGTTCTTAGTTGTTAAAATCCCAGTGCACTTATATTTTGCAAAAGTTTAAGTTTTTATTCTGCTGTTCATTTACATAGAATTTATCATTAGCTGCTTAATTAAGACTATATATACATCTAAGTGATCTAACAGGGTTACCATTTTTGATTGCTTTTTATTTAAGGCCAGATAAATCGGATAAAATATTAATTTCGCCGATAATTCAACAACAACTGGTTCCCGGTTTGGTTTTAAGATCCAAAACGACAAATATATACATGTACAAGGATGTCACAAAAACAAACGGATTTGTAAGTCAATCTTTTTCAGACCCCGGGTTGTACCTGTGTACTGTTTGGGTCACAAACTCTCTACTACGGTATTTTATATGATACAAGGAGACTATGCCCAAAAAGATACGCGAGCAACTAGTACTATCAGATTTTTATATGCACCTGGTTACTACATATCATAGTTTATACATATCATTGAAAACGTTATGCTATTTTTAGCATGGGAATTTCCCTTTTATGGGTATTATTTAAGGGTGTTGTTTACTCAGGGTTTGAGTTCTTAAATTCGGATTGTTATAAAGTTCAATGTCATGAGTAAAATTTGTTCTAAACACAAAAAGTATCTGTGAAATGAATTATTATTGACATAACATTCGATATTTCTACTATATTATGAAATTATGCCAAAACAAAAATAGACTTTTAGCCAAACAGAGGAAATTCGGACTAAATTTTGCAGATTTTGTTTTCTGCTAAAATATTTCTGGAAGTACTCTAATATTAAAAGTTAAGATTTTATATTTTAGTCCAGATCATTTTGCATATTTTCTGGTAGTTTTACCTCATTTATTCATTATGATAACCGTATGGCATGAATTTAAAAAATACTGAAATATGCTTAAAAACGAGAAAAGACACCATATCTCAAAATTTTGATCATTGACCTCATATAAATTATATGCCAACAGAATAAGATCAATATAAGTAGTTTAATACTATCAATGTTTTTGTATTATCATCATTCAATTTTTTGTAAAATTGGATTAAAAATGGGTAGGAATTTGAAAAGTGATAGAGGAAATTCGGACTGGAATATTTATAAAAATTGTGAAGGAAAACTTAATGCTTTGTATGTATTTAGTGTCACTGCCATTCATAAATTGTATTTCATTTTCAAAAGTGTTGAGCAATTATAATTATTTTCACAATTAAGAAAATCTCAATCATAGTGTAAAATTTTAAGCGATTTTCCTTTAATTTTCCAAAAATATACAATGGCAATTAACTCAAAAAGTAGGTCATTGACCTACTTTTTTGAAAATGAAAAATATCACAACAATAAAAGGTCTATAACACACAATAGTTGGTTTTTCATTATCATCAGTGGAATTTTTTTCATTCTGAGTAAACGTCATCCTTAACTTTCATTTTGTTTCAACTTCTATTCAATTCTTGTGTAAAAGTAAGCAATTTTATCATAAAGAGAAACATTTGTTACGTCGGGTGCCAGCTCGTATGTCATGTCATTGAGGCCTTGATTTGGAAAGTAATTCTATATTCTATTCCAACTGTCCATTTTTAATATTATAGTAGATCCAGTGTTTTGTGATGTCATACATCTTTGATATTTTATACATTTTTTCTATGCTAAGGGGAAATAACTCTTTTTCTGATTTTTTTCTCAGATGTATGCCAAAATTCTATAATTTTTCATATCCCAACGATTAATTTTAAAATATATTTGTAGTTTTAGTTTTCTGACACAGTTGACAATAAAATCAGAAACGATAAACACGTTTCTGTCCAAAAAGATTTTACTTTTCACAAAGAGGTACGGTTTTCTGATGCTAAAATACGCTTAATAACTGACATCTCAAAAAGTGTGATGACATGTACATATTTTTTCTAATAATTGATGAAATTTAAATCTATTTAGTTGAAATCGGTTCTGTTTTTCAACTTTCATCGGAGAATTTTAGGAGTATGGAGTTACCTTAATTCATTCTATTCTTTTCTAATCTATTCTACCTGTCTACATTTCAAATATAATTCAAGATTTTATACACTTACATTCTTTGGTGGAGAGACTCCTTTTTAAGTTGGACAATATTAATGCTATAGTAATTTCAGGGACGTATGTTAGTATATATATACGTCCCTGGTAATTTTCAATTTCATGCATTGTACTCGAGGCGTGTTCAATAGATCGAGCGCGAACATCTGCAACAAAAATTTAGCGAGCAGAATTTAGCGGAAGTTTTTTAGCAAAAAATAGATTTTAATTTATGTAGTTATTTTTATTTAAGCAGGAATGAATTTAAAACTTTTGTAAAACCAAAGAGTTACTGCAGAGATAGTAAAATTAAATGATTTTTTTTTTCAGGCGTCAACGTATATAAACGTTACATTTCTACACTTCAATAATTTTTTACATAACTTTGACTCAAAGAAATCTCGCAAAATGAAATTAATGGCTTCAGCCTAATCAAAATAGAGATATTTTTAACACGCCAAAAGACTTTTTTTTACTCGTTCGTCGCTATGTTTCAAAATTATTGCTTTTTAATACTCATAAATGATGCAAAATTCTGTTTATTGTCTTTCTTTGATTATATTTAAGATTGGTTAAGACAAGTACAGGAATTTTAATTTCTTTTAAAGTCTTAAATTTGCAAGATATATTAAAAACATTAAAAAAAAACGCATTAATGCTTCAGCAATTCTTCGGTTTTTTTCTATTAAATGTACTAAACATTAAAATGTTGAATTCTTTTGGTGTTTCAACCAGGTATAAATCTTAGTCTTTCAATAAATTCTCTATATATTTGGAAACAAGATGGGAACCATTAATAATGAGACGAGACCTCTTTAAATTATATACTATGTTCAAAACTCATAATAATCGTGTTCCTTCTTATTTGAAAGATATACATGTAACTCCTGGAATTAGAAATATCACTTCTCACTATAATACTAGAAATTCCTCAAATACTCAAATACTCTCTGCCTAGATTAGAAGCTTTCAAGAAGTCGTTTTTTCCTGACACTATTTGTATGTAGAAAAGTCTGAGTACTAATACAAATAAGGGACGCTACGTCATTAGATATTTTTAAGAAAAAAAACTACAGTGATTTTACAAAGCTTTCTAAGTATTTCCCCTTTGGAAAAGTTTTTTAAATATCATTCAAACAAAATTAAGGCATAATTGTATTCTCAAATACGATCATTATCGATGTAATATAATAGCCACCCCAATGTGTTCATCTTTAATGCTCAATGAAGTTTAAAAGATGTACATCACTTGTTGTGTAAAAAATGTTCATTATTAAGACAATCATTTATGTATATAATCTTTTATCGTTGAACGTTTTGAATATAATTGATGTACATTCGATGATGAAAATGTAAAATATTTAAAGAAGTTCACACATTTATACAGAAGTATGGAAGATTTAACTATATTATTTAAATGAATTTGCATACTTTTCTTATCCAACCTAACTCTAATTCTAGATTTACACAGTATTACAGCATTCAAAACTTTCTATCTCATTAACATAACTGATATAAATGTTAACTGGCATTGCATGGCATTGTAATAGGCTATATTATGTACAACAAGGAGAAGAGTATATCGAAGTTTTTAGAACTTGCGTCTAATACTTTTGACATTAATAGTCAATAGACTATGTTCAACTTATAAATGTTAAAAGGACTGCAGAAAAGATATACTGTTTTGTTTTTTTTTTAAATTATAACAGAATTAATAGTCATGTCATTATCTTAAACTTTA
This sequence comes from Magallana angulata, assembly GCF_025612915.1. NCBI lineage: Eukaryota > Metazoa > Mollusca > Bivalvia > Ostreida > Ostreidae > Magallana > Magallana angulata. The sequence continues at coordinate 1,223,461 of NC_069118.1, forward strand.
GATTAAGTGAAAGAAAAGTTAAATATGTATCATTTTTTATTCAATTATGCGATATCCTTCATAGAACGCATAAAACTTTATTAAAAGGCACTTTTTTCATTAAAATTAACAAACCTCAATCAATGCAACTTGGTGTGACAGGGCCTTTTAACACAGGCAGAACGATTTAATATATTTGCGAAGGTAACCATAATACCACAACTCAGTACAATGAAATGTTGAGACGACAAACGGTGTTCAAAATCTTAAGTCCAAAGGAAAAATACTAATAGGGGCAGAGCAAACACGGACCTCTACAAAAATTAAAGGTGGGACCAGGTGCGACGGAGGGGGGAGCATCCTCTGCTGACCGGTGTGACTTTTACCCCTTTCTATTTGTAACCAGTAACAGTACATCGGTAACATTGATTACTAGTATGAATGATTTTCAAACTTTGATGTACTTGTGACAGGTTACAGTGGTTACTCACTTACTGGTAACAAAATAGATTAAGGTTTGGGTTAGGGTTAGGATTAGGGTTAGGGATTAGGGTTAGTTTAGGGTTAGGAGTTAGGATTAGGGTTAGGGTAACCATTGTGACCAATGTTACCAATGTAACCAATTTAAAAAAGACCCCCTGTAAATCATGAAAATTACTCTCACCACTGTTACCCTTTGACACCAAGAGAATATAGCTATAACCATTGTAACCAAATACAATAAGACACTCTGTTAAACAAAAAAAGGGGCTCGTCACCTGTTACCTTTTGTCATAGAATTTAGTTGTAACCATTGTTACTGGATGAAATTAAACCATCCAGCCGAAAAAAAGAATCAGTTCTGTTATAGGTTATGTTACTTTTGTCACTAAAAAACAGTGTCTTGTTACTGGTTACAAATGAAATGGGGTAAAAGTCAGGACTAATTTCTGACCATATCTAATTAATAATGGCCTCACAATACGTATAAAAAATATCAGGCAGCATTCGACCTAGCAGAAGGTTGTTTTTGCTGACTAGGTCAATCGACCAGTCTGTTTTTTAAATGCTGGGAAAAGTAGCTAGTAAACTGTAAAATACCATATTTGCAGGTAGTGAGAACTGCAGAAAAAAGACTTTCCTTTACTAATTTTCAACCTAAAGTTAAAAATTCAAGATACAGGTTACCTAAGATGAAAGTACATTGGGATATTTATCGACAATCTTAAATGCTTACATAATATAAAAGTTTATAATGAAATTATCTATTTTCTCATTTGACAAAATACTATTTGCAAAAATTGTAAAAGTCTTGCTGTATTTGTGGTGACATATCTCTGCCCCTTGTGTGCAAGTTATTTTACATGTACTATCAAATACGTCGACAGGCAAGAAAAATATATATTGACATGCAAGATAGTTATGTCAACATGCAACATAACTATGTTGACATGCAAGAAAATTGCAATCAAATAAGAGAATCATAAAACATCTCAAATCTCGCCAACATGTGACATCCAAGATGCTAGATGCTACTTTATTATTGTTTACTACTTATGTCAACATGTAACTTATTTATGTTAATTAACATGCAAGATAAATATATTGACATGCAACTTATTTATGTTTACATGCAACTTCCTTATGTTGACATGCAACTTATTTATGTTGACATGCAATTTAGTTATATTTACATGCAAGATGAATATATTGACATGCAATATATTTATGTTACCATGCAACTAAGTAATGTTGACATGCAACTTATGAGTTGAATGTCAACATATTTATCTTGCATGTGAACATAACTAAGTTGCATTTTGACATAGATAAGTAGCATGTGAACATAACTACTGTGGTTTCATTAATTTTCATGGGTATCAATTTTCGTGGATTTTCGGAAAACCAGTTTTAAGGATACGTAAATTCGTGGCCAATGATCCTATCAATACTAAATTTTAGTTGAAATTGAACTTCAATGAACATTTAATTTCGTGGACCAACCTGACAACGAAATCCACGAAAATTGGTATTCAACGAAAATTGATGAAACCACACTAAGTTGCATGTTGACATAAATAATTAGCATCTAGTATCTTGGATGTCACATGTGGGTGATATATGAGCTTTTTTGAGATTTTTTATAATCATTATTTGATTGCAATTTTCTTGCATTTTAACATAGTTATGTTGCATGTTAACATAACTATCTTGCATGTCAACATATTTATCTTGCATGTGGATAATATTTGATTGTAAAATAACTTGCATACAAGGGGCAGAGATATGCCACCATATGTATTACTTTTACAACTAATTGAATATTTTTTCTATTGGATGTTTGATGTGATCATAGCTTAACATAAGGATTGTATTTCTACATATATTTCTGAGTAAATTTATACATTGTAGTTTCTTTAAATATTTATTTTTACATTTTCAATAGAGGATATATACAATGCATGTAAATATACAAAATGAATTCAAACATTGGCTGTACAAAACAATTTTTACATGGTAATAATAAATACCTGTACATGTAACAAAATTCACAAAATTAGGACAGCATAAAAATTATCACAGTCATTGTAAGTAACAAAAATGACAAATTTTGCTTCACATTATCACCACAACAGAGTTGTACATTAAACCTCTGAGTGACAGACAATCTATTACGACTGCTACTGTTCAGGAATGTAGATGTCAACCTAACACTGCTAAAGTTCAGGCATGTAAGCTCCCTTCTGGTTGATAGGTGGCAGCACCTTGTGTCTGTCTGAACCCGGCCGACCTTGACCTTGAGAAGTGGGGCGCGGCACGGAAGGAGGGCGGGGATTGGACAGTTCCATGGGGTTCATCGTCTCTGTGGGGAGGTGGGGGTCTTTGCCGTTGTGAACCGATCCGTCTGGAGAGCGGGCGAATTTCCGGGCAGAGGAATGGAGAGGCTGGAATCTGATTCGTCGTCAGAAGAGGTATCCTCGTCAGACTGTGGGGGCTTGTTGTTGACCGGGGCGGACTGGGAGCGGTTCATGTCCTCTGTGATTGTCACAACGTCCAGACCCACCTGGTTGTCTACCGTCTGAGGCGCCGTCTTTGGATATCTGTACAATGAGGTTCAGTCAGTTACTTAGTAATGTGATATCTTAAAGCCTATATGTAATAAAATGTGATATCTTAAAGCCTATATGTAATAAAATGTGATATCTTAAAGCCTATATGTAATAAAATGTGATATCTTAAAGCATATATGTAATAAAACGTGATATCTTAAAGCCTATATGTAATAAGATGTGATATCTTAAAGCCTATATGTAATAAAATGTGATATCTTAAAGCCTATATGTAATAAAATGTGATATCTTAAAGCCTATATGTAATAAAATGTGATATATCTTTATAATAAAATGTTATATCTTGATTAAGAAGTGTGATGTATTGATTATAGTTTATGTTGTCTTTGTCATACAATGTGATATTTCGATCGCAAAATATGATCATAAGAAGTATAAATTTTATCATCAAATGGGATACAATGATGATCTCTATTACAAAATATGATATCTTGATCCTTGTAAATTATCTCTTGGATCATTAAATGTGATTTCATGATCTTGAAAATGACATCTTGATTGCAAAATGTGATATCTTTATCATGATATGTGATAACTAAGATTTAAAACCAATAAATAGGAGATACACTTTACTAAACCAAGTAATTGGGATATTTGGGTCAAATAAATGTTTTAAGAAATAAAAAAATTCCTTTCGAGAGATAAAAGCATTAAATGAAGTTCAGTTAAGGAGATATTTATGGTAGACTCTGAGTTGCATCAACCTTGTACTGTAAACGTATTATAATTGGCGTGTACGATATTTAGTGGAATTAAGTTTGTGAACAAGGTGGCATGGATTTAAATTAGCGTATTCCTGAATGTGACTATTCTTATACATAAGTGCATGGCATTTAGTGCTGTACTTGATTTAGTGGAGGCCACATTCTGCTAAAAGCGCTAAATAGAATACACAGCCAAATGTAGTACGCTTACAGTATTGTAGAAATTGAGTATTCAATATCTCTGACATAATTTAGAAACATATTAGTTAAACAAAGATCTAAGAACATCTTAAAATGATTTTTATATCTAAATAGGGAATTATTTAAAACAGGTAATATTGGATAGAGCTGTATTTAACAATCAAGGCATTGACTTACTGTGATGTGATCTGTTCAAACAGCGGAGGGATGTAGCCGGCGACAGATGCCTTTGCCGCACTGTGTCGACGCTTCAGTGACATTGCCTCCTACAAAACACAAAGCTTTATATAAACACACTTTAATAAAACAGAATTATACTGTATATGCTGAAAATGAAAAGGAAATTGCTCAGTGCCTTTAATATTGATTTGTTATTTCCCCCTTTATCATATTTCTCCCCAGATATTGCAATTGGTACACCCCTCCTCCAACACTTATTCATGGACTTACCAGTTTGCCCCTCTTCAAGGGCCTTGAGGATTGGATGGTTTTCTTGGCTTACCAGTATACCCCTTCCTGACTGTGCAGGTTTCTTAGTTTAACTTCAAGTTAGCCCTTTCCTGATTGGATAGTTTACCTGACTTACCAGTATACCCCTCCCTGACTGGGTTTTTTTGTTCACTTACGGGCGTTTTTTTTATTTACCAGTGCATGTATACCCATCCTTACTGCGAAGTTGTATGCCCTTTCCTGATCGGATGGTTTTCTTAACTTAATTACCAGTATGCCCCTCCCTGACAGGCTGGGGGACTGTGTGGTCTTCCCGCGGGTGTACTGTTGTGACATGCTGTCAGGGATACTCGGGCGTGACCAGGTCCGTGTGCCCAGCTGTGTCCCTGTGGGGGCATTCTTTGTATCCTTGGTTTCCATGACGTCACCGGCCTCCGACTCAAACGAGGGAATACTAATGCCAAGGTAATCCATGACCAGTCGCCTCAAATGTTTATAGGACTCCTCAATGTCATCTGATGTAAGAAACATAATGTCATTATTTATATGCAAGAAGAAAAATTTTACACTATGTGTAGTAGTTTTCTTTGTACCAATTTTTGTGATGGAAATTATTTAGATAGGAAAGATTTTGAAGCACTTTGCCTATGCATCTACTGCTGAAGCAGTCAGATAATCTAAACTCTGGTCCTTTTGGCCAGCAAGTTTTAAAGTTTTTGTAAAGACTGTATATAGCATCACTAACCGTACCAGTCAGAAGATCTCGAGCCGTGACTTACCACTGTTAATCATCATGTCAAAGAAGCCGGGATGGTCTCTGTTGTAGTCCTGGTACATCTCGGCTCGCTCGAGATTGTCTTCGATCTGGGACTCAGTGTACAGGGCTCGCTCCCTGAGACGCTTCTCGTGACATTCGGGGCTCAGTGGCATGATAAGGTCATACCGAGGCTCAAAATATGTATTCTTCAGAGTCAGAACTCCCTGGGAATGAAATTTATCAAATTAAACTTCAATATTCTGCTATATTGATTTGAAGATAACAAAATGTTATACTGTAGCAAGAACTTATAATCTTTTTAATAAATCCCCTCAATTCTTAATACAGTTTTAAAGTACTGAGAATAAAACTGACTCTGGTGTAAACATGAATTTGTTATGATGATGTTTGCTGCAACCATGATTTACTTATTTCATAATATTTGCTCCTGTTTTATTTTTGCCCCTTTGCCCTAGTGTTCAGCAGCCAAATTTAAGACTGGGTGAATTGTAATGAGATAGAGTTATTTCTTTCAACACAACTGTATCTGGGCAAATTTAAGACAGGGGAAACCATGTACAACTGTAGAAGGATGATAATCACACAGGTCCAAAGAAACCAAGTATAAAGTAAATCCCTTACCTCCAGTTCCATGTGGACCACACAGGCCAGCCCCTCCCGTGCGATGTCCTCTATGGACTGCATCTGTAGTCCGTACCAGTGACCGTGGTACTGGTGGGTCTGTATGAACTGGCCCTGTGTAACACAGCCACGGTCTTCATCAGAGTGTAAACAGCAAACACATTCATAGTTACACACTATACAAGTGTAACACAACACAACCAGGGTCTTCATCAGAGTGTAAACAGCAAACACATTCATAGTTACACACTATACAAGTGTAACACAACACAACCAGGGTCTTCATCAGAGTGTAAACAGCTAACACATTCATAGTTACACAGAATACAAGTAAATTCATAGTTTATTGGTATATTTTCTTTTAATATGGTGGCAAGGTGATGATCTTGGATACCAGGTAAGTACGAACATGAAATTTGATACCAGTAATAGCATACATTACATCAGCAACATAACAAAAGTTTCCATGATGCAAAAATGTACAATAGTTTAAAATTCAATTTGACAGTTTGCAAAGTTTTCTAAAATTTAAAAAAATGCTTGTCTTGTAAAAATCAGGACAAAAAGACAGAGTCTGACACAGAATGTATAGTCTATCTTACTCTATGTACATACCCATCTGATGTCAAACTCAAATTTCTCCAGATCTACAAAGTGGTAGTCCCTGCCCGGGGTCTCTTCTTTGTGGGGTTTCCTCGTGGTGTGTGTTACACTGTACAACAGCACAGACAAAATACTCAAAATAACAGCTCATTGTACAACAACACAGGCAATACATGAAACACTAAATTTACTTCATTGAAGTTGTCTCTACATTTCTTGATTTATATGTTTAATTACCAAAAACTACACAACATCAAAATTTAAAAGGCTTGGCAAGTTACCCTATTTTAATAATGATTCAACAAGTTATAGATTCATTTTTATTGCAAACAATCTAGATGATCAACTTGGCCAGGGGGAAAATTTTTCTGAAATAGGTTTTTTATTTTAGCCCAGAAAAGCATGCATGATGTTAAAATTAATTTCAACAGTTAAACATCAAGCAATAATTTACTAACCAATAGCCAAAGTAATCCGAGAATTCCTCCACTAATTTTAAAGCCAGGTCCTTTTTCCCTGACCCCTGGGGACCAACCAACACTAGCATCGGGTAGGGAGTGAAAAAAAACAATATTGTACACTGAATCTGATTTAAAAGTATCAAATACTAGTATATTTTAGACAGGGTTGTTTTTGCCTAGTGTGTTTGCAAACATTTTTGCTCCCTTTTGAAATTGCCCAGATACAGCTGCGTTAAAACAGAAGAGATTTAATTGAGACATTTGAATTCGCCCAGTCTTAAATTCTCCTGCTGACAACAAGGGCAAAAGGGGCAAAAATAAAATGGGGGCAAATATTTCCCTGTATACAGTATTTGTATAGATGTGATAATCTTTCCTTTTCTCAGAATGATCTACAGTATGCCGTTCTGAGCCAATGTATGCGTTACCATATTATGTCAGGTAGTAATGTACAAATAATTTGGTCATAGATGAACTGTTGATGATTTACAAAGGGGCCATATTGTACTACATTACTATATTTACTTACTTATCCAATATTCGACTGGGCTGAAGAAAGGAGTAAACTACATGCGTGATATGATCTCGGGCCGCAACGATTTCTGCCGGAAGGTTAAACTTATTTATTGCTGCCACCTGGAAATGAAAACAAACAGATCTCTAGAGCTTTATTTAACGGAAACCTGTGATAAATGTGATCCACGCAGATAAAACTCTCTTCAGCTGCTACAGAATGGAGTTTCTCCCTTTTGAACTCGTACTTTGTCTTGTTTACTTGCAGATAAAAAAATACAATTTCCTATATGAAAATCAGTGCGAATTAGCCCCACTTCCAAGAAATCGTCATGAAGTATACCAACATCATCTTCGCTAGCCAAGGGTTTTCGGTCCACTTTGCTCCCCATAAACCCTTGGCGGATTTCATTACGAAAACTCGGTGATGTGGTGGCGCTATCTAGCGAGCAACTTGAGTTGCGCCCCTTGCATATTAACATTTTAATCAAATTAAACAACGGGTTATATATACACTACGGCATTAATACAACAATTTGAAAACATGTTGACTACCGAACATCGGTACATATTAACGATGCTATTAAATACGAATTAAGTTATAACCTAGGGAAAGCAAGAAATGTTTTATTCATAGTGTTTTAATTGTAAGGATCTGTACCGGGAGTGAAAAAGTCGCCGATTCATATGAAAGCTACCAGGTATCATTGTCGTGAATAATGCGAACCAAAGAAATTAATTAGGCCTAAAACAGAGCTCATTGAACCTTTAAAAGCAATAACCAAAAGCAGGAGCGAATATACTAACGGGATAGGCAACTTCTACATTCGCCATGTTTACTTCCCATGCTATCACGCGAGCATTGACAAGTTTGCAAAACTATGTATAATCCCAGTAAAATACGTAGGTTTTTAAAGTGATCTGGTTAGACCATCGTTGGGGAGGCACTGTACTCGAGAACTTGTGCCTCAACTTGTTAAAAGCACCGAATGTTTTACCAAAGATCACACATGTGTTTTTTTTTAAAGTTTATATTTACAAGCACTGCGATTGGATCAGCTACTCGCAGCTGCAGCCAATCATAAAACGGAGCTTGTCACCGAGTTTTCGTAATGAAATCCGCCAAGGGTTTATGGGGAGCAGAGTGGACCGAAAACCCTTGGCTAGCGAAGATGTACCAACATAGAAAATCCTTATTTGTTAACTTGGCCTATTATGAACTATTTTCTTCAAAATTACAATGAAATAGAGTTGACCTTTAACTGACCTTCTCTTCGACCTTCACTCTGTGTCTGTCTAGCTCCGTGAGACTGGGCATGCGGAACAGAATGGGCAAGCGGTAGTCAGGAAGCTCCTGTATGGGGTTCCGTAACAGATTCACCTGACGCAGCATCTGCGACTCCTTGATGTATTTCATCTCAGAAATGTCAATCACCTGAAAGGACAATGGAAGTCTTAATCAGATGTCTTCTTCGAAATGATATACATTTATTACAAAATCATTTAGATTCCTTGGGGTAAATTTTGTGGATCATCAAAGGTTCATGGAGAGATAATTTGTACTTTTACTTGTATGGTAAATAAATTTAAACTGTGTTTCATAATTTATTGTGAATGTTAAAGGGATCCCAAAAATTTCATAAATTTGATCCACCATGAGTTGACGTTTCACAGTATGTTAAATTTTGGGGTTTCAACAACTGTAGAATCCGTTAAAAGAATCTACTTGTAATTGTGATTGATATAAAGCTCCATTGATCTATCTAAACAATCTACCTGTAATTATGATTGTCATAAAGCTCCATTGACTTATCTAAACAATCAATTTAAGATTGATATAAAGCTCCATTGACCTACCTCATTGTCTTCCAGGTCCACATTCTCCAGCAGAGGATGATCCTCCAGGCCGGCCAAACTCCGAATGTTATTACCTGCCAGGTTTATACTCTGGAATGAAAAGCAAAGAACAACATATCTTAATAACTTTCAAAGATATCTGTTGAATCTAAAAGCTGCTCTATAGGTATTAAGGCATGCAATGCTTATTTTTGACTGAACAAACTTACCCTCAACAAACGAAGTGTCTCCAAGTTTTCTATCTTTTTGATGTGATTGTGACACTGTGAGGAGAATTATAATGCAGTAAATATCACAAAATTGATAAACCAATAAACAAAGCTTTCATCCTGAATCATTTGATACACATAATATAATTGTATGATTTTTCTTATCTTTTGTATAAACAATCCAACCAACCAAGTTGAGGCTCTGTAACGGCAGATTCTCCAGGCCGTGTATCCTCTCGACTTTGTTGTGTGCCAGACTGAGATCCTGTAGACAAGTGCATTTCTCCAGGCCAGTGATTTTGGAAATTTTATTGTCTAGAAGGCGTGATTAAGGACAAATGTAATCTAATTTACCTGTATTTTACAGCCAAGATTTCTTTTCCCTGATACATGTTTAACATAAACAAGGATTTGAAAATAACTTATCATATAACTCATAGTTATTTTATAGAGTGTATTCAGTGTGTATAGGATACGGTCCAGATTAAGGACGGTGAGATAATGATAGGCAGACAGATCCGTCATCTCCTCTATCTCATTGTAACCGAAGTTGGCCTCCTTTAGATTCTTGGGCGGCGTAAAATCCAGAAGCTTTGTTAGCTTGTTGTGAGACACATCCAGAATAAGCATGTATTGTAAGGAACTAAGGGGAGATAAATCTGAAGAAAAAAACATTTAAAAAACAAATGACATTAAAACTTATATTTTTCCATGATTAAGTCCAGGTGTTTGATCTAATTCATCTCTAAAAAGATCATGAGCAGTCAGACAATTACCTGTCAGTTCATTTTATGGTAATTCAACTTTCTGCAGATGTACAAAGTTTGATAATGCTGTAATATCTTTAAGGCTGAAACCCTATAACAAATAATGCAATAGATTAGTAAAAAATAATTTTAGTAAAAAAAATTCATATTGATGTAAAGAGGATCCATACAATGTCAATTATTAATTCCTCCAGGTATTTAGGTATTTTCAATAACAATGAATAATTGCAAAAAATAAATTAAATACAGAAAAGAGATAAAAGAAATAAGTTTATGCATGTACTAAAATGATTTTATCCTAATGATATTGATTTAAGTGTGCTACAATTTAGATATGATTATTCATGGATTTATAAGAAGAAGCAGTCTAAGATACTAAGATAATAAAAATTTGAAACAGTGAAACACATTTTATATTATATGATACTGAAATCAATTAACAATTTCTAGTTACCCACCGCAATTTGGACATGAAGGAAGACTTGTTGGGAACCATCTGCTGATCTTCCAAGATTTGATAAATTTCTTCCAATGGTTTCCTCATCCAGAATTCCACCAGGAGAAAGCTGTAACCAATGATTAATTATTATAAACACATTATCTCAGTTCTCAAGTTTTATGTATTTTTTTCTGTAAACTTATAACAAAATTTCTGATTCAGAGTTCAGGATGGCGAGGTCACAAAAGTACACTCTATTGTCTGATGGCAAACCACAACATGTGTGACGTGTCGGAGACCTCTTATAAGTACCAATGTAGAAGTAGAAGGTCTCTTACAAAAAAATGATAAAAAAAACATCACTGACAGGGGAAGTCTGTCGTAGGTTTGTATCTTTACTCTGTTCAAAGATTACATGCTTTCACCACTTTCTGCCTAATATTTCGATAAGTATAAATACCTTTGTGTCTTAACTATATTCACTCAGCCCCCCCCCCCCCCCCCCGGACTCAACGACAAAAGAATAACTGTGTAGCATAATCTGTATAGTAAACTATGGTCTGTGTTGAAAAGGGTTCTTTGTTATAATGTGATAATTTCAAACTTGTTTCACGTAGCCCTCTGCTTATCCTTTTGAACGTTTTGACTATAAAATAAAATCTTACAAATACTGAAACAACATAAGGGGCATAATGTGATAATTAATAGCTTGTTTCATGTAGCCCACTGCATATCCTTTTGAACGTTTTGATTGTAAAATAAAGGAGATCTATATAACTTAATGTTTTACCAATACTGGAGTTGTCATTCAAGCCTTTGACCTCAAGATAATTTGTGATGACAATTTTGGATCTAGAAAACATTTTACAAAGGTTATCAGTCTTTGAGACAGAATTTCTGACAAACGCAAAAGATAAGACTAGTTTCACATTTTTCTTATAAAATTATTAGATGGAAAATGAAAATATTAACGTTTTACATAGGAATATATAAAGAAAAATGCTGGAACTTGTGTGAAAACACAGGCTGTGCAGATTCCAAAACATTATTCCCTTGAGAATCAAAGTACTGAGAGTACTGAAAGACGGGGTCTTGAAAGTTTGAATTTGTAATTGTCCTGGATTTCCTCGAATATGTTTCCAAATTTATGAGTTTGAATTAGTTGTTGCAATCTATGTTAATTCGGATTTTTTGCAATTGTCTGATACTTTGTCTAAATTTTACTCAATCCCGGCCTTCATAATTGTAGAAAATTGACACAACGGTATATTATGTAAAATATGATCCCAAGGAAAAATTTTAAAAATTACTACTAAACGGGAAAATCAAACAACTATTATATCAAAGTAGATAATTTTAATCATTAGATTTATTCAATTTTGTGATCCAAGGGAAACCCACAAGTCAGACGGTATCCATAATAAAAGTTTTATGAAAACCCCGAAAACTCTAAAACTGCTGAATTAACAAACAAAGTGACCATTTGTATACCGATAACAAACACAGGCACCTGACGTTAGAAATATTTTTTTACAATAAGATTCCAAGAACTTTGACAATGAAAAGATTTGTCACGGTCGCCATTTTGATTTTCAAGACCGACTTATCTGACACGATTTTCTTCATTTGCGATTCATGCAAAATTAATAGGTCAAAATAAATCCGTTCGCCACTTACTACTTTTTTGTGTAAAGTCGTGCATCACCTACACGAATTACGATACAACCGTTCCTTTCATCAAAAATCATACTCCGAAAATCAGAGACATAAATAACAGAGATTGTCAACTCCGCCATTAGCGTGTAAATATTACGGGACCAGCCTTACTTTGAGAACTACAAGTGCAACAGCAATCTTGTATAAGTCATGAAATTTGAACCTGATAGTGAATATGAACATGAACCTGTAAATATTTTAAGCATGTTTTAATTATGAAATATTTACAAAAACTCTTTATTTAGTTTTTAAATTACTTTTTGAAAACTTATTGACTTTTCACAAAGTAATTAACATTAACATTTAACTTGGTTCTTCAATCGATGAGATTGTATATATCATATGATGTATAAGTCTTCCAAAATGTATAATCTATTATAGATTTTGCTTACAATGCATTGTTTAAAAGTTGAATTCAGTTTAATCAACTAAAGAGCCAAGGAACGAGAAGGCAAATTCTAACTTGTTTTTATTTTCTTTGTACAAAATTCCTTTAGAGACGAACAGCAGTCATACCGCAAGTAGACTGGAAGCCAATGAAACGCCTATTTAATTTGTAAAACATCTGTGTAGAACCCGTCCCGATTTTAGCTTCGGCTTGCGCATGAAGTTTGGTAGTATTAAGGTGAAAGATTGACAAAATAAAATTCACAACTTTTCAAAAATGACACATTGTGTTTGGGAACTTTAATTTCGATTCCACCATCAACCCCTTCTATTGATTAATGAGCTCGTACACCAACTGATTCGTCAACGGCGCTGTGCATTCAGTTACGTACATGTAACTCATTCCACATTTGAACCCGAGCAAGAATATTTTTATCAATAAAACTATTTGTTTATTTTCTAAATAGAATTTTGTTTATACACAGAGGACTTAAAAAGATTTAATGCGTGTTTTTATAATACATTTTAATGAAATGCATGAAAACTTTCTGCACTATTTTCTTACGCGTAGACTCAATTCATGTGTTCTACGCGTGCCTTCCGGTTTGAGACTTCGACTGACAGTAAACCAATAGACGGGGTCACGTGACCCCGTCTAAAAATGGGGTCACAAGGGGGGGGGTTAAAAATTCTGAAAAGAGTCTTCTCTTAAATACAAACACAACAAAAGGGGCTTCATGTTTATCACAGTAATATGTGGATAAATTTTTTAACTGTTTGTGCAATATAGATTGTTAAGATTTCAAGATATTTTAAATTTGATAATGTAATATTTATTTGATTGGCTGTTGTCATACCCCTGTAAAACAGTTACTATATAACTCTATACGAAAAGAAAATCCAGCATGTTGACTGTTGAACTGGAACTGTTGTATCTGAACTGTTAAAATCGACTGTTAAAATAAGACTGTTGATCGGTGATTAAAGTAGTAGGGGTGTAACAAAACAGTTGTTGACTGTGTTTCCGGCAACAGTTGATTTGTAGGACCGGCTCGCAACTGTTGCACAATACCTTCAGCCTTAGGCAACAGTTTGCGAGCTGGTCGAACAGATCAACTGTTGCCATTGCACCCAGTCAACAACTGTATATTGTTGCTCAGGTGAGCAATATGGCCCTTTGGCCTCTTGTTCTAATGTTATAAAACTAGCAATCATTGTAGAAAAAATATTCACAATAAGCGTCGATCTATCAACATTTAATCGTTTTTATTGTTTATATAGGACCTCACTTTCTCCTTTTCTCTAATTTTTTTCCCTACTTTTTTATATTAAAGAAGTAGGATAACTTCGCTGTTATTGTCCATCAATGCATTACATAGAAGAACTATTTGTGAAAGTCACAGGCACCTGACGTATATTTTTCTCATAATGAAAATATACACATTGTATTTGTGTATACATATATGTACCCTATATCTAATAATACATTATACAATGCAGATATAGGGTATAGGCCTATATTTTAGTTTTTAGAAAAATATATAACGTCAGGTGTCTGTAGTGAAGGTTGTCTTGCACATGTACATGTAAGTACAAGAGGACAGTTCATATGGTCTGTGCAAAAGTTTTAATCATCATCAAAAATATTTTTAAAAAGACAACAACAAATGGTTTTACAATATTTATTTTAGGTGTTAGAGTTGACATTAACAATGCATTTGAAACTTAAGGTTTGTACATTCGAAGGCAAACAAACCGGTTTAAACTACATGTACCGGTAGTTAAGAACTAATTTTTCATCGTTGGCAAAAAAACAAAACAAATAAAATAAAGTGGATTTTTAAAGAATGGTGAAGATTCTTTTAATATGTAAATATTATGTTATAAATACATATACCGGTAATACAATGGGAATCACTATATTATTTATAGATTTTTGTTAAGTATTGCAACAAAAACATGAGAAAAAAAATTGAGGATCACTGAAATAATTCAGAATAACATTTCAATGTGAACTTATAATTAAAATAATTTTTTGAGTTGGGTAATGTTTAATTAACCATAAGCACATGTACAATACAATGTAATAATAGCAACATATCTTAATTGATATTGAACCACTTTTTCACTGATCAAATATAAATATTGATGTTTCTAGTAATGTTAATCTAAACATATTGTATTATGTTAATGGAATTGACTGAACCACATCCTGTATTCTCCTCTGTGTGGCAGTTTGTATTTTGTGGAATGGATATTGTGTGGGTGACTGTTGGTATGAGTATAGAGCAGCCTGGAGGTTCCCTGTGATCTGCTGACAGATCCCCAGGATCTCCCAGGAGATGTCTCTGCAGTATTCAGATACATACAGTCCCTGATCACAGTGGACTACGACCAGTAGCTCATCTAGAGCTGCTTGTGATAGTGTTGTATCAATGTGTCTGTGACACAGGAACTCTAGGAAGTGTAACATCACAAATATTGGGACATATAATATAGGCTCCCTGTTCTTTTCAGCAGACTGTTGTTCTGGTGTTAGTTCACTGATATAATAGATTAGTGTTCTAAGTTTGATATCCATTGCTACAGCCTGTCTCATCTTTACAGACCATGACTGTCCGCCTACAGCTTCAGTAAACATCTCTCTGTCTACATGTCCCCTATACATTAGATATGGCTGTGCTAACTTGACCTTTGTAACCTCTATAACAGATAAAGCTTCCCTGTATCTGAGTGTCTTGTAATAATACATGGCAATGTACAACATGTCAGATATACACCCAAACTTGGCTGCTAATTTCAGCATGCGACAGGACATTTTGTCAGCAGTATATACATCTTTGTTAACACCCGTGTTAGTGTGTATGTTATGTATTATAATTGCAGTATTCTTAAAGAAGGCAGATGCAAGATTCCGTAACGCGACAGCTTGATACTGACACAGAGGAGAATCTACCAATTGTTCTACTTGAAGTATAGCTTGTACAAGGGGACGAAGGTCTGAGATCAGATTATCAGTTGAACAACATTGTTTGACAAGTTCTAGATCACTATCAACTTCGGACATAACAATCTCATCTGTACAAAGAGAGAGTCTGGGATTGTACATGACATCAATGATGTAGGACCTGATAGAGGGACTCTTTAACAGACAGGCCAGACCTTTGTTGTACAATTCATGTAACTGTAGGAACAATTTGTTTTGTGCTGAGCCATGGATTTCTCTCTGGAACAAATTGCTTTGTGGGATGAAAAAGTTGGGACAAACTCCCTCATACACCCATTTAAGAAGGAGTTTAAAGCAGACCCAGAAACCGGCTAAAAGATTTTGTGGATTCCAATGAGGTAGTGTGTTTTGTTGAATGGTCCAAAGAATTGCTGTCTTTATGTGATAGGAACTCAACAATCCACAGGTATCTGCACGGAATGATTGCCCAAAAATAATTTCGTGATTGATAACTTCCTTTTTGAATATTTTAAGCAATCCATAAGTCAAAAACTGACTGTGATTCATTGAGGACACAAGTTTAAATTCTGCCTTGGAAAAAAAAATCTTCCACTCTTCATCCTCAGGGGGTCCTCTTGCGCCTATTGGTATATAGTGACATCCATTTCTGAAAATGTCATTGACAACTTCAGGATCAGGCCAGGAGTGACATCGGTCTAGCCATGAGCATGCAGACTGCGGCCAAAAGTCACAGACAAAACACCAGGCATGATCATATTCTACTCCCCTTCTAATACCAGTACTAACGGGTCCACATATTTGGGAATCAGAAAATACAATTGAACCAGTTAACCCTCTGTATATAGAACTAGATATATAGACTCTGTTGTTTATTCTAACACACGCTGATTGGACTTCATTGTATCTTGATGGTGTCAATAACTGAAGTAAAGTGAATCCTGGTGGACTCTCAGAACTGTCAGAGAGAATCAAAGTTGTATTGGCTGTGTTGTAGTACTCAGACTGAGACATGTCCATGATCACTCGGTGGTTGTTTGGCCAGAACATAGTGTCCATATCTGATCCCTTCAGCCTGAAACCTTCTTTCCTACTTCCACTATCCATCTGAATGATCCCATCATTAGGTGTAATTCGTCTGATCACCATTTCCCTGATGACCGTTCCCTCCCTCCTTCCGGCCACCTGTTGTGAGGTCCCCATTATCTCACACAGTCCCACAAACACTGACTCTGACATGTTTTTCATTCCCTCACTCCTGTCAATATCAATACCAATATAAAATTATATACATTGGAATCTACAATCTTTCTTCTCTTACAGTTTTCTTTTTAACAGCACAGCTTAATTTACTCATTGTGTCTACATTTAGATTAAAAAGTATCATCAGAAGTAGAGTGGTCCCTTTATGTGTTTGGTCGTAGTCCCCTTGTATTATATGTAAAATAGAAGTAGTAGAGAGTTGCGACCAAGGTACACATGTACAACCGGAGGTCTGAAAAAGATGGACTCATAAATGCCGTTTGTTTAAATGGTGTAATTATAGGACACACTTATATATATATATATATATATATTACCTGTAAACCCAACCGGGAATCGGTTATTGTTGAAATAACGGTGAAAAAATTATTTTAGTCGAATACCTGCCCTTGAACAAATAGTTTGTGAAAATGATAACCTTGTAAAATGGTTAAATATAAAGTCTTATTTAAACAGCTAATGTTTAATGCCATTTGCAAAATAGAAGTAGAATGTTACAATTGAGAACATAAAGCACTGTAGCCATATACACAATGCTCCAGTCAGCAACTATAGTGATAGATGTATCACCGTGCAAAATTCACTGTTCATTTTATTTTGGACTTTACTTTTAAAATTCAACATGTGCGGACGATTATATTTTTTCACTTGTTCCTAATCTATATATTAAAACTGGTTAAAATACGAAAAAAAAGTGGAAATAGAACAGAAAATAGCGTAGAATTTCTGGAAGCGGAAAATTAAGGTACCTCATTACACGTACTCTTATACTTTTTAAGACACTACGTCACAAGATGGCGATTTAAATGTTTTGTTGAACTGTTGTTTCAATCGATTCAGATGTTTATCGTCATAGCTCAGTGGTTAAAGTATCAGGCTTGTGAAACGCAGATCATGAGTTCGAATCTGCCTGGAGCTTTTGTACATGTTAACTGAATTAAATTTTGAAATTATAATTTTCATCCAAAATTGCGGGGTTTTTTGGCCTATTAGGCCTATATACTTCTTATCCATTATGATATCTATCATAATCAAGAAATTTTCTGCTGATTTGAGAAAATCTTTCACGGCGTAGTGAGCCACCTTAATAATAAAATTATTGGTACAGTTTTGTTAAAATACGAGCGCGCGGGGTCCGACGTACAATAATTTATATTGATGTGGCCTTCTTCAACTAGTGATTGACACTTTTCGGACTCTAATTATGATTCAAAGCGAGTGTTGTGTTTCAAGAACGTACTGCTTATCTGTTAAAACAATTAACATTGTGCAATATCTGTTTTCCATACCTAGGACATCAAAGACTCATTGAATTATTAAGTATTTTATATCTGTGACCCTTTCACTCACCTTACCTAATGCCATCACCTGTCAAGTTTACTCATTGTTCAGATTCTTATATACAGTTATACAATTGTCGATAGTCAGTCCAGAATAAGGCGGACAGGCTTGGCCAGTCCCCGACTCACCTATAGTCTGAGTTCGGAAGTCAAAACTGGCAATATCTGTCTTGTTAGAAACATGCCTGTTTATTTGGTACTAAGAATTTTATGAAACTGTTGCCATCGTTGAGTCTCGTCCAATAAATTCGGAATCCTGCATTAATAGCCTTTAATTTCTCTGAAATTGCATATTGGTGGACCTTTGGGTATACGGCACACCTAATCTTCGTTTTTACTTTACGGCCCACAGCGCGCCTCAACCTTATTACTTGTACCCTCTGCGCCAGTATTCCTCTACCCCGTTCGTACTGCGCATGGTGGATGCAGTTCTAGATGGCACCGTAAAAATCTACGCGGTCACATATGAATATGAAAAGATTATGACAGACTACAAACTATTGACAGATGAATGTAATTCCTAATTTGAAGAGAACCTCTTTCTTAAATCGCAACTTTCGAGCAGTTTTGGCTGATTCAGTCAGAGAGAAGATGCCGCTGTTGGCATTATTACTTAGTTTACATCTACAAGGAAACTCTAGATAATTAGGCAACATGCATAATTGAAATGAGTGAAACCCATGGAAGGATATTACCGTTAAAAGTCTATGTATCTTGCTTTAATACTTATTATGCATACTTCTTTATTCTCTTGTACACTTACACAAAAATGTCACATTAATTTTTTTTATATCCATGCTTACTGATTTAAGAAAATATCAAAGCATACTTTTAAAAAATGACCATTTCTCAAATTCAGAACATTAAATGACCGTTACCGTAGATGTTATAGAATTCCTGAAGATGACAGGGATTGAACACTATATAATGCTTATAAATTAGCGAACAAATTTAACTTTATTTCCGTGTTCAAATCCCTTTCAGTTTAACGAAAACAATTTTCTTAGTACCAACCAGGTATTGTCACAAACCAATTGAATTAAGAATTATGAAACTGTTGACCTCATCAAACTTAAAATCATTTTTTTCAAATACTCAGTAAAGCACTTCTACTTGGAACATTAAGGATCAAGTCTGCTGTCCAGCCTAAACTTATTACAGTATTTATTATCATTCTTTACTCAATTAATACCAAACTCTGTATTCAATAATGCAACCTGATCATACACTTATTTAATCGCTTTCTTTCTTTCGTTGTTTCTTTTTTACTAATGCTTTGATAATACAAGTGTCAATGTTATTGACTGTTGTACTATTATGTTGTATCATAAAATTATGTAAAACTTTCTTTAAATGTAATAACGATATGGATTATATGCAAATCACACAAAGTACCTCACGTACCACTGTATATAAACAACAGGTACTACAAGAAATTAAACTCATATAATTAAAAGACTAAGTATAGTGACAGACTAAACGGGTCTGTTCTAATTATTTCAGTTGCTAATATGGGTATTGTGTGTATGGCTATTGTGTTTCATGTTCTCAGTTGTAAATATCCCACTTATATTTTGCAAACGTTTAAGTTTTTTTTATTCTGCTGCTCATTTACACATGGAATATATCATTCGCTGCTTAATTACTATATATATATTTTTTTAACTGTTTGTGCAAGATAGACTGTTAAGGTTTCAAGATAATAAATTTGATACTGTAATATTTATTTGATTGGCTGTTGTTATACCCCTGTAAAACAGTTACTATATAACTCTTTACAAAAAAAAGTCCAGCATTTTGACTGTTGGACTGGAGTTGTTGTATTTGAACTGTTAAAATCGACTGTAAAAAAAGACTGTTGATCGGTGATTAAATTAGTAGGGGTGTAACAAAGCAGTTGTTGACTGTGTTTCCGGCAACAGTTGATTTGTTGGACCGGCTCGCAAACTGTTGCCCAAGACCTTCAGCCTTAGGCAACAGTTTGCGAGCCGGTCGGACAGATCAACTGTTGCCATTGAACCCAGTCAACAACTGTATATTGTTGCTCAGGTTAGCAATATGGCCCTTTGGCCTCTTGTTCTAAGGTTATAAAACTAGCAATCATTGTAGAAAAAATATTTACAATCGGCGTCGATCTATCAACATTTAATCGTTTCATTTTATTGTTTATATATGACCTCACTTTCTCCTTTTCTCTAAATTTTTTTCTAATTTTTTATTCTAAAGAAGTAGGATAACTTCACTGTTATTGTCCATCAATGCATTACATATAAGAACTATATGTGAAAGTCACACGCACCTGACGTATATTTTTTCATAATAAAAATATACACATTGAATTTGTGTATACATATATGTAACCTATATCTAATAATACATTATGCAATGTAGATATAGGGTATAGACCTATATTTTAGTTTTGAGAAAAATATATAACGTCAGGTGTCTGTGGTGAAGGTTGTTTTGTACATGTACATGTAAGTACAATATTTGGAAGTCGGAGCACAGTTCACGTGGTCTGTGCAAACGTTTTAATCATCATCAAAAATATTTCTAAAAAGACAACAACAAATGATTTTACAATATTTATTTTTGGTGTTAGATTTGACATTAACAATGCATTTGAAACTTAATGTTTGTACATTCGAAAGCAAACAAACCGATTTAAACTACATGTACCGGTAGTTAAATAATAATTTTTCATCGTTGGCAGAAAACAAGAGGCCAATTGGCCTTAACGGTCATCTGAGTAGCATATAATCCATACACAAACTTGTCATGGAGTCTCATATATGCATCTAATTAATAAGGTTTCAAACTGGAGTAGAAAAATTATAAATTTGTAATGACAACCACATTTAATTCAAAAACTGAAACCTATAATTTTGGTGAAAAACTAAAAGATCTGGTCTACAAAATCATGAATTCAGATTTCCTTTCATGTGTGTGGGAGTAAAGAAGATAATTTGTTAACGTTATATGCATTAACATCTATACATCCATTTTGGCCCTGCCCTTGAGTCAAAACCCATACCCCAGGGGACATGAAAATTAAAATTTCAGTAGAGGACTTCCTGGTAAACATAATTATTAGTCAGTTTTTTTATACAGATGTGTGAGAATAGAGAAGAAGATTTTCAAACATTATATGCATTAACACTTTATTGCCATATTGCCCCCCCCCCCCCCTCATGTCCTGAACCCCTGACCCAGAGGCCATGAATTTCATGATTTAGGTAAAGGAGATTGTGGATATCATAACCATGTATTCAGTTTTGTGGGAGTAGAGAAGAAGATTTTTAAAGATTTAATACATTTTTACTATATGGCCATATTGGTCCCACCCTAGAGTCTGAACCCCTGACCACGGGGTCATGAATTTCACAATTAAGGTAGACGGCTTC
This sequence comes from Magallana angulata, assembly GCF_025612915.1. NCBI lineage: Eukaryota > Metazoa > Mollusca > Bivalvia > Ostreida > Ostreidae > Magallana > Magallana angulata. Next base: position 1,245,228 of record NC_069118.1, read on the forward strand.
ATGGACATCATAACCATGAATTTAGTTTTTAACAAATATATATGGGAGTAGAGAAGGAGATTTTCTAAGATTTAATACATTTTTACTATTTGGCCATATTGGCCCCACCCTAGAGCCTGAACCCCTGACCCAGGGGTCATGAATTTTACAATTTTGATAGAGGGCCTCATGGACATCATAATCATAAATTTAGTTTTTAACAGATATATATAATAGTAGAGAAGAAGATTTTCTAAGATTTAAAACATTTTTACTATTTGGCCATATTGGCCCCACCCTAGAGCCTGAACCACTGACCCAGGGGTCATGAATTTCACAATTAAGGTAGAGGGATTCATGGACATCATAATCATGCATTTAGTTTTTTAAAAATTATATATGGTAGTAGAGAAGAAGATTTTCTGAGATTTAATACATTTTTACTATATGGCCATATTGGCCCCACCCTAGAGCCAGAACCCCTGACCCAGGGGCCATAAATTTCACAATTTTGGTAGAGGGCCTCATGGACATCATAACCATGCAACCAGTTTTTTCCTCACATGCGTGGGAGTAGAGAAGAAGAAATTTGGCTTTTTTTGCATATTTGGCCCCGCCCGTGGCATCCCAGGGGTGGCAGAGCAATTTAGATTTTTCTTACCATAGAAATGCTTCACACCAAAAATGGTAACAATTGGCCTGGTAGTTTTCAAGAAGAAGTTAAAAATGTAAAATTGTTAACGCACGACGCACGACGACGGATGAAGACCAATTGCAATAGATCACCTGAGTGACTCAGGTGACCTAAAACACAAATAAAATAAAGTGGATTTTTAAAGAATGGCGAAGATTCTTTGAATATGTAAATATTATGTTATAAATACATATAATACAATGGGAATCGCTATATTATTTATAGATTTTTGTTAAGTATTCCAACAAAAACATGAAAAAAAAAATGAAGATCACTGAAATAATTCAAAATAATATTTCAAAGTGAACTTATGATTAAAATAATTTTTTGAGTTGGATAGTGTTTAATTAACCATAAGCACATGTACAACAATAATAGCAACATAGTTTGATATTTAACCACTTTGCACTGATCAAATATAAATATTGATGTGTCTAGTAAATAAATGTTAATCTGGAGATGTTCCCCTAAAATTGATTATTTTTCTGTGTGGAAATTAATCATACCCAGCATAAATATGTTCTTATTTTCCAATCAAGACATAGTGTTTATTTACTGTAGTTGTACGGACTGAATCACATCCTGTATTCTCTTCTGTGTAGCAGTTTGTATTTTGTGGAATGGATATTGTGTGAGTGACTGTTGGTATGAGTATAGAGCAGCCTGGAGGTTCCCTGTGATCTGTTGACAGATCCCCAGGATCTCCCACGAGATGTCTCCGCAGTATTCAGATACATACAGTCCCTGATCACAGTGGACTAGGACCAGTAGCTCATCTAGAGCTGCTTGTGATAGTGTTGTATCAATGTGTCTGTGACACAGGAACTCTAGGAAGTGTAACATCACAAATATTGGGACATATAATATAGGCTCCCTGTTCTTTTCAGCAGACTGTTGTTCTGGTGTTAGTTCACTGATATAACAGATTTCATTGTCAAGTATGATATCTATTGCTACAGCCTGTCTCATCTTTACAGACCATGACTGTCCGCCTACAGCTTCAGTAAACATCTCTCTGTCTACATGTCCCCTATACATTAGATATGGCTGTGCTAACTTGACCTTTGTCACCTCTATAACAGATAAAGCTTCCCTGTATCTGAGTGTCTTGTAATAATACATGGCAATGTACAACATGTCAGATATACACCCAAATTTGGCTGCTAATTTCAGCATGCGACAGGACATTTTGTCAGCAGTATATACATCTTTGTTAACACCCGTGTTAGTGTATATGTTATGTATTATAATTGCAGTATTCTTAAAGAAGGCAGATGCAAGATTCCGTAACGAGACAGCTTGATACTGACTCAGAGGAGAATCTACCAATTGTTCTACTTGATGTATAGCTTGTACAAGGGGACGAAGGTCTGAGATCAGATTATCAGTTGAACAACATTGTTTGACAAGTTCTAGATCACTATCAACTTCGGACATAACAATCTCTTCTGTACAAAGAGAGAGTCTGGGATTGTACATGATATCAATGATGTAGGACCTGAGAGAGGAACTCTGTAACAGACAGACCAGACCTTTGTTGTACAATTCATGTAACTCTAGGAACAATCTGTTTTGTACTGAGCCATGGACTCTTCTATTGAACAAATTGTTTTGTGGGATGAAGAAGTTAGGACAAACTCCCTGATACACCCATTTAAGAAGGAGTTTAAAGCAGACCCAGAAACCGGCTAAAAGATTTTGTGGATTCCAATGAGGTAGTGTGTTTTGTTGAATGGTCCAAAGAATTGCTGTCTTTACGTGATAGGAACTCAACAATCCACAGGTTTCTTCACGGATTGATTGCCGAAAAATAATTTCTTTGAAGAATACTTTAAGCAATCCATAAGTCAAAAACTGACTGTGATTCATTGAGGACACAAGTTTAAATTCTGCTTTGGAAAAAGAAATCTTCCACTTTTTATCCTCAAGGGGTCCTCTTGCGCCTAGTGGTATATAGTGACATCCATTTCTGACAATGTCCTTGACAACTTCAGGATCAGGCCAGGAGTGACATCGGTCTATCCATGAGCATGCAGACTGCGGCCAAAAGTCACAGACAAAACACCAGGCATGATCATATTCTACTCCTCTTCTAATACCAGTACTAACGGGTCCATATAGTTTGGAATCAGAAAATACAATTGTACAAGTCATCTCTCTGTATTTAGAACTAGATATATAGACTCTGTTATTCATTCTGACACACGCTGATTGCACTTCATTGTATCTTGGTGGTGTCAATAACTGAAGTATAGTGAATCCTGGTGGACACGCAGAACTGTCAGAGAGAATCAAGGTTGTATTGGCTGTGTTGTAATACTCAGACTGAGACATGTCCATGATCACTCGGTGGTTGTTTGGCCAGAACATAGTGTCCATAACTGATCCCTTCAGTCTGAATCCTTCTTTCCTACTTCCACTATCCATCTGAATGATCCCATCATTAGGTGTAATTCGTCTGTTCACCATTTCCCTGATGACCGTTGCCTCCCTCCTGCCGGCCACCTGTTGTGAGGTCCCCATTATCTCACACAGTCCAACAAACACTGACTCTGACATGTTTTTCATTCCCTCACTCCTGTCAATATCAATACCAATATAAAATTATATACATTGGAATCTACAATCCTTCTTCTCTTACAGTTTTCTTTTTAACAGCACAGCTTAATTTACTCATTGTGTCTACATTTAGATTAAAAAGTATCATCAGAAGTAGAGTGGTCCCTTTATGTGTTTGGTCGTAGTCCCCTTGTATTATATGTAAAATAGAAGTAGTAGAGAGTTGCGACCAAGGTACACATGTACAACCGGAGGTCTGAAAAAGATGGACTCATAAATGCCGTTTGTTTAAATGGTGTAATTATAGGACACACTTATATATATATATATATATATTACCTGTAAACCCAACCGGGAATCGGTTATTGTTGAAATAACGGTGAAAAAATTATTCTAGCCGAATACCTGCCCTTGAACAATAAGTTTGTGAAAATGATAACCTTGTAAAATGGTTAAATATAAAGCTAGTGTTTTATGCCATTTGCAAAATAGAAGTAGAATATTACAATTGAGAACATGAAGCACTGTAGCCATATACACAATTAATGCTCCAATCAGCAACTATAGTGATAGGTTATCACCGTGCAAATTTCACTGTTCATTTTATTTTGGACTTTACTTTTCAAATTCAATATCTGTTTTTTAATGTATTCTCACAGTTTATTTCGTTCAAAGTTACTAAGGCCACATCAATATAATTTCTTGCTCGTCGGACATCCAATGAAAAAAAAGGATGGAGCAGGCGAGCGATTAAATAATAAAATTATTTTTATATGTATGCAAAATCTTAGGCGGTATATAAAAAAATGTGCGGACGATTATATTTTTTCACTTGTTCCTAATCTATATATTAAAACTGGTTAAAATACGAAAAAAAAAGTGGAAATAGAACAGAAAATAGCGTAGAATTTCTGGAAGCGGAAAATTAAGGTACCTCATTACACGTACTCTTATACTTTTTAAGACACTACGTCACAAGATGGCGATTTAAATGTTTTGTTGAACTGTTGTTTCAATCGATTCAGATGTATATCGTCATAGCTCAGTGGTTAAAGTATCAGGCTTGTGAAACGCAGATCATGAGTTCGAATCTGCCTGGAGCTTTTGTACATGTTAACTGAATTAAATTTTTGAAATTATAATTTTCATCCAAAATTGCGGGGTTTTTTGCCTATTAGGCCTAAATACTTCTTATCCATTATGATATCTATCATAATCAAGAAATTTTCTGCTGATTTGAGAAAATCTTTCACGGTGTAGTGAGCCACCTTAATAATAAAATTATTTGTACAGTTTTGTTAAAATACGAGCGCGCGGGGTCCGACGTACAATAATTTATATTGATGTGGCCTTATTCAATTAGTGATTGACACTTTTCGGACTCTAATTATGATTCAAAGTTACAGAGTGTTGTGTCTCAAGAACGAACTGCTTATCTGTTAAAACAAAGACTCATTGAATTATTAAGTATTTTATATCTGTGACCCTTTCACTCACCTTACCTAATGCCATCACCTGTCAAGTTTACTCATTGTTCAGATTCTTATATACAGTTATACATTTGTCGATAGTCAGTCCAGAATAAGGCGGACAGGCTTGGCCAGTCGCCCGACTCACCTATAGTCTGAGTTCGGAAGTCAATACTGGCGATATCTGTCTTGTTAGAAACATGCCTGTTTATTTGGTACTAAGAATTTTATGAAACTGTTGCCATCGTTGAGTCTCGTCCAATAAATTCGGAATCCTGCATTAATTGTCTTTAATTTCTCTGAAATTGCATATTGGTGGACCTTTGGGTATACGGCACACCTAATCTTCGTTTTTACTTTATGGCCCACAGCGCGCCTCAACCTTATTACTTGTATTCCTCTACCCCGTTCGTACTGCGCATGGTGGATGCAGTTCTAGATAGCACCGTAAAAATCTACGCGGTCACATATGAATATGAAAAGATTATGACAGACTACAAACTATTGACAGATGAATGTAATTCCTAATTTGAAGAGAACCTCTTTCTTAAATCACAACTTTCGAGCAGTTTTGGCTGATTCAGTCAGAGAGAAGATGCCGCTGGTGGCATTAATACTTAGTTTACATCTACAAGGAAACTCTAGATAAGGCAACATGCATAATTGAAATGAGTGAAACTCATGGAAGGATATTACCATTAAAAGTCTATGTATCTTGCTTTAATACTTATTATGCATACTTCTTTATTCTCTAGTACACTTACACAAATATGTCACATTATTTTTAAAGACTAAGTATAGTGACAGACTTAACGGGTCTGTTTTAATTATTTCAGTTGCTAATATGGGTATTGTGTGTATGGCTATTGTGTTTCATGTTCTCAGTTGTAAATATCCAACTTATATTTGGCAAACGTTTAAGTTTGTTTTTATTCTGCTGCTCATTTACACATAGAATATATCATTCGCTGCTTAATTAATATATATAAATATATATAAATATATATAAATATATATATATATATATATATATATATATATATATATATATATATATATATATATATATATATATATAAAACACCGTGTTACCACTTTCGATTGCTTTTTATTCAAGGCCAGATAAATCGGATAAAATATTAATTTCACCTATATTCTAACAAAAAACTGGTTCCGGTTTGGTTTTAAGATCCAAAATGACATAAATATATACATGTACAAGGATGTCACAAAAACAAACGGATTTGTAAGTCAATCTTTTTCAGACCCCGGGTTGTACCTGTGTACTGTTTGGGTCGCAAACTCTCTACTACGGTATTTTATATAATACAAGGGAACTACGACCAAAAAGATACGCGAGCAACTAGTACTGTCAGATTTTTATATGCACCTGGTTACTACATATCATTCAAAACGTTATGCTATTTTAAGCATGGGGATTTCCCTTTTATGGGTATTTTTTAACTTTCATTTTGTTTCAGCTTCTATTAAATTCGTGTGACAAGTAAGGAATAGTGCAATATTGTAACTGTGAGCAATTTTATCATAAAAAGAAATATTTGTAACGTCGGGTGCCAGCTTTAGCCCCTGATTTCGTAAATTATTCTGTACTGGTTAGGTTATTCTATTCTGTCCGATATTATTTATTTCTTATACTAAATCGAAAATTATTCTATTCTTTTCTAATATATTCTACCTGTTTACATTTAAAATTTAATTTAAGATTTTATACACTTACATTCCTTGGTTGAGAGAATCCATTTTAAGGTGAACAATGTTAATGCTATTTTTAGACGTGGTAATTTTCAATTCCATCCATTGTACCCATAGGCGGGTTCAACAGAGCGCAAGCGCTTGTTAAAATTCCCTATACGACACCCAAATTTTGGCGAGCACTCGCTCTGTTGAAAAACCCTCTGTAATTTAACTTCGACCAGATTGTCGCTACTGACTCAGTCGGAAGTTATTTGAGCAGAAATAGATTTTATCGAATATGTTGTTATTCTTATTTAAGCCAAAAACAGGAATTTATTTGAAACTTAAAACTTGACTTATATTTGATTTGTTTATGAATTATAACAGAATTAATAGTCATGTCATTATGTTAAATTTTAGATTAACAATTCGTGAAAGAAATATTAACTATGTATTTTTTTCTTGCAAGTATGTGTTATCTTTCATAGAGCGTACAAAAATTTATTAAAAAGCACTTTTTCATTAACATTAACAAAAATATTCTAATCTTTTTAAATGATCAATAAAAAGTTAGCAAACGTTAATTCGCTCAGCATGTAAGACATGCAGAACGATTTCAAATATGCGAAGGTAACCATAATACCACAACTACTTTGAAATGTTGCGATAACGGTGTTCAGAAACTTAAGTCCAAAGGAAAAATACAAAATAAAGCAGAGCAAACACGGACCTCTACTAAAAAGAGTAGGCCCAAGTACAAAGATTCGGAAATCATAAACTACTACCCTAAACACCCAGAGGCCTCACTTTTACTGGTCAGACTCAGAGAGCATGGGCTGTTCAGGTATGAATTGTTACATTTTCATTAAAAATGTTGAAACAAAGTTTTATTTTCAATCATGATTCAGGTTATTTAACGCAGATATCATACATTGTCTCCAGGCAGGGATCTGGGATAGTTCTAATTTAACCCCTCTGACATGCCCTTCCTTTAACCCCCTTTTCTAGATCCATGCATTCAGAAAATTGCTGTAGTTTTCCATGAAAAGGTTGCAACATATGTTAAACATATTTCGTTTTTCTGACAACAGAAGCAAGCATTTTTAAACTTTGAAAACTCAGCCGAAAACAGACAAATATGACCAATTTATATGATTATAACAAAATTTGAGACATTCCATTGGATGGAAAAACAATCAGTACGTATCATTACTTATTTAAACAGTGATCCTAAATTTTCTTCATATAGAACAGTAGATAATTTTTCATTTTATACATCGCTGTATTTGTGAGTATGACTGAATACTGAATACTTCAGATAGAACAGGATTAAGGTACAAGTTGTCATTTGTATGAATGGTTTGACTGATTAGATGATTAGAGGCTCGTGTCTTTTTTTATTCCCAGAGATTACCATGCAGATTTCAAGGAAGAATTTGCTGCCCAGCGAGCTGCTCGAGGCAAAGGTCGAAAAAAACAGACTAAACGACAAAAGAATGACTGTGTAGCATAATCTGTATAGTAAACTATGGTCTGTATTGAGAAGGGCTCTTTATTACCATGTGTCACTGATAATTAGAAGTTTGTTTCATTTAGCCCTCTGCTTTTCCTTTTGAACGTTTCGGTTGTAAAATAAAGGAGATCTATATATAACTTAATGTGTTACTAGTACTGGAGTTGTCATTCAAGCCTTTGACTTCAAGATAATTTGTGATGACAATTTTGGATCTAGAAAACATTTTACAAAGGGTATCAGTCTTTGAGATGGAATTTCTGACAAAAGAAAAAGATAAGACTAGTTTCATGTATGTCTTATCAAATTATTAGATGGAAAATGAAAATATTAACTTTTTACATAGGAATATATAAAGAAAACTAGAGCAAAGCTCGTTGCAAAGCAACGAGTGGGTCTTCCATTAATGTCGGAAGTAAAGCTGGAAGTTCCTGTAAGAAGCAGAGCTCTTAAACCAATAACAAGAGTACCTTAAATAATAAGATGAAAAAATCGAATTATTCCTGGTACGACTTAACAAAAACCGAATAATTTTACGTACGACTTAACAAAAACCTTTCCGATTTGAACAACGACTTAACAAAAAAAATCCGAATGTGTTACAGTACGACTTAACAATTAATTTTTAGGTACAAGTTAATTTAACCAAGAACTTGATACTAATTTCTTAACCAAAAACGCGGAATCAAAATTTTCGGAAAAATCATTTTTTGAACTCGTATATCTCTGTAATGCATCGTCCGATTTTAAAACGGCTTTCAGTGTTAGATTCAGCTAAATAAGCTCTCTAAAACACATATTCATTTTTTATTTGATCAGAAAATTCATTTTTTCGAAAAATTTGATTCCCTTCCGGTTTCGACCGGAAGTGACAGATTTTCATATCCAGCCTTATTACGGAGGTAAATCGATTAAATCATTACCATTGAAAATTTCAAGCCTCTATCTTAAAGCGTTTTTGAGAAACGCCGCGGACAAAATGACTTTTTGAAAATTTTAAAAATGACGTAACGTAAAAACGGAAGTGACGTTTTCAAAGAAACTTGACAAACTTTGAGGTATTATAGTTGCAAACAACCTCTGAAAATTTCATCAAAATCAGTTGTAAACTTTTTGAGTTATAAAGCCGAAAAGGAGTCAGAAAAAAAAATAAAAAGAACTAGAGCAAAGCTCGTTGCAAAGCAACGAGTGGGTCTTCCGTTAATGTCGGAAGTAAAGCTGGAAGTTCCTGTAAGAAGCAGAGCTCTTAAACCAATAACAAGAGTAACTAAAATGAAAAGATAAAAAAATCGAATTATTCCTGGTACGACTTAGCAAAATACGAATGATTTTAAGTACGACTTAACAAACACCTTTCCGATTTCAAGAACAACTTAACAAAAAAAATCCGAATTGTTCAAGTACGACTTAACAATTATTTTTGGTACGAGTTAATATTACTTTGAACATTACGCTATTTTTTAAACCAAGGACGCGGAATCAAAATTTCCCGAAAAATCAATTTTTAAACCCCGATATCTCTGTAATGCATCGTCCGATTTTAAAACAGCTTTCAGTGTTTGATTCAGCTAATTAAGCTCTACAAAACACATATTCATTTTTTTATTTGATCAGAAAATTCATTTTTTCGAAAAATTTGTTTCACTTCCGGTTTCGACCGGAAGTGACAGATTTTCATTTCCAGCCTTATTACAGAGGTAAATCGACCAAATCATCACCATTGAAATTTTCAAGCCTCTTTCTAAAAGCGTTTTTGAGAAAAGTCCGGGACAAAATGACTTTTTGAAATTTTTAAAAATGACGTCACGTCAAAACAGAGGTGACGTTCTTTATAAACCTTTAACATTTTTGAGGGACGCCAACTTGCAAACATCTCTGAAAATTTCATCAAAATCGGTTAAAAACTTTTTGAGTTATGAAGCAAAAAAGGAGTCAGAAGAAAAGAAAAAGAATAATAACTAGAGCAAAGCTCGTTGCAAAGCAACGAGTGGGTCTTCCGTTAATGTCGGAAGTAAAGCTGGAAGTTCCTGTAAGAAGCAGAGCTCTAAAACCAATAACAAGAGTAACAAAAATAAAAAGATGAAAAAATCGAATTATTCCTGGTACGACTTAACAAAATCCGAATGATTTTAAGTACGACTTAACAAAAACCTTTTTGATTTTAAGAAGACTTAACAAAAAAAATCCGAATGTGTCTAAGTACGACTTAACAATATTTTTGGTACCAGTTGATTTTACTTTGAACATTACGCAATTTTTTAAACCAAGGACGCGGAATCAAAATTTCCGGAAAAATCAATTTTTAAACCCCGATATCTCGTTAATGCATCGTCCGATTTTCAAACGGATTTCAGTTTCGTATTCAGCATGACCAACTCTACAAACCTGGTAAACATTTGAAATTAAAACGAAACATTCAAAAATTCGAAAATTTAAAAACACTTCCGGTTTGGACCGGAAGTGACGGAAACTAATTTCCAGTCTTATGTCTAAATAAAAACGATCATTGCTTCAACACAGAAAATTCCAAGTCTCTGTCTTGAAGCGTTTTTGAAAAACGCCCTGGACAAAATTACTTTTTTAAAATTTAAAAATTGACGTAACGTAAAAACGGAAGTGACGTTGTAGTTGAAAATTTTAAAACTTTGAGGCACAATAATGCTTCATAATCCCTGAAAGTTTCATGTAAATCTGTTGAAAAATTTTTGAGATATTAAGCTTTGAAAAAGTCAGAAAAATAAAGAAAAAGAAAAATAACTAGAGCAAAGCTCGTTGCAAAGCAACGAGTGGGTCTTCCGTTAATGTCGGATGTAAAGCTTGAAGTTCCTGTAAGAAGCAGAGCTCTTAAACCAATAACAAGAGTAACTAAAATAAAAAGATGAAAAAAAATCGAATTATTCCTGGTACGACTTAACAAAATCCCAATGATTTTATGTACAACTTAACAAAATCCTTCCTGATTTCAAGAACGACTTAACAAAAAAAATCAGAATGTGTTCATGTACGACCTAACAATTATTTTTGGTACGAGTTAACTTTACTTTGAACATTAAGCTATTTTTTAAACCAAGGACGCGGAATCAAAATTTCCGGAAAAATCAATTTTTAAACCCCGATATCTCTGTAATGCATCTCTGTAATGCATCGTCCGATTTAAAAACGGATTTCAGTTTTGAACTCAGCATGTAAATTACTGTAAGATAGGTATGTGAAATTTTTAAAATTGAAAAACATGAAAAAACAAAAAAATTGGTTTTGCTTCCGGTTTCGACCGGAAGTGTCCGAATTGAGTTTCCAGCCTTATGTCATAAGTAAAACGGTATTTCTACCTATTCTGTAAATCTCATAGCTTTATCTTAAATCAAAAATGAGAAAAGCTCCGGACAAAATCACTTTTTAAAACTTGAAAAACGTCAATATCTGACGAATTTGATGACGTCATCGAATAATTTTTTCATATCATAGAGATCTTTCAGATACACATTAAAGCTGCAAATTTCAAAACAATCGATGCAAGCGTTTTTGAAATATTTGAGTTGGAAAAAAAATAAAAAGAATAATAATAATAAGAATAAGAAAAAAAAGAAACCGTAGAAAAACAAAAGGGTCTACCGTTGGAAACGGAAGACCCTAATAATAACTAGAGCAAAGCTCGTTGCAAAGCAACGAGTGGGTCTCCCGTTAATGTCGGAAGTAAAGCTGGAAGTTCCTGTAAGAAGCAGAGCTCTTAAACCAGTAACAAGAGAAAGTAAAATAAAAAGATGAAAAAATCGAATTATTCCTGGTACGACTTAACAAAATCCGAATGATTTTAAGTACGACTTAACAAAAACCTTCTTGATTTTAAGAACAACTTAACAAAAAAAAATCCGAATGTGTCTAAGTAAGACTTAACAATTATTTTTGGTACAAGTTAATTTTACTATTAACATTACGCTATTTTTTAAACCAAGGACGCGGAAACAAAATTTCCGGAAAAATCAATTTTTAAACCCCGATATCTCTGTAATGCATCGTCCGATTTTCAAACGGATTTCAGTTTCGTATTCAGCATGAACAACTCTACAAACCTCGTTAACATTTAAAATTAAAACGAAAAATTCGAAAATTCGAAAATTTTAAAACACTTCCGGTTTAGACCGGAAGAGACGGAAACTAAATTCCAGCCTTATGTCTAAATAAAAACGATCAATGCTTCAACACAAAAAATTCCAAGTCTCTATCTTGAAGCGTTTTTGAAAAACGCCCTGGACAAAATCACGTTTTTAAAATATAAAAATTGACGAAACGTTGAAACGGAAGTGATGTTGTAGTTGAAAATTTAACATCTTTTAGGGACGATAATAGTACATAATCCCTGAAAGTTTCATGTAAATCTGTTGAAAACTTTTTGAGATATTAAGCTTTAAAAAAGTCAGAAAAATAAAGAAAAAGAATAATAATAATAATAATAACTAGAGCAAAGCTCGTTGCAAAGCAACGAGTGGGTCTTCCGTTAATGTCGGAAGTAAAGCTGGAAGTTCCTGTAAGAAGCAGAGCTCTTAAACCAATAACAAGAGTACCTTAAATAAAAAGATGAAAAAATCGAATCATTCCTGGTACGACTTAACAAAAACCGAATAATTTTACGTACGACTTAACAAAAACCTTTCCGATTTCAAGAACGACTTAACAAAAAAAATCCGAATGTGTTACAGTACGACTTAACAATTAATTTTTAGGTACAAGTTAATTTAACCAAGAACTTGATACTAATTTCTTAACCAAAAACGCAGAATCAAAATTTCCGGAAAAATCATTTTTTGAACTCGTATATCTCTGTAATGCATCGTCCGATTTTAAAACGGTGTTCAGTGTTAGATTCAGCTTAATAAGCTCTATAAAACACATATTCATTTTTGATTTTATCAGAAAATTCATTTTTTCGAAAAATTTGATACCCTTCCGGTTTCGACCGGAAGTGACAGATTTTCATTTCCAGCCTTATTACAGAGGTAAATCGATTAAATCATAACCATTGAAAATTTCAAGCCTCTATCTTGAAGCGTTTTTTAGAAACGCCGCGGACAAAATGACTTTTTGAAAATTTTAAAAATGACGTAACGTAAAAACGGAAGTGACGTTTTCAAAGAAACTTCACAAACTTTGAGGTATTATAGTTGCACACAACCTCTGAAAATTTCATAAAAATCGGTTGTAAACTTTTTGAGTTATAAAGCCGAAAAGGAGTCAGAAAAAAAAATAAAAAGAATAATAATAATAATAGAAAGAAACCGAAGAATAACAAGAGGGTCTTCCGTTGAAAACGGAAGACCCTAAAAAGAAACAATAGAATAACAAGAGGGTCTTCCGTTGGAAACGGAAGACCCTAATGAAAAAGAAACAATAGAATAACAAGAGGGTCTTCCGTTGAAAACGGAAGACCCTAATAATAATAAAAAGAAACAATACAATAACAAGAGGGTCTTCCGTTGGAAACGGAAGACCCTAATAAGAAAAAAAAGAAACCGTAGAAAAACAAAAGGGTCTTCCGTTGAAAACGAAAGACCCTAATAAAAAGAAACCGAAGAATAACAAGAGGGTCTTCCGTTGAAAACGGAAGACCCTAATAATAACTAGAGCAAAGCTCGTTGCAAAGCAACGAGTGGGTCTTCCGTTAATGTCAAGAGTAAAGCTTGATGTTCCTGCAAGAAGCAGAGTGTTTAAATCAATAACAAGAGCAACTTAAACTAAAAGATAAATATAAATACGAATGATACTATGTACGAATTAACAAAAACATAAACGATTCTAAGAACGACTTAACAAAGAAATAATTCCGAAGGTGTCGAATAACAAAAATAGAATTTTTTTTTGGTACGAGTTTGAACTTTACGCTATTTTTGAAACCAAAAACGCAGAAACAAAATTTCCGAAAAATCAATTTTTAAACCCCGATATCTGTTATGCATCGTCCGATTTAAAAACGGATTTTAGTTTTGTACTCATCATGAAATTACCATAAGTTACATATGTTTAATTTTTAATATTGAAAAACAATGAAAAACTAAAACAAGAGGCAAATGGGCCACATCGCTCACCTGAGGAACAATAGGTATGATAAAATCAGCTTAATGGAGTCACAATGCAAATTATCCGGACAATGTACAATAATACATGTAGATCCTGTATAAATAAAATCCCCCCCCCCCCCTAAATATTCTTATGTTTATAATCATTAGTTCCTTTTCTAAAAGGATGATTTTATATTGATTTTATAGTCATATCGCATATTGCAGTTCTCAAAAAGATCCTTAACAATGGTTTATATATGGGATATAAACCTACATCAAACTCTGAACCTTCTTGTGAGGCCAAAGAACTTAACAATTATAAAGAATCATCTGGCTGATTAGTTTCTGAGAAGAAGATTTTAAAATATTTACTCTATATATTCCTATGTTAAACTTTGACCCCCCCCCCCCACCCATTGTGGCCCAAACCTACCCCCGGGGTCATGATTTTCACAACTTTGTATCTACACTACCTGAGGATGCTTCCACATAAGTTTCAGCTTTCCTGGCTGATTAGTTTCTGAGAAAAAGATTTTTAAAGATTTTCTCTATATATTCCTATGTAAAAATCCATTCCCCCATTGTGACCCCACCATACCACCTGGAACTATGATTTGAACAAACTTGAATCTACACTACCTGAGTATGCTTCCACTTTAATTTGAGCTTTTCTGGCCTAATAGTTTTTGAGAAGAAGATTTTCAAAGATTTTCTCTATATATTCCTATGTAAAACTTGATCCCCCTCTTGTGGCCCCTCCCTACCCCCGGGGACCATGATTTGAACAAACTTGAATCTACAATACCTGAGGATGCCTCCACACAAGTTTAAGCTTTTCAGGCCGAATAGTTTTTGAGAAGAAGATTTTTGAAAAATACCAACAAGTTTTCAATAATTATCAATTATCTCCCCTTAAAAGAAGGCGTGGCCCTTCATTTTAACAAACTTGAATCCTCTTCACCTAGTGGTGCTTAGTGCCAAATTTGGTTGAAATCTGCCCAGTGGTTCTTGAGAAGAAGATAAAAATATGAAAAGTTTAAAACAATGACAAATTGTGATCAGAAAAGCTCACTTGAGCCTTTGGCTCAGGTGAGCTAAAAACAAAATGAAAGAAACATAATTGCATACTTTTATTGAAAAACAAATTTTCATAGCTAACAATTGTAAATTACTTTAAACAGCCATAATTTTGTTTGTTATAATTTCTTATCAAACACAAACCACAACAAGGCATGATGCTTTCTTAAAGTTCCATTACAGTAACAGTTCATGAATTATCCGATTTAATTTGAATTACTGGTAAATAGTCTGTAGAACACATTAAGGAATATGCATGTGGGTAGAGGTGACAGGTTAACCTCAAGAGCTCAAAAGAATCAACAGGTAAAAACCACGTGGCCACCAATAGCTGAAATTAAAAAAATCAATAAGCTGTGTTAATACATGTACCGGTACTAATAATAGCTGTGTTAACATTAACATATGCATAGTATTTCTGAAAAAAAATACACTGACCATGCAGTGTAATTAGTATGACATATCCCGATACGTGACATTAGATGGCACAGGACAGTTTTTTTGATACATTTCATTGTAGCCTGGGGACGTGTGTCTTCGGAACCCTGTAACTAGAATTTCCTCAGTTCCCATTCACCACAAATACCTTTAATTCACTCTTTATAAGGCCAATCACCAATTTCTGAAGAAAATTACTAGTCAAAACCTGTAAAATTTTCTACATACTGGTTTTTCTGAGATTTTGCCCCATCCACCTACTTTTCGTGTTATTTACCCTCCCGTCTGTAACTTGCATTTTCACTGTCTAAAGTCAACACAACAGTCATAGCCGCAGGTTTCGCATTTTACTTCTGAATCTCATGTACCTAACATATGGGGCCTACATATTGAATATCAATTTCAACAAGAGACATCCCTCTAACTAATGATAATCATTAAAAATCATTTCATGAATTTTAGCAACACTTTAAGCCTTCAAGTACAGAAACTCTCAATTTTACAAAAATATTGACTGGTACTTTATCCGAAACTGTCCCTTGCTACCTTTAATTAACTTACACTAACATTCTCTAAAAAGTCATCTTGTCTTTAACTTACAAAGCTTATGCTATTCTGAGAAAAAGTATACCTCATTTTGCCAATTCCATTAAGGATTAAGAAAAATATGGCCATTTAAATGAACCCAGCATTTCCACTTTCCTCTATTTAACACAAATTCATAGGGCTATCCATAAATAAAGCATCTTTACCTTATCTTCCATTCAACTGTTGTTCAACCTCCCTAAATAAGAAACCTTATTCAAAACTACATACATATACATGATATTATCATGACAAAAGCATCACATCAATTAGAAATACCCTTACATGTATACCCTCCCCCTATTTTTTTGATTTTCCTAAGAAGCATTAGTTTGAACACTTTAACCTAATATTATGAAACTTGTGGCAATTCCCTTGAGTCATTTCTCACACATATTTGAAAACAACCATCACTGATATTGAAAATTGATCTTTTCTTGATAAATGGATGAAATGTAACTTTTTTTATCACATAAAGACAAGCCGCCATACATGTGATATCTTGTTTTCATGAAACAGTAAGCTTGTAATCATATTGAGTGAATATCTTATTTATTCTGGTTTCTAGTCTCCTTTTAACTTTGCTAAAATAGTAAGACCTACAAGTGTGATGTCTGCTCTTAATTAAAATGAATTCAAACACAACCGGGTACCTGGGGACGGATGAGAATTCCATGATAAATGTTCAAATTTTACATGTTTTCCTACATTTTTGATGCATATATACAATAAAAGGGTAAAAATATGTTGTTTCTTGATCATTTTGAGAGTAATTATTATACCAAAGCAGCGAGAGGCGGGCAAAGCCCGCCTCGCAAAGCGAGGATTAATGGTAACACGTATATATAAGAAAATCAGTGAAAAATAAAAGTTGAATCAGGGGTACTAAGGCCAAAAAATAATTCTTCCAGCCCTGGGCACCGCCATATTGGCAGCCATTTTGTTTTTAAAAAGTTAGTTCGATCATTGATTGACTGGTTCTTATCAATGTTTATTGCCCCTAGACTCGATTAAAATGTTCCAGTGTTTCAAAAGAAGGTAATTTGAATTGAAGGAAATAAAAAATGACACCAGATACGTTTCAATAGTGCTTCAATCAAGAAACACGACTAGTTTTATGTATGTCTTATCAAATTATCATATGGAAAATAAAAACATTAACATCAATATGAACTGATCTTTTAGATACTGAATAAAGTATTCAATTTAATTACCGTGGCATTTATATGAATTAAAATGATAAACAATGAAAGAAGAAATTTTAAAAAAGTTCAGAATAACGTTACTCTCCTCGGCTATATTTCCGATGACAAAACGTTAAATAAATCTGAAACATGACGTCATAATGTAGACTGAGCACGTGACGTTTAGTTAAACTTTTGCTAATGATTTGAGTAGGCAACCAGGCGGATCCTATTGCGTCCGTTTCAAATAAATTTTGTTCTACAAAAATCAAACTGCACTGTGTTAAATCTGCGCTCGGTCCAACGGTCACACCGTTTACATATTAGCAGATGTTATTTCAAGGTCAAATCTACATTTACATATCCAACATGTAATGGTAATGGAGACAATTGGAAAGAGGGGGTGACTTTTTGAATTCTGTAAATATATCTAAAATATCACTTTTGGATAGGAAGGAGCAAAAACTTGAGTTTTTTGACATATTGTATACTTTGATAACTGCATTTGTCTACATGTGAATTTTATTTGAAAGAAAAATATGCTGTTTTAAAAAAATGAGTTATATAAGTCAGGTTGCTTAATGTTATTTCATGAAATCAAACAGCAAAACTGCTGCAAATTTATCATTTAAATAATTCAATTGATCAAAACTCTTTTACAGTATTCATTCTTATCTCGGTAATTAACTTAAGCCTATTAATTGTCATCAGGATAGGAAATACCTACTTTCTAAGCCAATTTACTCTAGTGGTGGTCATTCTACACATTTAAAAGGGATTTACTTCCCTTGTATATTTTAGCTAATAAATCATGTAATGACATATATAACCAACAAAATCATCCATTTTCCCAAAATACACTACTTTTGGTACAAAATCCACTCAAAATTACAGTTAAATGAGAAATCTGAAAATACCATGTAGTCTTGAAACTTACACTAACATTCTCTGAAAAGTCATCTTGTCTTTAACTTACAAAGCTTATGCTATTCTGAGAAAAAGTATACCTCATTTTGCCAATTCCATTAAGGATTAAGAAAAATATGGCCATTTAAGTGAACCCAGCATTTCCACTTTCCTTTATTTAACACAGATTTCTAGGGCTCTCCATAAATAAAGCATCTTTACCTAATCTTTTAGAGGTCAACTGTTGTTCAACTTCCCTAAATAAGAAACCTTATTCAAAACTACATACATATACATGATATTATCATGACAAAAGCATCACATCACTTAGAAATACCCTTACATGTATACCCTCCCCCTATTTTTTTGATTTTCCTAAGAAGCATTAGTTTGAACACTTTAACCTAATATTATGAAACTTGTGGCAATTCCCTTGAGTCATTTCTCACACATATTTGAAAACAACCATCACTGATATTGAAAATTGATCTTTTCTTGATAAATGGATGAAATGTAACTTTTTTTCACAAAAAGACATGCCGCCATACATGTGATTTCTTGTTTTCATGAAACAGTAAGCTTGTAATCATATTGAGTGAATATCTTATTTATTCTGGTTTCTAGTCTCCTTTTAACTTTGCTAAAATAGTAAGACCTACAAGTGTGATGTCTGCTCTTTATTAAAATGAAATTCAAACACAACAGGGTACCTGGGGACGGATGAGAATTCCATGATAAATGTTCAAATTTTACATGTTTTCCTACATTTTTGATGCATATATACAATAAAAGGGTAAAAATATGTTGTTTCTTGATCATTTCGAGAGTAATTATTATAGCAGATGTTATTTCAAGGTCAAATGCACATTTACATATCCAACATGTAATAGTAATGGAGACAATTGGAAAAAGGGGGTGGCTTTTTGAATTCTGTAAATATATCTAAAATATCACTTTTGGATAGGAAGGAGCAAAAACTTGAGTTTTTTGACATATTGTATACTTTGATAACTGCATTTGTCTACATGTGAATTTTATTTGAAAGAAAAATATGCTGTTTTAAAAAAATTGAGTTATATAAGTCAGGTTGCTTAATGTTATTTCATGAAATCAAACAGCAAAACTGCTGCAAATTTATCATTTAAATAATTCAATTGATCAAAACTCTTTTACAGTATTCATTCTTATCTCGGTAATTAACTTATTCCTTAATAAGCCTATTAATTGTCATCAGGATAGGAAATACCTACTTTCTAAGCCAATTTACTCTAGTGGTGGTCATTCTACACATTTAAAAGGGAGTTACTTCCCTTGTATATTATAGCTAATTAATCATATATTGACATATATAACCAACAAAATCATCCATTTTCCCAAAAATACACTACTTTTAGTACAAAATCCACTCAAAATTACAGTTAAATGAGAAATCTGAAAATACCATGTAGTCTTGAAACTTACACTAACATTCTCTGAAAAGTCATCTTGTCTTAAACTTACAAAGCTTATGCTATTCTGAGAAAAAGTATACCTCATTTTGCCAATTCTATTAAGGATTAAGAAAAATATGGCCATTTAAGTGAACCCAGCATTTCCACTTTCCTTTATTTAACACAGATTTCTAGGGCTCTCCATAAATAAAGCATCTTTACCTAATCTTTTAGAGGTCAACTGTTGTTCAACCTCCCAAAATAAGAAACCTTATTCAAAACTAAATACATATACATGATATTATCATGACAAAAGCATCACATCACTTATAAATACCCTTACATGTATACCCTCCCCCTATTATTTGATTTTCCTAAAAAGCATTAGTTTGAACACTTTAACCAAATATTATGAAATTCAAATGCTTCTATTCTGAACAATTGAATTTTTAAGCAGCGTGAAATTAAAACCATTGCAATCGATACTCTAGTAAAAATCATGAAATTTTAACATGGTGGAATTAAAACGACTTAGTATTTCATCCGAACAGCCTCAAAGTATAATTTTCTGCTATACCATTTTTTATTAAATGAATTATACTGGATTTTTTTTTTGCAAATAAATTTAGTGAGGATTTTTTTCGCTTTTCTTATTAATGACAGGTTTTAAAAACAATATTATGTTCAGTATGTATAAAATTCCATAAACAATTTTACAAAGCTTTGGATTTTAGTTGCACAATGGAAAAATGAGGGATTGCACGATAATACATGCTCATTTTCAAATTTAAAGCATTGTTGATTTCTTTTACTAGATAGAGATATGCACAAAATGATGTTGCTCTGGGATGCTTTGCCAAGATTAAAAGCATGAGAGAGAGAGGGAGAGAGAGAGAGAGATCTGAGGCACATGTAGTAAAAATTATTACATACATTAGTCTTACTGTAAAAATTGTTTACAATGTAGATGTGTTCTGCATGTAAAGTTTACCTAAAATGAATCAATAAAATTCAATATATATAAAAGATAAACTAATCTCAAAGAATTTACAATGGTTCTGTGAAATAATCAAATCTTGAGAAAAATGTTTCATAGATATCAGGGAACATAAACCTAAAATCTGAACTTAAACTTCTTTTCATCTTGCACTCTGTTTTACATGCTCTTTCACAGGCGATAATCATATATAACGGCGAGCCAGACAAAAGTTCTAATTTTAATTAGACTGAATATTTACCATGTCAAATATATTTGTTTAATTTAAAGCACAAGCCTGTCTGAGTTCTTTAATTCATTAATAAAGTGGAGGTGATATGGTAAAGATCTGCTATATTCAAATATTTAGGGTAAAGTTATCATCATGCAAACATGCACTCTAATTACAACATTCTACTCTTGTGTGCCTTTGGACCCCAACCCCTTTTGATTGTACTGTTTTACAGTGTGTGGTGTGTTGTTCAATACAAAATAATTAAGACATACATATACATAATAATAAATAGAAATTCAAAAGAGTAGTGTGCAAAACATACACGTGAAAATACATTGGACAGATAATATCCCGAGATTTCTCTGACTCAAATGCCCGCTTTTATATTGTTACGCACGTCAAAGGCGGAGGTTAGAGTCAGAGGAATGTCGGAATAGATTGAAAAGTGCACAAACACTTTGAAAAGAAAAAGTCAATACGATATATCCTGTATTGAAACATACCTTTATAATCTGTCATACATTAGTTGAGTTGAAATGTCCACTATCGCCGTCATGCAGGCCATTCTTCTGACACACCGCTATATCGCTATCAGCTGTTGTTCGCAGTCAAAACATGGCGAGTTGACATGGTGAATCGTACGATAATTATTTCGATTAAAACTATTAAGACTAATAAAAACTAACAACGTAATTATCGACCGAATTAACGAAATTGTTTTAATAAACAAATAAACAAACGAAATCTTTTCAGCAGGAGTTACTTTAAGTGTGAATTTTGCACTATTTTTTAAACCAATAAGGAGGAATCAACATTTCCGGAAAAATCAATATTTAAACCGCGATATCTCTGCAATGCAGTATTTGATTTTAAAACGAATTTAAGTTTTGTATTTAGCTTTGCAAACTCTACAATATGCACATAATTTTATGTTTTTTTTATAAAGTTTTATGATCAGTACGAATTGTTACAGTAGAAGTTACTTTCAGTGTGAATTTTGCACTATTTTTGAAACCAAGAACGCGGCATCAAAATTTCCGGGAAAATCAGTTTTTAAACCCCGATATCTCTTTAATGCATCCTCCAAATTTCAAACTGTTTTCAGCATTAGATTCAGCATAAAAAGCTCTACAAACTACGTATGCGTTTTTTGTTTGATCAGAAAATTAAATTTTTCGAAAAATTTGATTCGCTTCCAATTTCGACCGGAAGTGACGAATATTTATTATATAGCCTTATTACAGAGGTAAATCGACCAAATCAAAACCATTGAAAATTTCAAGCCTCTATCTTAAAGCATTTTTGAGAAAAGTCCCGGACAAAATGACTTTTTTAAAATTTTAAAACTGACGTAACGTCAAAACAGAAGTGACGTTGTCTTTAAAACTGTAACATCTTTGAGGGACGATAACTTGCTAACATCTCTCGAAATTTCATTGAAATCGGTTGAAAACTTTTTGAGTTATGAAGCAAAAAAGGAGTCAGAAAAAAAAGAAAAAGTATAATAATAACTAGAGCAAAGCTCGTTGCAAAGCAACGAGTGGGTCTTCCGGTAATGTCGAAAGTAAAGCTAGAAGTTCCTGTAAAAAGCAGGGTTCTTAAACCAACATAAGAAACTAAGACGAAAAAAATCGAATTATTCTTGGTACGAATGAACAAAATCCGAATGATTCCAAGTACGAATTAACAAAGCTTATCGATTTCAAGAACGACTTAGCAAATACAAATCCGAATGTGTAAAAGTACGATTCAACGATTATCGAATAATTTTAGGTACCAGTTAATTTAACTCTGAACATAAAACTATTTTCTTAACCAAGAATGTGGAATCAAAATGTCCGGAAAAATCAATTTTTAAACCCCTTTTATCTGTATTGCATCGTCCGATTATAGAACGGATTTCAGTTTTGAATTATGAATAATAAGCTCTTATTTTCTGTTATTATGATTAATAACAAATTATCGCAAAAAATAAGTTATTATGAAAAGTCTTCGTAGCCCCTTTGGTCCCTTATTTGAGGGGTCACTCCTTTTTTCGTGATATCAAATGAAAGGTCTTTTAAATATAAACATATTTTGTTCTACATGTATTCACGAATTGTTGACCGTTCTAGAGATATCCGAACAATTGTGTTGTAGGGGCCGACCCTTAAACTCCTTACCAGGGCCACCAACATAAATGTTTTAGATACCATATCGTTAAGAACATTATTTTAAGCATTTTTTGTTCTATAATGCTTATCAAAATATTTTTCCTTTTCTAGATATTAATGATCAAAGTTTTGGACATATGGCCCCTTGAAATCCCTAATTACGTATCATATGACATATGTATGGTACCGTATAGATAAACAGATGTACAATGAACATTTTTGGTTCTATAATGGTAACAAATTATTTTTCAGTAAAGAGTTATTATAAAAAGAATTTATAGCCCTCTTGGCCCCTTATTTGAGGGGCCAGCCCCTTTTTCTTGATATCAAATAAAAGGTCTTGTAAATATAAACGCATTTTGTTCAACAAGTGTTCAGAAATTGTTGACCGTTCTAAAGATATCTGAACAAATGTATTTTAGGGGCCAACCCTTAAAATCCTCACTAGGACCACCAACAAAAATTTTTTAGGGAGCATATTGTTAAGAACATTATTTTAAGCATTTTTTGTTCTATAATGCTTATCAAAATATTTCTCCTTTTCTAGCCATTTAAGATCAAAATTTCGGACTTTTGGCCCCTTAAAGCCCCTAATTACGTAACATATGACTTAGACATGGTACCGTATAGATAAACAGATGTACAATGAACATTTTTGGTTCTATAATCGATAACAAATTATTTTTCAGTAAAGAGTTTTTGCAAAAATACTTTAGAGCCCTTTTGGCCCCTAATTTGAGGGGCCAGCCCCTTTTTCTGAAATCAAACAAAAGATCTAGTTAATCTGAACAACTTTTGCATTACATGTCTTAACAAAATATTTACACATTAAAAGCTAGGGCCGAAAATGTGCGAAATTTCGTGAAAAAAATTGGTGCCAATTTTCGAGCTCGGGCGCGCTTCGCCGCCTTGCACATTTTTCAAAATATAAAATGAATAGGATCATCTACAAACATTCATCTACTATCCCTGAAAGTTTCATATTTCTATCGCAATTAGTTTTTGAGAAGTTACGTGGACAAAATGGTCCTTAAAAAATCACTAAATCCTCAAAATCTCAAACCGGAAGTGACGTCATCGGCCAGAAATTTTATAATATCAAATTCGTTTGATGCTCAATACGTCCTGTAAATTTCATGCAAATCGGTCAAGTAGTTCACGAGAAATAGAGTTCGAAAAAAGTCAGAAAAAAAATAAAAAATAAAATAATAACTAGACTCTTGTTGCTATAGCAACAAAAAGGTCTTCCGTTCCTCATGTATTATTCTTCACAAAAAATCCAGTTATCTTGTAAACAGAAAATGGATATATGTACATTTTGTCTTTCCTCAAAGTTTGGATGTTCAAGTTTTCGTTAGTTATAATATCTCGTTGAAAAAATCTAGGGTCCGGAAACGAACAAACGGAAGTGATTTAAAAAACGGAAAGTAGATATGTTAGTTCATTTACCTACGTACGTTACTGTTCATCACATTGAGTAAAATGTTTTAAAAAAATTAAAAGTTTTAAAAAAAGTTCTATTGCTTTTGAACATTTCAAGTATTAACCGGAAGTGACGTAGGACCCAATGAAACCCGTTAAATACATGTTCAATCAATGTCCAATATCAATATAAGTCTTGATCTATCACAGTTTCTTGTGGGTACTTTGTTTTTAAAAAAGAAGGCTACCTGAGATATTTGAGATGTCTCACCGGAAGTAGATCTTTTTTTACCATGTGTCGATGACTTTTTGTATTTCTATAGCTAAAATGTTACTTCAATGCTAAATAACCAAAATATTTTTAAAAATATCAAAATTGGGTGTACTTCCTGTAACGACCGGAAGTTACGCCGGATAAAACAAAATAGTGTTAACACATGTACATACATAGGTCTATCATCCCACAAAGTTTGGTTGTTCAAGTCGTTACTGTTTTTGAGATCTCGTCGAAATAAGGTTTTTGGTCTCTGGACAGGAAACGGGCAAACGGAAGTGTTCAATGTAAATTGTATTCAATATTTCTTGTAAACTTGCCTTTTGTAGATTATTTTTCATTTATCTAACTAAAATATATAAAAGGAAACCAGTTAAACTGATAAACAGCTCGATTTTTTTTAACTCTTCCGGTATGGACCGGAAGTGACGGAAGACAAAATGAAACCGGTTAAACACATCTTCAATCAAATGTCTATCATCCATGAAAGTTTCGTGTCTTGATCGCTTATAGTTTCTGAGATCTCGCGGGTACAAAATGTGTTTTAAAAAAGCTACCTGAGATAATTGAGATATCTCACCGGAAGTAAAAAAATTTTGTTGATATTACATCGCAGAGATTTCCTATGTATAGATTTATTCTTATATATTTATTCTATTGACAAAAAATTTGATGCGTAAAAATAATTATTTTTGAAGTGCTTCCGGTGACGACCGGAAGTTATGACGAACAAAACAAAAGTGTTTAAACACATCTACAGCTATAGGTCTATCATCCCACAAAGTTTGAATGTTTAAGTCTTTACCGTTTTTTAGATCTCGAGGTGACAAGCTTTTTGTCGCGGGACAGGAAACGGACGACCGGAAATGAATTCAGAACATTTTTAATTGAAATTCTCTAGATCTTTTTATTTTCTGTCATTCCTGAAAATTTTATAAAAATCCATCAAGACATCTCTGAGAAATTCACGAGAGAAAAAGGGGAAAAAAATAATAATAATAAGAAAGAAAGAAAAAACCTAACAATCACTATAAGGTCTTCCGTTGGAAACGGAAGACCTTAATAAGGAAAAGAAACAATAGAATAACAAGAGGGTCTTCCGTCGGAAACGGAAGACCCTAATAAAAAGAAACCGAAGAAAAACAAAAGGGTCTTCCGTTCCGGAAACGGAAGACCTTAATAAAAAGAAACAATAGAATAACAAGAGGGTCTTCCGTTGGAAACGGAAGACCCTAATAAAAAGAAACCGAAGAATAACAAGAGGGTCTTCCGTTTTCAACGTTGAAAACGGAAGACCCTAATAATAACTAGAGCAAAGCTCGTTGCAAAGCAACGAGTGGGTCTTCCGTTAATGTCGGATGTAAAGTTGAAAGTTCCTGTAAGAAGCTGAGCTCTTTAACCGATAACAAGAGTAACTAAAATAAAAAGATAAAATAAATTGAATTATTCCTGGTACGACTTAACAAAATACGAATGATTTTAAGTACGACTTAGCAAAAACCTTTCCGATTTCAAGAACATCTTAACAAAAAAAATCCGAATGTGTTACAGTACGACTTAACAATTATTTATGGTACGAGTTAATTTTACTTTTAACATTACGCTATTTTTTAAACCAAGGACGCGGAATCAAAATTTCCGGAAAAATCAATTTTTAAAACCCGATATTTCTGAAATGCATCATCCGATTTTAAAACGGTTTTCAGTGATAGATTCAACTTGATAAGGTCTACAAAACACATTTACATTTTTGATTTGATCAGAAAATTCATTTTTTCGAAAAATTTGATTTACTTCCGGTTTCGACCGGAAGTGACGGATTTTGATTTCCAGCCTTATTACAAAGGCAAAACGATCAATATGTAAGCACGAAAAATTTCAACTTTCTATCTTAAAGCGTTTTTGAAAAAAGCCGCGGACAAAATGACTTTTTGAAAATTTTAAAAATGACGTTCCGTAAAAACGGAAGTGACGTTACTATAGAAACTTTAACATCTTTGAGGCATTATAATTGCACATCATCTCTGAAAGTTTCATAAAAATCAGTTAAAAACTTTTTGAGTTATGAAGCCGAAAAGAAGTCAGAAAAAAAAAAGAAAAAGTATAATAACTAGAGCAAAGCTCGTTGCAAAGCAACGAGTGGGTCTTCCGTTAATGTCGGAAGTAAAGCTGGAAGTTGCTGTAAGAAGCAGAGCTCTTGAACCAATAACAATAGTAACTAAAATAAAAAGATGAAAAAATCGAATTATTCCTGGTACGACTTAACAAAAAACGAATAATTTTAAGTACGACTTAACAAAAACCTTTCCGATTTCAAAAACGACTTAACAAAAAAAATCCGAATGTGTTCAAGTACGACTTAACAATTATTTTTGGTTCGAGTTAATTTTACTTTGAACATTACGCTATTTTTTAAACCAAGGAAGCGGAATCAAAATTTCCGGAAAAATCAATTTTTAAACCCCGATATCTCTGTAATGCATCGCCCGAGTTTAAAACGGCTTTCAGTGTTAGATTCGGCTTGATAAGGTCTACAAAACACATATTCATTTTTGATTTGATCAGAAAATTCATTTTTTCGAAAAATTTGTTTCACTTCCGGTTTCGACCGGAAGTAACAGATTTTCATTTCGAGCCTTATTACAGAGGTAAATCGACCAAATCATAAGCATTGAAAATTTCAAGCCTCTATCTTAAAGCGTTTTTGAGAAACGCCGCGGACAAAATGACTTTTTGAAAATTTTAAAAATGACGTAACGTTAAAACGGAAGTTACATTTTCAAAGAAACTTCATAAACTTCGAGGTATTATAATTGCACATAATCTCTGAAAGTTTCATTAAAATCGGTTGTGAACTTTTTGAGTTATAAAGCCGAAAAGGAGTCAGAAAAAAAAATAAAAAGAATAATAATAACTAGAGCAAAGCTCGTTGCAAAGCAACGAGTGGGTCTTCCGTTAATGTCAGAAGTAAAGCTGGAAGTTCCTGTAAGAAGCAGAGCTCTTAAACCAATAACAAGAGTAATAAAAAGAAAAAGATGAAAAAAATCGAATTATTCCTGGTACGACTTAACAAAATCCGAATGATTTTAGGTACGAATTAACAAAAACCTTTTTGATTTTAAGAACGACTTAACAAAAAAATCCGAATGTGTTTAAGTACGACTTAACAATTATTTTTGGTACGAGTTAACTTTACGATTAACATTATGCTATTTTTTAAACCAAGGACGCGGAATCAAAATTTCCGGAAAAATCAATTTTTAAACCCCGATATCTCTGTAATGCATCGTCCGATTTTAAAACGGCTTTCAGTGTTAGATTCAGCTTAATAAGCTCTACAAAATACATATTCATTTTTGATTTGATCAGAAAATTCATTTTTTCGAAAAATTTGTTTCACTTCCGGTTTCGACCGGAAGTGACAGATTTTCATTTCGAGCCTTATTACAGAGGTAAATCGACCAAATCATAACCATTGAAAATTTCAAGCCTCTATCTTAAAGCGTTTTTGAGAAAAGTCCGGGACAAAATGACTTTTTGAAATTTTTAAAAATGACGTCACGTCAAAACCGAGGTGACGTTCTCTTTAAAACTTTTACATTTTTGAGGGACGCCAACTTGCAAACATCTCTGAAAATTTCATCAAAATCGGTTAAAAACTTTTTGAGTTTTGAAGCAAAAAAGGAGTCAGAAGAAAAGAAAAAGAATAATAATAATAATAAAAAGAAACAATAGAATAACAAGAGGGTCTTCCGTTGGAAACGGAAGACCCTAATAATAGAAAGAAACCGAAGAATAACAAGAGGGTCTTCCGTTGAAAACGGAAGACCCTAATAAAAAGAAACCGAAGAATAACAAGAGGGTCTTCCATTGAAAACGGAAGACCCTAATAAAAAGAAACAATAGAATAACAAGAGGGTCTTCCGTTGGAAACGGAAGACCCTAATAATAACTATAGCAAAGCTCGTTGCAAAGCAACGAGTGGGTCTTCCGTTAATGTCAAGAGTAAAGCTTGATGTTCCTGCAAGAAGCAGAGTGTTTAAATCAATAACAAGAGCAACTTAAAGTAAAAGATAAAAATAAATACGAATGATACTATGTACGAATTAACAAAAACCTTAACTATTCTAA